>NC_056737.1:1092940955-1093212089 GCF_019279795.1 Protopterus annectens
AACCCAGTACAGGCGTAGTCAGTCAGGAGGAGAAGGTAACCACACACACCACAAATCCAGTCTCACATAGACCTATTGCAACAGCAAACCAAACACATAAACACACAAAAGCATACTCGGAGGCTCTAAATAAAAATATGCCCAAGCAGCAGAGACCTCCTAAGCAGACATCCAAGCAACCACTACCCCACAACAATACCCACGTATGACATAGTTCACAAAGTCAGTGTGCCACACAGTCACAGCCCCTAAGGCTAAACAACACACCTAATACACTTGTAATAGGTGACTCTATTGTCAGACACACTGACGTCCCACTCACCAGGCTGAACAAGGAGAAGGTCACTGTAAGCTGTCTGTCGGGTGCCAGGATCTGCCACATAACACAAGCACTCAGGTCACTCCAAAGCAAGTACAAATATGACTCCGTCATTGTCCATGCTGGTGTGAATGACCTGAGATGTACCTCCCTGGACTACATGAAGAGAGACAGAGGAGCTCTATGATCATATAGCCCAGGCCGGTATGACCCTGACCTCGAGTAGCATCTTACCCTCACCAAGAATGATGCCACAGTATAAAGACAAAATGATCAATTTTAACAATTGGCTAAAGTATTAGTGTCATTCAAAGGGGATCCATTGTCTGTCAGCCTGGGATGACATGCTCGACAAGCCATGTTGCTTCGCTAGGGACAGCTTGCACCTGTCACCCCTGGGCTTTCGAATACTGGCTAAGGCTCTTGCCACCCCCATAGTGCCTTTTTTAGGCAAGGCTCAAAAGACAAACCCACCTCCATAGACAACACAAGGGAAAAGAAACTAAGGGTAATGCTGCTCAACGCCAGAAGTCTAAACCTCAAGATGCACGCACTCGAGGCTCGTCAGTATGGAGAATATCGATATCTGTGTAGTAACAGAAACCTGGTTCAAGGCTCCACCCCAGCACTACCAGGTTATACCTCATACCATGCTTTTCGGCCCCAAAACTCAGACCGAACCACAAAAGGAGGGGGGAGTATCCATATTCATCAACGATACCCACACCTCCAGATTAGTGGCACTGCACGAAGCATCGGAGACCATCCATGTGCAACTAACAGTGGGCAAAACTGCCTTTCAGTTTGTAGCCTGCGACAGACCACCCTCCCAAACTCAGGAACCCCAATCGACTTTCCTGAGAACACTGGAGAATATGAAGGTCTCTCCAAACACCATTATATTGGGTGACTTCAACTACCCAAACAGACTGGGAGCACTACTCAAGCCCCAACACCCTCGCCCAACGGTTCCTAAAATTTATAAACTCAAATGCTATGGAACAACTGGTCACCACTCCCACAAGAGGGGAAAAACATATTGGACCTGATCATCACCAACATGGGGACTCTATGTTCCATACCAGAGGTATACCCCTCATTGGTAAGATCTGACCATAAATTAATCTCACTGGACATCCATATCCCGTCCCCACCCCCGGTCAAGGAAACCACGGTGAAGAACTTCTCAAAAGCAAACTTCACACTTTTCAAAACCAAGGTGGAATCCTTCAAAGCCCCCGGGCCAGTGGAAAATACGGCCCAAACCACAGAATCCTTTACAAACGTATTCTATGGACACCTACAGGAATGCATGGATCGTGCTATCCCAAATAAAACCAAGACTCACTCCTTCAAAGGCAGGAGACCTGTCTGGTGGACCCCAGCCATAAATAAGCTATACAACAGAAGGAGAAAGCTACTACATGATAGAGCAAAATCCCAAAAAGGGAAGGCATCTCTGATCAGTACTAGCAAGAAACTACGATCCCTCATAAGATCATCTAAGGCCAGCTTTGAAATAAAAATTGCACAAGACGCTAAAGATAATCACAAGACCTTCTTTAGTTATGTCAGGAACCTGGGTGGCAACTCCCAGATATGCTCTGAGTTAGTGCAAAATGACAAAAAATGCACTGAACCCACAGACATTACCAACATCCTGGCAGACAGGTTCAGTGCAAACTTCTCCCCCCCCCTTCCCCCCCAAAAGAGCAAATGTCTTTGCTAACAGAGTGTAGCCTCCCTGACATCACAGATGCACAGGTGAGAGCTGCCCTCTCCAAAGCAAAAAACACAGCATCAAAGGGACCGGACGGTATCCCGGGCTGTGTCTTACACGAGCTCCAAGAAGAACTGAACCCTCACATAAAGTCACTGTTCAATCTCAGCCTTACTACAGGATATGTACCCAAGGAATGGTGTACAGCAACAGTGGTCCCACTCCACAAAGGTGGTGCCACAACGGACCCGGGAAACTATCGCCCTATAAGCCTGACTAGCCTGCTCTGCAAAACTATGGAGCGTATCATCATGGAACTCATAAACAAAGACATTGGGAACCTCCAAACACTGGATCCTACCCAATTCGGCTTTGTTAAGGGCAGATCTTGCCTCTTGAATCTGGTCGACTTCTTTGAAACAGTCACCAAGGCCATAGATGAAGGGAAGGTAGTCCACACAGCATACCTGCACCTCGCAAAAGCCTTCGACACAATACCCCACTCAGGCATCATAAATAAGCTATCCAGCTTAAATATCAACCCCTATGTCACAAGATGGGTTGCAAACTGGCTTAGGGATAGAACCCACATGGTCAGAATTGCAGGTGCCATGTCAGACTCTAAACCAGTTACAAGTGGCGTCCCACAAGGCTCAGTCCTGGGACCTCTCTTGGTAACGCATTAAGTACGGAAGAAATGATTAGGGATTTTGGGACCCAAGTAGATAGCAATCTCTCCTTTGACAATCACGTTGCCAAAGTGGTAACAAAGACCTTCTATATAGCCCACCTTATCACGAAAGGGTTCACATCTAGATCAAGAGAGGTCATTGTGGCTCTCTACTCATCACTCATCAGGCCCATAATTGAATACGATGTCCCATTCAGGATGTAGCATACCCGACACCTGCAGCAACTGGAAAGACCCCAAAAGTACCTCACCAAGGGGATCAAGGGACTCAAACAGATGCCCTACACAGTTAGGCTAAAGAAACTCCAGCTCTACTCAGTTGCTTACCACCTACTCAGAGGCGTTCTGTGCCTAACGTATAAAACCATGTCCAACCCGGAATTAATGGACATGCTCCACCTCAGGAAATCCAAATCCCTTAGAGCTACACGCTCCAGGGACTTAAACCTCAGCACAGAAATAAATAGGACATGCTGGAGGGACAGATTCATATCCCAGAGACTCCCCTCACTCTGAAACAAAATCCCAATCCATGTTAGGCAGAACCCCTCAATGACCCTCTTCAAGAGAAATCTTGACGAGTGGATGGGAGATCGTAGGTTTACCCCTGGGATCTCTTCTGAGTCCCAACTAGACAGAGGCACAGTAAACTAACCTTAAAAGGGCTATCTTCTGTGACCTACTATACAGAGGCACAGTCAACTAATCTAAAAGGGTGGTGAAAGCCAAACACACTCTGGCTAGGCTTATAAATGCCCTAGGGCAGATAGCCTAGTATCAACCTATGAACATGTATATATATATATATATATATATATATACACACACACACACACACACACACACACACACACACACACACACACACACACACACACACACACACACACGTATGTATATATTATACATACAAACACACACTACCCAAGGTATAAACGGGAGAGAAAAACTACAACCCTAAAGCGACAGAAACTGAAAAACTAAGGTAAGGGACGAAGAGGTGATTAGAAAAGATGAAGCTTGTAAATGTTATTTTAACTGAAAATAAAAAAATATTTGAGGGAAAAAAAGAAAAGATAGAGCTGTAAGAAAATTACCAAAGAAATTAAACTTACTGCATTAAAAACTATACCCCAAAACTCTCAGAGTAGGATCCGTGTCTGTAGCGATAAGGTGGCAAATGAGATCTTAGGTATTGCAGGGTGACCAGGGCATTATAGGTAAAGGGAAGAATTCGAGAGTTGGATCTGAAAGTCTAATAAATGCGGCCGAGCTGGATCAGAGACCCATCAATTGAGGAATGAATTAAAAAGACATCAGATCTTGAAATTTAAAAAAAAGTAATACCCGATCATGTCCTGCATCTCCTCCTCTGACAATTTCTGGTGCCATGTACTCAATGGTTCCACAGAAAGAATAGGCTCTTCCACGTTCAGTCTAAGAATAAACAACAAAAATAAAGTTTACAATTAATATTACTCCTCAAGATAATTGCCGATGATGTAGGTAAAAAGCTTCTGACAGAGTACTTTGAAGTGTGCTAAGCCCACACCATGATACTGCTCTTTGTAGACATCTATTGAACTATATTCTTTTGGGAAAGCCCCATAAAGGCCTAAATGCCTCAAACCATTTTACAAGTTAATTATCCAGTGGCATGAGAATATAGACACAAGACATTCAGGTTAGGTGACAGGGTATGAAATAAAACATTTGATCTCTTCAGGTTACAGTTCTGTTACTTTTTTTGAAAAATGCATCTTTAATGCATTCAACTTGTGAATGTAAAACATAACTATAATCAAGCTAAGCAAAGTCAGTAATATGAATAATTATACAGCTGATACAATCTGCCATCGATAGCGATGAATGCTCATCTTTCCCTGGATCATACACACACACAGACATGAGCACCTACTTCTTGCATATTTTGCAAACAGTAACCAGATTCAAATCATAACCCAAGCAAGAATCATTTGACAAAATTCTTGACTGGTCTTCCTTTGGTAAGTACTTAACATAGTTAGTACAACTTATAGAAAAGAAAAAGCAGCTTCTTGTAAATTTGAAGGTTGAGGGTATCCAATCAATATTTACTCCAAGTGAAGTTGCCCACACACAGCCCAGTCCAGTCAAGTGCATATAATATAACTCCCAAATATTACAAAAAAGTTAAGTTGCAGTTTTACAATGTGCATTTTTCCTGGTAGCCATCTAGCCACATACAATCCCTATTATCCACTTCATCCATTACCAGCATTACATCACTAACTGTAGAAAATACTCATGAATTCTACCTTTGTTTGATAGTTTTCATTGCAATCAAAAGCATCAGAAATAGCATTGCTTCAACCAGTCATATTCCAGTAACAAATACTTTTGTCAGTCTTCTTTGCTTTTACAAAATTCTTACCAGCAACATCTTTAAATCCTTAACCCTAGCTAAACGTGTACATTACAAACATATATGCTACCACGTCTCAGTAAACCTTCTTCATTCAAGAATGTTTCTTAACCTTCGCGGAGTATAAATTTATGCAAACGCTTCCCTGCAAATATCCTAAATCTCCAACTGTGTGTCACTATCTAGGTGACTTTAGGTGTCAGTTGGGCCTCTTGTTATCCAGCTCAACTTCCAATAATATACTCTAATCCCTTGCACGTTTTTCTACAATCTTTTTATTCAAATCTTTTAATGCCTTACCTGCTCTACTTCACTTCTGTAATTGGACTTTCGTCCCTTGTCTTAAATAATAAAGAGGGCCTTCCAATAACTCAGTCAAATGAATAACTTTACAATACCAAGCAAACCTTCATATTCCATTTGTAAAAAGCTGGATAAATCATGTAACTGTTTTACTTGCTCCAAGTGCCCCATCTACCTCCTAACCTCAACTATACTCAAATTATTATAGTTAAAAGTACAAAACACTTCTCTTGAGATATTACAGAAAAAAGGAAATCTGATACAACAAAAAGAAAAGCAACTGAAGAGTGTTAAAAGTGAAGTGATAGAGCATTTAGGTAACATGCATGAGTTTAGATAAGTTACTGTTAAGCAACCATGTTTGATAACTTCAAAGCACAAAAACTTTTGCACAACTTAAGAAATTGAAAATAAAGGGTCGTCACCAAACTTAGTGATCCTATGACAAGAAAAATAACCACGGATCCTATAGCACTATTAGAGATATTTTGGGACATTTTATGAACATCTGCATAATGCAAACAAATGTGGAAACCAAGAAAAGGCACAGATGGAAATATTTACGGAAAACTTTAATTATGCACAAGGTTAGAGGAAGATGAGGCTCGACAATTAATAGCTAAAATAGGAAGAGATTAGATAAAATTGGTGATGCATAATCAACAGAGAAATCTCCAAGAACAAACAGTATTCCTGTTAAAGTCCAAAAGTTAGGAGGGAAGAAAGTGATAAAAGATCTGGAAGGTTTTGGTTAACAGTATTTTAAAAGAGGCAAAAAAGCAACGATTGGCTGTATTATCCAAAGACAGCAAAAACCCTTCACATGCAGTTTAATATAGACCTATTTCAATTTTTAACCTTGATTATAAAGTATTGTCTATACTAGCCAACAGAATGTCAAGGGTGTTGCCAAACTTTATAGATATGGATTAATAAGGTTGTATGGACATGAGGCAAACATTTGAGAACATTAATAGAACAAGGTTGCTCCAGATGAAAGTAGAAAGTTTAGGCTGCTGAGATACAAAATTGTTCTGCAGTCTTTACTGTTCTTTGAAGCAAAAATTAGTCCTGACCCTCTCAGATGGGTTTATATTATAAGTTTGAAGTCTGAATACTTCGAATCTCATATGATCGACTCCATATGAGCGAAGTTTTCAAACATCGAACTTAAAATATAAACAAACTAAAAACAAAAAAAAAAAAACTACCTGAACGCTCTATGCAGGAGGGCAAGCCCCCCGTAGATAAATATACCAACTCCGAAATCGCACTGCATTGAAGTGAAGGGAAATATTCCCTACGGCAATCTCCATTGAAACGTTCAATGTTTGAAAACTTCGTTCATATGTCGATCATATGGGAGTCGCAGTTTTCAAACTTCGAACTTATGATATAAACCCTCTCAGATTTGGTAGAACCTCCTGGATGGTTCTTTTTTGCAGGTGAGAAGTAAACTTCTTTAAAGCTACTAACATTTGGCAGGGTAGGATGTTGCATAACTGTTGAGATGGTCTTTGGGGAAAAAGCTATAGAATTGTCTTTAGATATGATATCACTCATCCATTTGTCCTGCGTAATTGCCTTCCACATAGGAAGGAGATGAGATAATCACACCCAACTACTTCTACTTAGGGACAGTTGGGCAAGAATTCAGGGGTGCTGGCTTGGCCTTCCTTGAACAGATACTCTGTATCCCTTGATTCTGCTGACTTCTTTGACTTTGTGGTCGATGTCCATTAAAGGAGTTGCTTCTGCAGCCTATGTCTAAGGATGAGTCAAAGGGTTGGCGTTTTGATCTTTTACATCATGAGATATGGAACCTTTCTGATTCCTGTTAAAGGGTCTTTGAGGATTCTCAAACCTGACTCCCATGGCAGACAGCATTTCCCTATCCAGCTTAAACCTCATCAGTTTCTCATTTACGGCTGGTACAGAAACAAAGGGCCCATCTAAGGGGTGTTGGTAAAGAATGCTTTTAAATTGTCTGCAAAACTGCACAGACAGAGCCAGCCATGGCATCTCAAGGTCAAGTCAGTGTGTATGCCTGCCTCCCTTCCTGCTCCATCGACTGTGTTATGGCTCAGCTGCATGGAGAGACTCTTCATGTTGAACAAAGTGTTTAGAGTAGTCTGTAGTTGTTTGGTAGACTCCTGAGAACGAGCCTTTTCCAAAGTATTCATAGCTTGTCCTTTTAGACCCCTTTGGAAACTGTTATGCATGTCAAATACTTTTTTTAACACCCACCTGGCAAATATGCTTGAGTTGCAAACATGGATCCCCATTCCATCACCCTAGATTCTTTATTAGGTGAATGGAAAGTGGTGAACTCATCTTTAAGCTTTCTTCTAGTAACTGCTGCAATGACCTAGTCCGCCACTGGATCTTTAGACCTGTACTGCCTATCCTTATGTGGATATAGCACCTTACCGGACATCCTAGGGATTACCTCTGCTGTATCAGGCTCCTGGCATGCCCTCTAGGAGACTAAATCTATAAAATGGTCTGCAAGAGGGACTAACCAAGAGGTAGAGTGGGCACAGCTATATCCTTTGAAAAAGAGTCCCTCATCCTGAGTGGGTGGGTCAGAGGGCCAAGATCCCCTCTGTTTCATTCATTCAAGGACTTCACAAAACAATGCCATTTTTAAGAGGGGAATGGGAGGAACCTTCTCTTTTATCCAGGTCAATGTCATTGGTTATCGACTATGAAGGGGAGTCTACAGGTCTCCTTTTACACATGCTCTTCCTAGGACCTTCTGTCAGTGACTGGTCAGTGTCCAAGGAAGAACAAGAATGCATCTCTAAGGGATACAGCTCTGCTCTATCCCCGGGAAACGTTATTAATGGGATTAAGAGCTGATGTAGGGCAGGGTAGGGGTGGATCTTGCACCAATGGAAGTCCTGTTATCAGCTGGGGGAGGCTCTCATCCTCTCCACGGCTTAGAAGGTGGACCAAAATCCATCTTCAGCAATTTCCCAGTGCTCAGAATAGACCCCCCCCCCCGCTCTGGCAGAGGTGGGTGGTATCAAAGGATGAAGCCCAGTTATCATGGATTCAGAAGGCTTCAATGTGGAGATCTGTACCATGGACTTGAAAGCCAAATACTCAGACAATAAAAAATGGTTTCAAATGAGTTGAACCTGCAAAAGGGGAAGAGGATTCGATAGGATCGGTCTCCCAACACTGAAGGGTCTAGTGTCCAGTGACTAGATGCAAAACCATCAGCACTAGAGTTAGAATGGAAGGTATCAAAGAAACAGGATCCAAATCTAGGTTAGGAATTTCAGAAATCTTCTAACCTATGCTGTCTTAATATAACTAAAAGGAATTTAGTCATGCACCTGACAATTAGTAGCCTTAAAGGACAGGGATGCAGTTAATATCATCATTTTTACTCAGTCTGTTGAGACGTTTATTTTTGAATTTCGGGTTACCTTTACTTCAGAGGGGAAAAGATGCATCTAGCCAGCCATTTATGCGTGCACAGAATTTGGCAGTAAAGGATTCTGTATAACCAACATCATCATCGAGCTGAAATGGGATGTTAAATTAAGCCAGGTCATTACTTAGTTTCAGTAGATCAGGCTGGGCATAATCTCTGAATACCAAGTTATTGTATTGGAAGATGCAGCCTGTTTTTTTAAACCTCTTTATTAAATCATCACTAAAGACATGGGCACTCTTACATTATTAGAAAAGAAAACAACCCATATTAACATTTTTTTCATGCATTATACACTCCATAAATGTCTTTTTTTATTTATAACTGTAATTTGCTCCAACATTATATAAATTGCCCATTTTCTGCCTTGCCTTAAACCTGACTCCCTCCTGAACATTATTCTGCATGTATTGTTCCCACAAATTCCATTTATTTCTATATATTTATATATTTTGCTTATTCCCTTTTGTAACATTCCAGTTTCCAATTATTTTATTTCTTTAACAATATTCAACACTTCAATTACAGCTGGTTTAGATTTCGGATTTCCATTTACCAGTACTTGCTTTTTTGACAGCCAATAGCATTAAACAAAGCTTATGTACTTACCATAACAATGCATCTGTGTTGTGTGTTTTCATCCTTCCTCAATCACTGAGTTTTGGATCTGACTTAAAATCTGACATTGGCTACTTCTCAGACTTTGTATCCATAGCTCAAGCTCCTCCTCATACACATAATCCTCTCCCAAACCCAGACTACCTCAGATCAAGTTTGCCTCCTTGATATGAAGGATACAGAAAATTGTTCTGTAAATAGTGAGAAGTATGATAATAAAGATTTCTGAAGCTTAGAGAGGGGAAAGTTCAAGAGGGGCAACACCTCCAGGTCATACCAGGAGACCATATGAAAGTCTTCTACCAATGGAGAGTGGGAGGTTGAGGAAGGAACAAAACAGACAAGACAGATGAATTTGTTAAGGGAATAGATAACTTTTTTATCTGGTGTTATATTTTTTGCCTTTCCTCAACCAGTGGGGCAGAGTCCCCAGTTAGTATAACCCCAGGGTGGTCTCATGGAAAGATATTCCACAGTACGGCAGAACCAAATGTTGTCATATCCCTAGAAGGGATATTCAACTTGTAATAAGTTATAAAGGTATGAACACTGGACCAAGTAGCAGCAGCAGAAATGTCATATATAGACGTTCTGGATAGGAAAACAGAGGAAGGGGATACTGACCTTGTGGAATGAGCCCTTGGTAGTTTTAGCAAAGTCAAACCTTTCTGTTTATAAACAAAAAAAAATACATTCAGTGAGCCATGGTGCTAAAGTATCGTCTGATACAGACTGTCCCGATTTAGCTCTTGAGAAAGAAACAAACACATGATCTGATTTCCTGAAAGTTTTTTGTTCTGAGACGATAAAATCTCAGTTGTCTGTGTACATCCATCATATGAAGCATATAGTTCCCTTTATTGGAGAATTTCAGGAAGAAAACTTGTAAAATTAATGGGCATTTTAAGGGCAAATTCAGAAGCTACTTTCTGAAGAAACGAAAGGCTGGTGCAAAGAGAAACTCTGTCGTTATGGAAAATTATATAAGGTGGCTGGCAAGACAAAAATTTGGGAGTTCAGAAACTCATCTAGCAGAAGTAATCTCAAATAGAAAAAGCGTTTTACAGGACAAAAATGTTAAATCAAGTTCAAAAGGAGACCGAGTTAAAGCCTGGAGAAGGACGGTCAAGTCCCAAGTAGGGGTGGGTCCTTCATAGGTGATCGGAGCAAAAATGTACCTTTTACGAAGGTTTTGCATAAATGAAGGGAGGCCAACGACATATGATCTTTGACTATATGAAAAAAGACTCCCAGTAGTTGTACCTTGAGTGTAGAGCACTTTGCTCCATTATGGAAAATGGAGGCCAGAAACTCTAAAACCACAGGAATGGGTGCTCAAAAGGGATCTAAATGTCTCTCGCTTGCCCAGATACAGAATCATTTCCATCTTTTCTTGCAGATCTTCCTAGTGAAGATGCTAAGGGTTTGTAAAACCTGTAAAGAAAGCTTGGACTGCCTAGCCATCATAGGTACTGGAAAAAATCCCATGGTCAGCCTGAGGGCTTGTATGCCAGGATAAGGTAGCTCGCAGAGGTGAGACAGAATATCTGGAGAAGAATCAAGAACCTAAGGAGGATATATCAGATGAGGCCAAAGGAAAGAGCCACATTTGATGAGGCCAGAACAGGGCAATGAGGATCACCTTGCTCTTCCGCTGACATGCTTTCTGTAAGAACTTTGATATTAGAAGTGTAGGAGGGTAAGCATAAAGAACACCAGGGAGGGCCAATTGTGGATTAGCGCATCTCTCAGTGACTCTCCTGGTGGGGGTGGGGGGGGGGGGTTAGGGCAAAATACCTATTACATTTGGAATTATGGCCAGAGGCAAACAGATCACAACATGGCTGGGCCCACTGGCAAAAAAAAAAAAATCTGTTCTGCCAGTGAATGACTTAAAGGCCAGTCATGAGGAAGAAGAACAGATCTGCTTAGTCTGTCCGCTAGCATGTTGGACATCCCAGAGCGTGAGCGGCCAAAAGAAAGCGACTGGAAGAGATCTCCCAATAACACATTCTCATTGCCTCCCAAAAGTCCTTAGAAAACCCTTGTGATTTCCAGAACCAGGTCTTTCTGAGCCTTTCTGGTTACCTGAAAAGGTCTTCTGAGGGGTAAAAAAAACATATCCCTACAGCAGATAGGATTTTTCTATCTTATTCACTCCTGGAGACAGTCTCTTACTTTGGATCCAAATAAGGAAGATCCAAAGGATGCACTGATAAAAGACATCTTGCAGGGCTTTGCAATATTGCAAATGTGCATCCAGCCATGTATGTTAATGATAATGCCTTAACCTTCCACTTGCAAAATGCCCTCCATAGCACGGGAGATCAGCCAGATGGAGGTGTTTGACAGTAACTGAAGGGTGGCTAGTTGCAAAGAAACTGTCTTTTTATCCTCCACTAACATGGACTAAGAGGAATTTGGTAAGATCCTAAGTCATATCCCTCTGGAACCTTGTAAAGTGTGCCAAGTAGTTCAGATACTGCAGGGCAAAGGTCTATGAAGCAAAAATTCTCTTCCTGAATCATTCCAAGGCCCTAGACTCCCAGTTAGGGGGATGCACAGAAGGCCTTTCCTTGGCAAGTTCCTTTTTGGTGGCTACAGCCATGACCATGGCATCAACTGGGGGACCCCTGCTCCAGTGGGTACAGTCCTTGGATGCAACTAGATACTTGTCCGATTTCCTAGGAATGGATTCTGTCATATTCGGATCCTTCCAAGCTCAATGTGAAATGAGGTCTACCACTTCGTCCACTGGGGGTATCACCCAGGATGTAGCTGAGTCAGTTGCGAATGCCTCAAGAAACACCAACTCTTGCTGGGTAGGGGCTTCAGAAGACCAACCACCTTTCTGTCTCAGAAGCTACACAATTTCTCTGCATGAGACATCCTCAAAATGTGACCTGGGAGACCCCTCCCTTTCATCAAAATTGGTATCTTCCATTAAAAATTTCTGCAGGGAATAAATATGATTCCTCAAGAGGGTGATCCGAGTAGGACCAAAACGTGTGTGGGGAGTCCTGCAAAAGGACTGTATCAAGTCTAGAACACAACAGATGACCTGATGGCACAGAATGAGCAGACTCAGGACCAAGGGTGGACAGCTGAGGAGAGGGAGGACCGGGAGGCAAGGACGTCCTATCTCAAGTTATGTGGTGAGATCTCTCCACTGCCTTGAAAGCAGAAACCGATGGGGAGTCTAGGAACACTCCAGTAAGAGCTGAAACCACCAATCTGGAGAAATCCAAGACTTCCCCATGACCTTGCCTCAATGCAGATGGCAGAGATGAACAGTCTAGCACAGAACCCCCTGAGAGGAAGGGACAGCTTCCACAAAACCTTGGAATCGAACCCCTACCCCAGGACCTGGCACCAAAGCTTTGGCTCAAAGAACCCTCTGGCTCTGACAAGATCAGAGCTGGCTAGATCAGAGAAGCAATAGCACTACCAACTAGTATTTCCCATATTCACATGGAAAATTCTTTTGATGTCTGGTTAAGGTATAAAAATTCATTTGTAAATACTTCTAAGCAAAAATTTTCAACCTTCTGTACTTTGTTACATACTTAGGAGCCATTCACATGCCCTTCCACTGTTTCTTTGTGAACTGCTTTTTTAGCCTTTCTTCCCATCACTTTCTAACTTTTTTGATTGATTCTTATGACTATCATGCAATACTTTATGCCCTACTAATTACACCTTTTTTAATGAAGCTTATGTTCTGGACACTGCTAAAAACTCTACACAAGTTGGTCTTTCACTTCCGCTGTCCTTTTCTCTTTGCCTATATTCTATCAATCTCTTGTAAGGAAGGCAAAACCTAACCTTCAGTCCAGATTTCTGTTTGTCCCCAATAAACACTACTACCTTTCCCCTCTTCAGAGATTTGTCACCAGTACCTTGGTTCCTTAGCCAATTTTCTGTGAAAATTCCAGCCCCCTCTTGCTTATTTATGTAACCCTGCTTGCAGCCATTTCTATTTTAAAATCGTATTTCTCCATTCTATTTTTAACTCAGGTTCTGAAAATACTTTCTGCAGCTTTACGAATATACTATTCTGTACAGCTGTTTTTTCATCTTTAAGGATCTGCATCCAAAAATCCCACTGTCTCCTTATTTGCTGAATCATTCTCTCCCTCTCTTCATCATTCATTTCCAAGTTGAATTATATCACTCTGCTTATGTCATGTGTATCAGCCTTAACTGTGTACCTATAAAATATCTACCCAAATCAGATAATCCTAAACTACCTCGGTCTGTGAGAAGGATCAATGCATCCCACTTAATCTCCTTTCCCTCCCAAATCCCTTCACCTTTTTATTAATTATTGTTCACAATTTCTCCTCTGGTTGATAAAAATATACTCAACCTGTGTATAAAACTAAAGGGACTAGAACATTTTCAGTGCTTGTTATCTTTTTATTCATATTCATGAGGAAAAGCTTTCAGTTTCTCAGTTTTTGTAATATCTTTTTTAGTCCCTTCACACGTATCCATAAACTCACATAATGGAATCCCTTTTAATCCATACTCCTAAATACTCCATTTTTTCATGTCCTCCCAAAAAAAAATGGGTGCTGTTGAACGAATTCACGTGTTGGTACATAACTTACAACTATAAAAAGAAGTTATGTCTTACCATAACGTTCCATCTGTGTTGTTGATCTTCGTTCATTCATTACTGATGGATTATCAGTTTCGTCCTCGGAACTGAGCCGGCCATATATCAAGCTTGCATCAGCCAAAAACTTCTACCCAGAATGCTCTGCTCCCTGTTACCTTGGATCGAGCTTGCAAGTTGATAGACAAAAGTAGAAACTACCTCTGGTCATAACAGACCTACAATAAGGGAGTATATGAGATCAATCAGGAACCTCAGGAGGGTGACAGAGGGTGGGGGGATTAATGAATGAACAAAGATCAACACCACAGATGGAACGTTATGGTAAGACATAACTTCTTTAACTGATGTTTTTAATCTTCGTTCATTCCTTACTGATGGGACACAGTCCCCAGCTACCTGTATCCCTGGGTGGCCCTCATGGAAGGACATTCCTGAGCATCATGGAGCCAAGAGAAGCTCTACCTCTGGAGGCAAATCCAATTTGTAATGAAGAATAAACGTATGAGGTTTGGCCCAAGTCGCAGCTGAGCAATTATTATTGAGGGAAGCCTTAGCATGGAAAGCTGCTGAAGTTGCCATAGACCTTGTAGAATGTGCTTTTACTCTGTGAGGCAAGGTGATATTGTTCTTGTTGTAGATAAAGGTAATACAATTTCTCGACCATGATGCCAATGTAACTTTCGAGACAGGATGACCTAGTCTTGGTCCAGAAAAGGCCAGAAAAAGTTGGTCTGATTTACGGGTAGATTTAGTTCTGTCCAGGTAGAATCGTATTTGCCTATGAACATCCAAGGAGTGCAGGCAATATTCTCCCTTATTAGAATAATTACAAAAATATACTGGAAGGTCAATAAACTGGTTGATGGATTGCTCTGACATCACTTTTGGTAAAGAGGAAGAATTAGTTCTCAGTGATACCCTATCCTTATGGAAGATAAGATAGGGACGTTTGATGCACAAGGCTTGAAGTTCTGACAAGCATTTGGCCAATGTGATTGCAATCAGAAACAAAGTTTTCCACAAGAGATATTTTAAATCACATGAAACACAGGTTCAAAGGGGGGAGCTGTTAGGGCTTGCAGGACCAAGGCCAAATCCCAAGGTTGTACTGGTTCTCTAAAGGGAGGTTTTAGGTGAAGAACCCCCTTCAAGAAAGTTTTACAGAGTCTATGTGACATGAGCAAAGAATCCTGAAAACCAATCTGAAATGGTAGCTAAATGCATACGAACAGTAGAGGCAGATACCACAGTGAGGAAAAGATGTGATAAGTAATCCAAAACCACCTAAACTGGGGCTGACAAGGGGTCTAATTGTTTATTCGCTGCCCAGAGAGAAAACCTTTTCCATTTATTGAGATTATGGTGGACGATTTAGGAGATGCAACAAGAATATTGCACACAGGGGACGAGAGGTTTTCCTGCCTGGCAATCACTGGAAGTGGAGAAACCAAGTTGTCATTTTCACGGTTGTTAGAAAGGAGTAAGTCAGACCCTGCGGATGGGAAATCAACGATGGGGAAGGATTTTGAGGATCCACGGTCGATCTAGCAGGTGAGGCCAGAGGAAGGGAAAACAGACTTGCCGAGGCCAATATGGAGCAATGAGGATCACTTTGCTTTTCAACTGCCATGCTTTCTTCAGAAATTGGGAGATGAGGGGGAGAGGAGGATAATCATAAAGTAGACCCAAGGGCCAAGCATGGACTACAGCGTCTCTCAGTAACTGTCCCCAAGGGGGGATCAGGGCAAAATAGTTGCTGCACTTGGATTTGGTTGGGGAGGCAAATAGGTCGCAGCAAGGCTGGCCCCAGCGGTTGAAAATTTTTGCCACTATCACATAGTTGTGGGACCACTTGTGAGGTTGTAGGATGCACCTGCTCAACTTGAACGCTATCACGTTGGAGCTCCCAGGAATGTGCGCTGCAACTAGAAAGCGGTTGGAAGCTATCGCCCATTGTCATATTCTTAAGGCCTCTCGGCATAACAGATAAGATCTGGTGCCTCCTTGCTTGTTGATGTACAAAACCACTGACATGTTGTCTGATTGGATCGCAACTGTCCCTGATGGAAGGACAGAATGGAATGCTTGCAACATTAGTAGCACTGCCCTAAGTTCCAGGACACTGATATGCAAAAGGGCCACTGCCTCTGACCAGGTGCCTTGGAACGAGTTTCCCTGATATAGCCCACCCCCACCCAATCAGGGAGGCGTACGTGGTCACTGTGGCTTTCGGCTGAAGGGGTGAGACCATTGTTGGGGATTTCGAGACGTCCACCACAGTAAATCTTGCTTGCATCTCTCTGAGTTACACTTATCTGAAAGGACTGAATGAGAAGTAACCACTGAAGGAGTCTCATGTGGAACCTGGCTAGAGGAACAATGGTGATCAAGGCTGACACTGATCCCAAGAGTTGGAGTATGGAGAGAGCGGAAGATTTGTGGTGACAGAGCAGTTGGTGAACCTGATGCCTTATTCTTTGACGTCTGTGGTCCGGGAGAGATGCTGTGCAATTTCTCGTATCCAACAGTACCCCGATGAATTCTAAAAATTGTGCTGGGGTCGTGTTGGACTTCTCCCAGTTTACAGTGATTCCCAGGCGTTGTGCTGTGAGGAGAGTGTAGTGTAAGGCTTCTTCCAGTAGACGCTTGGTGGGGGCAGTGAGGAGCCCATCGTCTAGATATGGAAATGCCTGGAATCCATGAAGTCGCAGGTGAGCAATAACTACTGCCATGCATTTGGTGAACACTCTGGGGGCTGTAGAGAGACCAAAGGGCAGTGCTTGAAATTGGTAGTGACTGGCTCCTATGCGGAAGCGGAGGTATCTTCTTGAACGTTTGTCCATTTTTATGTGGTAATACACATCTTGAAGATCTACAGAGCACATCCAATTGTCTTCTTCCAGAAGAGAAAGGCTAGACTGAACCGTGACCATCCGGAATTTCTCTGTTTTTACAAATTTGTTCAGTGTGCTGAGATCCAGAATTGGTCTCCAGTCCCCTGTAATTTTTGGCACTAAAAAGTACCTTGATTAAAAACCAGATCTTATCTGGTCTGGGGGGGGACCGTTTGGAAGACTCTAGCAGCTTTTGAATTTCATGTGCTGCTGCTTCCCTTTGACTGGGTGGAACGTCGGGTAATTCTCTGGATGAGGCTGGACAAAGATGGAAGAGGATGCGATAGGCTCTGGATATTATTCGTTGTACCCAAGAGTCGGTGGTTATGTTTCGCCAGGCAGTGAAGTACAAGGAAAAACGACCCCCGACTGCTTCCAGAGGTGAGCAGTCGGGCAATGCTTCAGGAGTGCTGATAGGATTGGCCAGATAAAGAATCTCTGGAACCCAGGTTTCGTGGACCTCCTCTGTCCCGAAAGGGGCATCTTCCATTGGAGTTTCCCCCTCGGCCTCTAGGGGAGAACTCGGCACATGCGTCATGGAAAGAGCCGTGTGATTTCCTGTGCCACATCTTCCTGCTCCTCTGATTTCTGGAATAGAATCATTGAGGAGTGGAGACTTGCCATCTTGTTCATACCCTGCCAGCATATCTTTAACTTTAGGGCCAAACAAAGAAGCGGCTTTGATGGGGGCATTCATAAAGGAAGCCTTAAAGGAGTCTGCAAAGTCATAAAAGCGAATCCAGGCATGTCGTTTGGTGACTATACCTGCACCTGCCGCTCTAGCCGCTCCTTCCATTGCATGTGAATGGATTCTAGGGTGGCTATCTGAGAAGCTACACTGTCACGGACCTCATCAGAAACAGCTTCTGCCAAGGTTTCAAAGAGTTTGTTGAGAAGATCCCTATGGAGCCTTGTAAAGTGTGCCAAATAGTTCAAAGACCTTATGGTGAAGGTCGATGAAGCAAACATATGCTTCACCAGTCTGTCTATTGCCCGGGACTCCTTGTTGGGCGGATGGACAGTTTGGCTCTCTTCTGACAAATCTTTCTTGGTTGCAGCCGCCACCACCATGGATCTACTGGAAGACCTCTTGACCAATTGGGATGCTCAGCTGGGGGAGATGAGATCTTGTCAGGCCTCCACGGTATAGCTTCCAGGGTGTCAGGAGCCTTCCATGCAAGCTGGACGATGAGCTGAACAAGCTCATCGGCTGGCGGGGTACCCCAGGAGGTACGGGGCCAGGCATGAAAGGCCTGCAGGAATACAGATTCCTCTGAGGAAGGATTAGAGGACTTCCAGTCACCCCTCTGTCTAAGGATCTCTAGGATGTCACCAAAGGACACCGCATCAGAGGGTGACCGTGAGAACCATTCCTAGTCATCAAAGTCCTATCTTTGGTCAAAGACTCCTCAGTGGAGTCCATGTGCTTCCTCTTGCATGAAGCCTTGTGAGGTACTTCCTCAGTGGGAGGTTCTGGGGAAGACTGCAAAGAGGAGGTCCCTGAGGGGGATTATGCCTGGTGTCCGCCGGTTGTGGCTTGTGAGAGTTGCGGCACAGAGAGGGGAGAGGACTCCGACATGTGGGGTTTGCCAGCGGAGGCAAGAGCCCTCTCCATGGCCTGGAAGGCCGGCCCACCCAAAGAGGGATGGGAGCCCGGAACCAAGCACGACAACCTCAGAACCAGGGTCACACCCCGCTCCTATGAGCCGACCCCCAAACAAGGAGTCTGCGTGGAACCAAGAATGCCATCCCCCACGGCACAGCCACTAGCCTGAGAAGAGCCCAATGCCCAGTGCACAGAGGGCCACAAGAATGACTCCGGCTCCAAAGTGAGATCCACTATTGGGGTCAGAGAGAGGGAAGCTGTTGTGGGAGGAATGGGCTTCGATACTTGGGTAGAAGTTGAAGGAGGAGTGTACATTAGAGTTTGAGGAAAAATATGTTCACCTGAAGGAGGGAACGTAGGTTTAGACGGTTGAGATAGACCCCTGGCACCAAGCAAATGGTCAACAAGCCACAGCACATCTTGTTCAGAGAGGCTCCTGGTCGACCTCATAGAGAAACCTGAAGGCGATTCTGGCCTTTCATGAAAAGAGCTATATTGCCTAACAAAGAACGGATCCAAGGAAGGAGAGTACTTGGTCCTTGCTAATTCAAGTGGTGCATAGCCCGCAACCAAGGACGTTTGCACCGAGGAAAATGGTGTCTAAGTAGTCTGCGCCGATGAAGCCAGCGCCATAGAAGTCAAAGGTGTCAGCACTGTAAAGGCAAGTGTATGCACAGATGGGTATGATGCCGTCGAGGAAAGTGTCTGCACGAGTAACAATGACTGTGCCGAAAAGGCCTGCACCGAAGAGCATGTCGGTGCCGAAAGTGTCTGCACTGTGGACAACAGCATCGTCAGACTCGGGGCCAAGGGGGATTGTACCAACGGTGCCGAAGGAGACTGTACCTGCAGAGATGGTGCCGGTAAGGGCTGTGACAGAACTGTCGGAGCCATAACTGTCTGCACCGGGAACTCCGGTGCCAGTGTCGATAAGGAGGATATGGCTGGAGCAAGAATCAACTGGGGCAGTGCCATGCCTGGCACCGAAAGGGTCACAGGTGGCAGTGCCGGAGTAGCAATTTTCACTTTCTTATGAGTCGACTTCCTGTGATCTCCAGAGGGAGAGGAAGTGAGTAACCTTGATGAGGAAGAAGAAGAACGCCTCTTACGGGGTTTAGCAGGAGGGGGTGAGACCTCTGACCCAGAGATAGCCTCAGAAAAAGGAGATTTGAGGAGACCTTTCAGGATTAACTTGTTCTTTCTCTCGTTAATAGTCCTGGTCGAACAATGTCTACAAACCCTCCACAGTAAGGTGGGAGACATTCAAACAATAGACACATATGTCATGGTCATCAGAAAGTGGTAACTTATGGCCGCAATCCTTACACTGTTTAAAACCAACACTACTTTTCTTGTCCGACATAATGATGTGGGGAAGAACAACAGTACCAAGAATAAGAAAAGCTACCCAGAAGGGTAAGAAGAGAGAGAAGGAAGGAAGGATTACCAACGATGGTAATGAAGAATTACCTCACAGGTAAGAAAAAGGGTAATAAAGGGAAAAAGATTAAAGGGAGAGAGTCTTAAAGGTAAGACAGGGTAGGAGAATAATAAAAGTAACAGATTGAAAAATTTTTAAAGTAGTAACAATACATAAACTTACAAAAATTATTCACTTAGTTGAGAGAGAGGCTTGACACGGCTGTACAGCAACGCAGCAAACGAGATCTGAGGTAACAGGGAGCAGAGCATTCTGGGTAGGACCTTGGCTCAAGAGTTTTTGGCTGATGTGAGCTTGATATTTGGTCGGCTCGATTCCGAGAACGGAACCGATAACCCATCAGTAAGGAATGAGCAAAGATTAACATCATCAGATCCTTTGTTTTAACTTCATTAACTTTATATCCCAAAAAGACATAAAAGTCTCAACATGTTCCCATCCATCCACAGCCCCTTTTCCCCATCTTTGCATATGGGGTCGGGGTGTCACTTCAACAGTGAATCATCTACAGCCAAGGCATACACCACTGGGTGGCTAGCCCTGCAGTGGTAGTTCTTCTACACAAACACACATTGAAATTTCATTTTCTGCATTTAACACATACAAAATCCCATCTTATAGGTTCATAGGTGTTTACTAGGCTAACAACCACAAGGACCTTTTAAGCGTGGCCATACATCCCAAATGTCTGACAGGTTCTGGTACCCTTGATAAGTGTAAGCAGGGTCTTGGGAGATGAAACATTTACAAACAGGGGCCAGCAGATGAACCATTTACAGGTTGTCTGTGTTCATTACAGACATAGGTAGCAAACCAGAGATAAATTTCCTATGCACCATCCAATTGTCTAAGTTATACCTGAACTGGAACTCTGCTTCACATGGATTGGGAGCCTGTTCCAGAGATGGGATAGCCTCTGGGATACATACATGTCTCTCCAGCAGGTCCTATTTATATCACAGGTGAGGTTTAAGTCTTCAGAATGGGTAATTCTGGAACGGTTTGTTTTGCAGATATGCAGGAGGTCCTGCAGAGATGGGTCTGACAAAACCCTGTATGCCAGGCATAGATGTTCACCAAACCTGTAGGAGACAGAATATAAGTGTAGGGCCTTGAGGAGGTCTGCATAAAGTACAGTTGTGTACCAACCATAAATGTAGATGTTCGAGTGTATTCACTGTTGCAGCCATTACACTTGGGTTATCCTGCTGGCAGGCTACCTGCAGTCGGCCTGAATTCCAAAGTCCTGGTCCAGCGTCGGTTGCTGTCGCCTCTTCCCTGACATCAGAGCGACAGGGGTATACAAGATGCAGTCGACGCCATTTCCTTCAGTTTTTCTTGCCCCAGATGTCAGGTGCCCCCAAGAAGGTATGCAATACATATTGCTTGTAAAAACATACAGTAAAATAAAACAATACCTTTATCTACAAGCAAATACACCACATAGGTTGTATAGGATAAAGAAGTATAGATAAGTCCCAGCAAAGAAAGGGGGATGGAGAGTGGGTAACCTGGACTGCAACAGTGAATTCACTCTAACATCTACATTTATGGTAGGTACACAAAGTACAGTTTTGTACCTGCCATAAATGTAGATGTTCGAGTGTTCACACTGCTGCAGTCATTACACTTGGGTTATCCTGCCATCAGGCGGTCCCGCAGTCGGCCAGAGTTCCAAAGTCTTGGTCTGGCATCGGTTGCTGCCACTTTTTCCCTGACGTCAGTGCGCCAGGGGTATATAAGATGCATCCGATGCCATTTTCTTCAGTTTTTCTTGCCCCAGATGTCAGGTGCCCCAAGTAGGTAGGCAATACATATTGCTAGTAAAAAATACACATATAAAATAAAAACAATACCTTCAGTTACAAGCAAATACACCACAAAGGTTGTATAGGACAGAAAGGTATAGATAAGTCCAGCTAGTTCAGGAGGGGATGGAGGGAGAGTAACCTGGACTGCAGCAGTGTGAACACTCGAACATCTACATTTATGGTAGGTACAAAACTGTACTATGTTCATCGTGTTACACTGCTGCAGTCATTACACTTGGGTAGAATCCCAAAGCTAAGGTTGGGTGGCTGGTCTATAAAGAGTTAGGATTGGCTATGAGGGCCTGCAGAACTGCAGTGGCAAATCCTGCTCTGGATTTAGAGTAAAGAGGCAAGTGGTAATGCTTGGTAAAGGTGTGCACTGAACTCCAAGTTGCAGCCTCCAAAATTTCTTTGGTAGGTTCTCCTCTGAGAAAGGCTGTTGAAGTGGCTGTTGCACTGGTGGAATGTGGCCTAATGTTATTAGGGACTGATTTTCCATGCTGTGTGTAGCAGTAACGAATACAGTGTCCTATCCATTTGGAAATAGTCTGCTTTGAGATGGCCTTGCCCTGTGATCCTGCAGCATATGCCACAAACAGCTGCTCAGTTTTCCTGAAAGCTTTTGTTTTGTCCAAGTAGAAGCGTAGCTGCCTGTGTATGTCCAAAGAGTGCAGAAGTTTCTCCCCTTTACTCTGGGGGTTTGGATAAAAAGTTGGCAAATGGATGGTTTGGTTAAGAGCCACACTAGATACCACCTTTGGCATAAAGGTAGGGTTCGTCGTTAAAGGAACCCTGTCCTGATGAAAAATTATAAAAGGTTCCACTGCCATTAATACCTGTAGCTCTGATACTCTTCGTGCTGAAGTTACTGCCAGCAGCAGAGCTGTTTTCCATGATAAAATTTTTAGATCGGCTGTATTGGCTGGCTCAAAAGGTGGCAGAGTCAGTTTTTCCATAACAAAATTGAGGTCCCAAGTTGGTGTTGGTGCTCTCTGGGGCGGTCTTATGTTTTAGCCCCTCTGAGGTACTGCTTTAGCAAGGGATGAGAGAATAAAGGAGGATCCGTGTTGTAATGTGCTGAAATAGCAGAGGTGTGGATCTTAATTGATGAGAAGGATAGGCCTTTGTCTGGCATCTCAGTTAAGTATTGTAAAATCTGAGGACTGTTTGGGACAAGAGAGTCAAGGCTTTGAGCCTGGTTCCAGGCGCAGAATCTCTTCCATTTTTCTGACTAAGCTTTCCTGGCGCTAGGCCTCCTGGCCTCCAAAATGACATCCATAACAGCTTTAGAGAGAGGTGTTGCCCGTTTGACTATTGAATCTGCCATGCAGCCAGGTTTAGGGTTTTGTGCTGACCGTGCAGGATCTGATTGTTTTGTTGAGTCAGATGGTGTGGAATTTGAGGCAAAATCCATGGTGGGCCTTGAGCTAAATTCTTTAAGATTGGGTACCAGTGCTGGCGTGGCCAGTCTGGAGCAATCAGGATCATCTGTGTTTTTTCTTGTCTGGCTTTTAGGAATACCTTTGAAAGGAGAGGCAGTGGTGGGAAGGCATAAACTTTTAGGCTTTTCCAGCTGAACGAGAGAGCATCCACTTTCCATGCTTGTGTGTGATAAGTCCTTGTGCAGAATTTTTGTAGTTGGCAATTCAGTGGGGAGGCAAAAAGATCTATATCTGGGCATCCCCATTTTTGCGTTACCATGCTGAAGATTTGTGGATTCAATTTCCATTTGTGAGGGTCCATGATATTTCTGCTTAGATCGTCTGCCAGTGTATTTTTCTTTCCTGGCAGGAATTGTGCTTGCAGATGAACTTGATACGTTAGAGCTGTATTCCACAAGGTCATGGCTTGCCTGCATAGGGGATAAGAATGAGTGCCCCCTTGCTTATGTACCACATTACTGTGGTGTTGTCTCTCTTTAATAATAATTGTCCTGGATGCAGAAGGACCTTGAAAGCTGTCAGGGCATTTTGAACAGCCAACATCTCTTTTTGATTGATGTGAAAATGCATCTGGTCTGTTGTCCACTTGCCCTGAATGCATTTTCCTATCATGTGTGCTCCCCAAGCGTAATCCGAAGCATCTGTTAGAGTCTGCCTGGCTGTGGGTAGGGTAAAAGGCTGACCCTTGTTTAGGTGACATGCCTGTGCCCACCATTGAAACTCCTGTTGTAGGCAGGGAATCATTGGTATTACTGCTTCTAAACTGTGAGAGTGTTGAGTCCAAACACTTTTAGGTACCATTGTAATTTCCTCATATGCAGTCTGGCATGTGGTAGTAGTAGTATGTAGGATGCCATGAATCCCAGGGCCTGCAGAATTTTTCTTGCAGGGAGTTAGGACTTTTTTGCCAGTAATTGGAAATATTGAGTTAGTTGAACTTGTTTGTCTGGCATGAGATAACCCATCTGGGCCGTTGTATTTAAGCTGGCACCCAGGAATATAATCTGTTGTGAGGGCACTTGTTTTGACTTCTTTTCGTTTACTGTGTACCGTAGAGAAATTAGCAACCTTTTTACAAACGCCAAATGCTGTAGAAGAATGTCCTTTGTCTCTGCTTGAATGAGGCAGTCGTCCAGGTATGGATATATCTGAATTCCTTTTTGTCTGCAAAATGCAATTACTGGTGCCAGGCACTTGGTAAAGACCCTGGGCAAAGTAGATAAGCCAAAGGGCAGTGCAGAGAATTGGTAGTGCATTGTACCAGCTTTGAATCTGAGGTATCTTCTGCAATTTTGTCTGATAGGGACATGCAGGTATGCCTCTTTGAGGTCCAGAGTAACAAGCCAAGCCTTCTGGCCCAGCATGGGTAGAAGCTGCTGTAATGTCAACATTTTGAATTTCGGAATATCCAGGTAAGTATTTAGAATTGAAAGGTCTAGTATGGGCCTCCAGGCCTTGTCCTTTCTGGGGACCAGGAAGAGTCTTGAGTAAAATCCTTGTCCTTGTTCCTGTTATGGTACTTTTTGAATAGCTCTTATGTCCACGAGGGCTGAAATTTGTTTTTGTGCCTCTGCCCATTGATTTTGTGGCAGGTCTGGCATTCCTTTTAGCCTTGGTAAAGTATGAAAGTGGAACCTGTAACCCTGAGACACAATATTCAGAACCCATTTGTCTTGAGTGATTGTTTGCCAGTTTTGAGAAAAAAGTGCTAGTTTTCCCCCTAAGGGGGCTGCCAAAAGGGAAGTGTGTGGCGTACGAAGGGGGAAGTCATTGGGACTGTTTCCTGTAAGGTTGAGACTTGTCCTCACCTCCTTTTGGGGTTGAGGTGCCCCACTGTCATTGTCTGTTAGAGCCTTGGGGTTGAGATCTGCCTCTTGGGTGTCTGTATTTGCCTCTCTGTGGCCTATCTGACATTGGAAAGGACCAATTCTTTGTTGGCCAATTTCTGCTAAATCGAGGTGGCTGTACCTGTAAGAAATCCTTGACTGTTTGCATAGATTGAGCTTTATCCTCCATTTTCTTTAACACCTCTTCTGCCTCAACACCAAACAAGGTATCATGCTGTAAAGGAGCACCCAATAATTTTGCCTTACCATGATCAGGTAAACTCTGTTCTATTAACCAAGCATGTCTACGAATCACAGAACCTGTAACTGCGGCTCTACAAGAGGCCTCTAAAGAATCAAAACGACATTGCAGAGTATGTTTTCCCACCTGTTCAACTGCATGCAATAAATCCTGCATTTCTTTACAGTCAGGAGCTTCTGAGCTTGCAAGCATTTTCTGTTTTAACTGAACCATTAAATACTGTTGGTACTTGAGCATGTGAAACTGGCAATTTAAAGCCCTTACTGCTAAAGTTGCAGAAGTGTAAACTTTCTTCCCCCATCTATCCAAAGCTCTGGAATCTCTGTCAGAGGGTACTGGATTTTTTGCAATGGAAACCTTAACCCCTTTTGGACCCTGGGAAATAGTTTCTGGATCAGCAGAAGGTTTTTTTTTTTTTTTTTTTTTTTTTTTTTTTTAATAAAGAAACTTGAGAGAGTCAGGGACTCTATAATACCTATCTGGCTTGGCTGGTGCAGGGGGCAAAGAATAAGGAGATAAGCTGGATTCAGAGAACACATCATCCACAATATCTAGCAAAGGCAGAATAGTCAGGGGCCTGTGCTGAGGCTGTAAAAGGAAATCCCTGAGCCTTTTCTTGGATTCTGAATAATCCTGACTTTCCCAGTGGAAATGCTCCCTCATGGTATGTAAAGTTTCCCCAAAAGAATAATCCTCAGGAGGGGAGGCTGAAGGGATAGAATCTTCAGCATCAGAGTCCTCATAGGGGAGTAGAGAGTATCCCTGATCTGAAGAGGAATCAGAGGAAATGGAAACCTGATCAGAGGAATCATAGTCTGTATCCTGCCTAGGCCTTTTCTCAGGAGGGGGATGGGAACCCCTGACAAGAGTAATGAGATCTTCGGCCATTTTAAGCATCTGTTTCTTAGGCATGGAGGACTGTCCAGGAGAATGCTGTACTTGCTTCTTTGTCTTTAATGGTACTTTTGTCTTGGCTGTTGCTTTAATGGTAAGTTGTGAAGGTCTGAAAACACCCTCAGAAGCCGATGCCTTCTCAGCGGCTCCAGACCCATCTGAGGGATTAGTTTCCGTAGGCCCAATACCTTGAGTTTCCAGAGGCCTAGTTGTCTCCACGTGGGAGTCGGAAGCGGCCTGTGGCTCTGAGGTAGCGGGTGTCAGGGGCTGTGAAGGCGCCTCACTGAGAATCGGCAAACCGGCGACTGGCCTAGAAGAGGTTTCGTCATCGGTTTTGGACCTCGGATGTCTGTCTTTATCCTGGTCTCTGCGTTTTTTTTGGAATTGCAGTCGTCGGTTGATCCGACGGCATAGTATAATTGAACCTTCGGCCAAAGTAGTGCAAAGCAAAATCAAAACGTCTTTTTATAGTGCGTTTGTTAAATCTAGCACAAAACCGACAACTAGTGACGTCGTGATCAGGGCCTAGGCATGGAATACAGTAAGAGTGGAAGTCCTTATGAGGTATTTGCTTCCCACAAGAAATACAATTATTAACTTTTTCTGACATTGGTCTGAGGCAAGAAAAAAGTTTCAACGGGTACTTAGCTTTATTGAAGACTTCGGATCTGAAATTCGACTTCGAAAATCTCAGGAGTCGGCCGACCGGCACTTGCGAACAGCTTCTGCTTCGGGCACCGCACGGCAAGAAAGACTGAAGAAAATTGCGTCGGATGCATCTTATATACCCCGGCACACTGACGTCAGGGAAGAAGTGACAGCAACAGACGCCGGACCAAGACTTTGGAACTCTCGTCGACTGCGGGACCGCCTGACGGCAGGATAACCGAAGTGTAATGATTGCAGCAGTTTAACACGAACATCTGTACTATGTTCATCGTGCTTCACTGTTGCAGTCATTACACTTGGGTTGAATTCCAAAGCTGAGGTAGGGCGGATGGGTCTAAATAGGATTAGGAGTGGCTATGAGGCCCTGCAGAACTGCAGTTGCAAAGCCTGCTCTGGATTTAGAGTAAAGAGGTAAGTGATGATGCTTGGTAAAAGTGTGCACTGAACTCCAAGTTGCAGCCTCCAAGATTTCCTTAGTTGGTACTCCTCTGAGAAAGGCTGCTGAAGTGGCTGCTGCCCTGGTGGAATGTGGCCTAATATTCTTAGGCACTGGCTTGCCATGGTGTGCATAGCAAAAACGAATGTAGTGTCCTATCCATTTTGAAATGGTCTGCTTTGAGATAGCCTTTCCTTGTGATCCTGCAGCATATGCTACAAACAGTTGGTCAGTTTTTCTGAAAGCTTTTGTTTTGTCCAAGTAGAAGCGTAGCTGCCTGTGTATGTCCAAAGAGTGCAGAAGTCTATCCCCTTTATTCTGGGGATTTGGATAAAATGTTGGCAAATTAATGGTTTGGTTAAGAGCCACACTGGATACTACCTTTGGCATAAATGTTGGGTTTGTCCTTAGAGAAACCCTGCCCCGATGAAAAATAATAAAAGGTTCCACTGCCATTAATGCCTGTAACTCTGAGACTTTTCTTGCTGAAGTTATTGCTTGGAGCAGAGCAGTTTTCCATGACAAGAATTTTATATCAGCTGTATTGGCTGGCTCAAAAGGAGACAGTGTGAGCTTTTCCAAGACAAAGCTGAGGTCCCATGTAGGTATCGGTGCTCTCCTTGGGGGGTCTTATGTTTTTTGCCACTCTAAGGTACTGTCTTAGCAGTGGATGAGAGAAAATATTGCAATGAGCTGAAATGGCAGAGGCATGGATCTTAGTTGATGAGAAGGATAGGCCTTTGTCCAGCATCTCAGTTAGGTATTGTAAAATCTGAGGAATATTTGGAACAAGTGGTTCAAGTCATTGTGCCTGGTTCCAAGCACAGAATCTCTTCCATTTTTCTGCATAAGATTTCCTGGTGCTGGGCCTCCTGGCTTCCAAAGTGACATCCATAACAGCTTTAGATAGAGGTGTGTTCCGAGTGGCTATATTATTTGCCATGCAGCCAGATTTAAGGTTCTGAGTTGGCTGTGCAGGATCTGATTGTTTTGTTGAGTCAGAAGATGAGGAATTTGAGGTAAAGTCCAGGCTTGGCCTTGAGACAAGCTCTTTAGGATTGGGTACCAGTGCTGGCATGGCCAGTCTGGGGCAATCAGAATAATTTTTGGCTTCTCTCGTCTGACTTTTAGGCGTACCTTGGGAAGGAGAGGCAGTGGTGGAAAGGCATAAACCGTTAGGGTTTTCCAGCTGAATGACAGAGCATCCACTTTCCATGCTTGTGAGTGATAAGTCTTTGTGCAGAATCTCTGTAGTTGGCAGTTGTGAGAGGAGCCAAAATGATCTATGTCTGGGCATCCCCATTTCCTTGTTATCATGCTGAAGACCTGTGGATCTAGTTTCCACGCGTGAGGGTCCATGAGGTTTCTGCTTAGTTCGTCTGCCAGAGTATTTTTCTTTCCTGGCAGGAATTGTGCCTGCAGATGTACTTGATAGGTCAGTGCTGTGTTCCACAAAGTCATGGCTTGCCTGCAGAGGGGGTAGGAATGTGTGCCCCCTTGCTTGTTTATGTACCACATAACTGTAGTATTGTCCGTCTTTAGCAATAGTTGTCCTGGATGTAGTAGATCCTTGAAGGCTGTCAGGGCATTCTGTACAGCTAGCATCTCTTTTTGATTGATATGAAGATGCATTTGGTCCGCGGGCCACGTGTCCTGAATACATTTTCCTGCCATGTGTGCCCCCCAGGCATAATCCGATGCATCTGTTGTTAGTGTCTGCCTGGCTGTGGGTAAAGTGAAAGGCTGTCCCTTGTTGTGGTGACAGGCCAGTGCCCACCATCGAAACTCCTGTTGCAGGCAGGAAATAAGAGTTATTATTGTTTCCAGGCTGTAGCAATGTTGTGTCCAAACACTTTTTAGATACCATTGTAGCTTCCTCGTATGCAGTCTTGCATATGGAATTAGCAGGATGCAGGATGCCATGAAGCCCAAAGCCTGCAGAAGTTTTCTTGCAGGTAGCTGGGTCTCTGTTCCCATCATTTGAAAGTAATGAGTCAGTTGCCTTTGCTTGTCTGGCGTGAGATAAGCCATCTGGGCAGTTGTATTTAAGCTTGCACCCAGGAATATTATCTCTTGAGAGGGCACTAGTTTTGATTTCTTTTTGATTACTGTCTACCCTAGGCAAATTAGTAATCTTTTTACAAACGCCAGATGCTTTAGTAGAATGTCCTTGCTCTCTGCTTGAATAAGGCAGTCATCCAAGTAGGGATATATTTGAATTCCTTTTTGTCTGCAAAATGCAATTACTGGTGCCAGGCATTTTGTGAAGACCCTGGGCGCAGCAGATAAGCCAAAGGGCAGTGTAGAGAATTGGTAATGCATTGAGCCAGCTATGAATCTGAGGTATCTTCTGCAAGACTGTCTGATTGGGACATGCAGGTATGCCTCTTTGAGGTCCAAAGTAACTAGCCAAGTCTTCTTGCCCAGCATGGGTAGAAGTTGCTGTAGTGTCAACATTCTGAATTTTGGAACATCCAGGAAAGTATTTAGAATAGACAGGTCCAGTATTGGTCTCCAGGCTTCGTCCTTTCTGGGTACCAAGAAAAGTCTTGAATAAAATTCTTGCCCCTGTTCTTGCTGTGGTACTTTTTGAATAGCCCCCATGTCCATGAGAGCAGAAATTTGTTTTTGTGCCTCTGCCCATTGATTTTGTGGCAGGTCTGGCATACCTTTTGACCTTGGTAGGGTGTGAAAGTGGAACCTGAAAACCCTGAGAAACAATATTCAGTACCCATTTGTCCTGGGTGATCATGTGCCAATTTTGTGAGAAAAGTGCTAGTTTTCCCCCTAAGAGTGCTACCAAAAGGTAAGTGCTTGGTATTTGTACAGGAAAGTCATTGGGACTGTTTCCTATAAGGTTGTGATTTGTCTTCTCCGCCTTTGGGGGCTGAAGCCGCCCATTGTTTAGGTCTGTATGAGCCTTGGGGCTGAGATCTGCCTTTGGGCGTCTGTATCTGCCTCTTTGTGGCCTGTCTGACACTGGAAAGGACCAATTTTTAGAAGGCCAGTTACTACTAAATCTAGGTGGCTGAACCTGTAAGAAATCCTTTACTGTCTGCATTGATTTTGCTTTATCCTCCATTTTCTTTAACACCTCTTCTGCCTTAACACCAAACAAAGTGTCATGCTGTAATGGAGCATCCAATAATTTTGCTTTAACATGATCAGGTAAACTCTGTTCTTTTAACCAAGCATGCCTTCGAATGACAGAACCTGTAACTGCGGCTCTACAAGATGCCTCTAATGAATCAAAACCACATTGCAAAGTATGCTTTCCCACTTGTTCAGCTGCATGCAATAAATCCTGCATTTCCTTCTTCTCAGGACATTCAGTGCTTGTAAGCATTTTTTGTTTTAGCAAAGACATTGGGTATTGTTTAAATTTAAGCATGTGAAACTGGCAGTTTAAAGCAGAGGTGTAAACTTTTTTCCCCCATCTGTCCAGTGCTCTAGAATCCCTATCAGAGGGAATAGGGTTTTTTGCAGTGGAAGCCTTGACCCCTTTGGGACCCCGAGAAATAGTTTCTAGATCAGCAGCAAGGTTTTTATAAAGAAATTTATGAGAATCTGGAACCCTGTAGAACCTATCTGGCTTAACTGGTGCAGGGGGGTAAAGAATCAGGAGTCAAACTGGATTCAGAAAAAACATTATCTAGTACAGGGGGATATAGCAAGAGGCCTGTGCTGAGGCAATAAAAGAAAGTCTCTGAGCCTTTTCTTGGATTCTGAATAATCCTGGCTCTCCCAATGGAAATGCTCCCTCATGGTGTGCAGGGTTTCCCCCAAAAGAGTAGTCCTCAGGAGGAGAGGCTGAAGGGATAGATTATTCAGCATCAGAGTCCTCATAGGGAGGGAGAGAATATCCCTGTTCTGAAGAGGAGCGAGAAGAAATAGAAACCTGGTCAGAGGAGTCATAATCAGTGTCTTGCCTAGGCCTTTTATCAGGAAGGGGATGGGAGCCCCTGATCAAAGTAATTAGGTCCTCGGCCATTTTGAGCATCTGTTCCTTTGGCATGGATGACTGTCCAGGAGAATGCTGTACTTGTTTCTTTGTCTTTAAAGGTGTTTTAGACTTTGCCTTGCCTGTTGAAGAGGTCTTGATAGTAAGCTGTGTAAGTCTGAAAACACCCTCAGAAGCCGATGCCTGCTCAGCGGCTCCGGACCCATCTGAGGGAATTGTTTCCGTAGGCCCAATACCTTGAGTTTCCAGAGGCCTAGCTGTCTCCGCGTGGGAGTCGGAGGCAGCCTGTGGCTCTGAGGTAGCGGATGTCAGGGGCTGCGAAAGCGCCACACTGAAAACCGCGAACCAGCGAATGGCCTAGAAGAGGCTTCGTCATCGGTTTTGGACCTCGGATGCCTGTCTTTTTCTTTGTCCTTGCACTTTTTATGGACTCTGGTCGTCGGTTGTTCTGACGGCATGATATAGTTAAACCTTCGGCCAAAGTAATGTAAAGCAAAATCGAACCGACGCTTAATAGTGTGTTGGTTGAATCTAGCACAAAACCGACAACTAGCAATGTCGTGGTAAGAGCCTAGGTAAGGAATACAGTAAGAATGAAAATCCTTATGAGGTATTTGCTTCCCACAAGAAATACAATTATTAACTTTTACTGACATCGGTCTGGAGCAAGAAAAAGTTTCCCCAACGGGGTACTTAGCTTTATTGAAGACTTCGGATCTGAAATTCAAATTCGAAAATCTCAGGAGTCAGCCGACCAGCACTTGCGAATTGCTTTTGCTTCGGGCACCGCGCGGCAAGAAAGACTGAAGAAAATGGCGTCAGTTGCATCTTATATACCCCTGGCGCAGTGACGTCAGGGAAGAGGCGACAGCAACTGACACCGGACCAGGACTTTGGAATTCAGGCCAACTGCGGGTAGCCTGCCAGCAGGATAACCCAAGTGTAATGACTGCAACAGTGAAACACGAACATCACATGTTACTTATGCCCTGTATTCTTTTAGCAAGGAACCTTGGTGGACGTTCCAATTGTTAGCCATGCCTGGTTAAATACATACCAAAGGGGGCACTGTACTCGATGACAAGCCTGATAAATGCTGAATACAGTGGAACAATGACTTCCTTGGACTTAGATGCCATACTTTGTTTATATGTTATGCAACACAGAATAATTTCCTCACTACTGTAGACACGTGATGGTTAAAGGCTATATTACTGTCTGGTGTGTCCCCAAGTCCCTTACTACTGGGTCAACTCTAAGGACTGTGTTGTCAACAGGATAGTTACTAGGAATGGATGACTTCCCGAAGAATACTATTATGCATTTCTTGGCATTTCATTTTCGTCCATGTCTCTGATAGTTGCTTTTCTGTGGCAGCCCTTCCGGGAAACCATTTGTGTCAGTATGGGAGTCAATGAGAACTCCTAAGTTGCAATCATCTGCAAATGTAGTCACCCAGAGACCTGTGACATTGGCCTTGACTTCAGAGAAGTAAATGCCAAAAAGAAGCAATCCAGAGCGACTCCAACGGCTTCTTTGTAGAGGTGGACTCTCTATTTCTAACTTCCTGGGTCCCGTCTCTGAGCCAGTTGGCTAGTCACTGGGTGACAAAGGTTTGTACCTAACCTCTTAAATATGTCAAAAATGTTTGAGTGGGGTATTGTGTCAAATGCCTTGGTCAGGTCAAGGTAGGCAATGTGAACCATTCTGCCCTCATCCACTGCTTTGGTGAACCTTGCAAAGAAGTCCACCAGGTTGACTTGGCATAACCTGCCCTTGACAAAACCAAACTGGGTTGGGTCCAAAGTCTGGAGGTTTACTATACCACTATTGATCATTTCCATGATAATTCTTTCTATGATTTTGCATACGAGACTAGTGAGAATTGCGGGTCTGCAGTTTCTAGGGTCAGTAGAGGGATGACTGTTGCTGTTCTCCATTCATGACACACAAAGCCTGTTTGGAGGCTACAATTAAATAGCAATTCCAAAGGGTCTGATAGGTCATGTTTAGAAGGCACCCTGGGATACTGTCTGTGCCCATTGATGAAGTGTTCTTGGCCTTACCACTAAGGACCTGTTCCTTAGTGACAGCCAAGGGAATTATATTTGATGGTAGTTCCTGAGGGAAGACTGAGGAGAACAGATGGGTAAAGTTGGAGCTGAATTTATCAGCCAGTACATTTGCTATATCTTCTGGCTCCATTTACAATGAGCTCTGCACACAACTGTGTATTGCTTTTGAGGTTGCGGATATAGATAAAGAATGCCTTGTGGTTGTCTTTAGCATGGGAGGTCAAATTTACCTTGCAATTCACTGTGGTAAACTATTTGTCCTCTAAGTTGTTTGTTTAGTTTGATGAGGGTGCTGTTATCCTGCTGGGTGCTGCACCTCCTAATTTTTGGCATGATTTTCTTCCTTCTGTTATACAGCCTACTGATTTTGTAATTCCACCAGGGTGGCTTGTTTTCTGAGTTAGTTCTGCACTTCTTCTTGGTGGGTACTGCTGCCTCTGTGTAGCTATTTACATGCCTGTATAGGGTTTCTGTGAGCAGTTCAGCATAAGTAGCAGTGTTCTCAGGGTTTATGGGGGCATGAAATATTGCCAGGTTGTCACTTAATAGCAGGAAGTTAGCCTTAGTGTAGTTCTGGAATATTCCAGGGTTAAGTTGGGGATCCAGGTTTTTATTTTTTACTTCAAACGAAACCATTTTGTGGTCAACCTTACCAGGGAAGGCATTATACTTGGGGGTGTGCAGCACCCTCTCATATTAGTGAGGACCAGATCCAGTATGATTGCACTCTTGGTTGGTATATTAACAATCTGGACCAGGGAGTTTGTGTTTACAAAATCCAGGAATCTCCGTGACTGTACGTGTTTGTACAGGATTCCATTTAATAGTGGGGTAATTAAAGTCACCCATGAATATGGTATTGGGTTGGATGGAGAGTGCATCTAATAAGTTTTATTACATGGTATGGGTTTCTTGGGTCATACAGGAAGACCTACAGCTTGCAATAAATGGTACTGGATACTGCCTATGGTGATTTGAACATGGACAAGCTCAAGTGCATTGTCCTGTTTGGCAAGCCTTGAGATATATTTGTTTTTGATGTAAATCGAGACATCTCCAACTTCAGTCTCTGTCAATGTGTGGAAGGCATTATAACCTTGCACTGTCGGTGTGCTGTCAGTGGGTTTAAACCATATCTCAGTGACTGCAGCGACGTCCGCATTCTCTAGGGTGAAAAGAGTTGCTAGGGAGTGGAGTTTTTTGTTTAGACTCCTAGCATTGAACAGTAATATCTTTAGATTTTCTTGGTTTTGGAATGCTATTTTGGAAGTACTTTCAGTTCTGCACTTCTTAAAAAGGCACAACGGGGAAAACAATGTTTTAGCTAATATTCAAAAGCCGAGAGGGGGCAAACTATCATTGGCAAAGCAGCATGGTCTATTGACAATCTCTTCCATGCTGACAAATATTACACCCCATTTGAATGACACCAGAAACTAAGCCATTATTAGTCAGTCATCTTTTGTTTGCATTGTGGCATCATCCCTGGAGAAGGTAAAATGCTGCTCAGTGCTAGGCTTATACCACCCTGGGATACATTCAGAGAGCTCCATGATGTCTCTCTTCATATAGTCAAGGGAGGTATGTCTCAGGTCATTTTCACCACACATGGACTATGATGGAGTCATGCTGGTACTTGTCATCCAATGAACTGAGTGCGTGCGTAATGTGGCAGATCCTAGCCCTGATAAGCAAATGACTGTGACTTTCTCCTTAGTCAGCCTGATGAGAGGGACATCCGTGTGTCTCGCAATGGAGTCGCCAATGACCAGAATATTGGATTGGGTGGTGGCTTGCCTTGTGTTTTAGAAGTATACGCTCCATGAGATGTGGTTGTATGTGCTGATGTGGGTGTTGTTTTGAAACAGTGTATTCAGGGCTGCTGAGAGTATTTGTTACGTGCACTTCATCTAGGATGTCTTTGGGGTTTAGGAAGGTTATATTCAAGTGTGTCAGCATATGTGGGTGTGTATGTCTGCTTTGAATTGTGTGTGATGGGTACAGCATGTGTACGACTGATAACATTAGAACAGAAGTAGTGAACTTCATGACACCCATGCAGATGGACAATACAGTTACAACTGATGAATCCTACACAAATGCGCTCTATAAGCATCTACATGAGTGCATGAATCGTGCTATCCCAAACAGAACCAAGACGCTAGCCAATTTGGTGGTCCCCTGCCATAAACAAACTGTACAACAGAAGGAAGAAACTGTTGCAAAAGAGAGTAAAATCCCATGAGTGGAGGAGCTCCCTGGTCAGCCTCAGTAAGAAACTGAGATCCCTTATAAGATCCTCCAAAGCTAGCTACGAAAATAAAATTGCCACTAATTCCAAGAACAACCACAAAGCATTCTATAACTATGTCAAGAATCTCAATGGCAACACCCAGATCTGCTCTGAGTTACAGCACAAAGGCATGAAAATTACAGAACCAACTGATATTGCCAACATCCTGGCAGATAGGTTCAGTGTTAACTTTACCCCCCCCACACCCCCTAAAGGGCCTATATCTATACAGGAAGAATGCAGAGTCCCTGTAATCACAACTACACAGGTGAAAGCTGCACTCTCTAAAGCCAAAAACACAGCATCCATGGGACCGGACAACATCCCAGGCTGCGTTTTACACGAACTTCAGAATGAACTGGTTCCCCACTTAAGCACCATGTTCAATAATAGCCTCGCATCAGGCTTTGTGCCCACTGAATGGTGCACAGCAACAGTTATCCCACTCCACAAAGGGGGAGCCACCACTGATCCCGGGAACTATAGACCTATTAGCCTGACGAGCTTGGTCTCCAAAGCCATGGAATGCATCATCATGGAACTCATAAACAAAGACATTGGTAACCTCCAAACTCTGGATCCCACCCAGTTCGGGTTTGTGAAAGGCAGATCATGCCTCCTAAACCTGATCGACTTCTTTGAGGCAGTCACCAAAGCCGTAGATGAGGGTAAAGTGGTTCACACAGCCTATCTTGACCTCGCTAAGGCTTTCGACACCATCCCCCATTCTGGAATTATAGCTAAACTCAATAAACTAGGCATAAATCCCTAAGTCACAAGATGGGTTGCAAACTGGCTCACTGACAGAACCCACACTGTAAAAGTTGCAGACTCCAAATCTGACCTCAAACCAGTGACAAGTGGAGTACCACAGGGTTCCGTCCTGGGACCGCTCCTGTTTGGTATCTACTTCTCTGAAGTACAGGCTAACACAGAACGCCTCTGGCTAACGAAGTTCGCAGATGACTGCAAACTAGGAGTCATAGTCAAGTCCACAAATGATGTGAACATCCTACAGAAGGGCCTCTCTGAGACAGATGCCTGGTGTCAGAGCCATGGCCTCAAGCTCAGTGCCAAAAAGTGCAGTGTCATCCCCTTTGGTAAAAACTATGTACCCATGAACTACCACATAGGCAGCAATCTACTTAACACCGAATGCGTGATAAGAGACCTTGGGACCCAGGTGGACAGTAGTCTCTCCTTTGATAGTCACATCGCCACAGCAGTCAGGAAGTCCTTCTACGTGGCACACCTCATCATAAAAAGGTTCTCATCCAGGAAAAAAAGAGGTCATCGTTACCCTCTACTCATCACTCATTAGACCCATTATAGAGTACAACGCCCCTTTTGGAATGTACCTCAAAAGACATCTGCAGCAGCTGGAAAGACCACAGAAGTACCTTACAAAGAGGATTACTGGACTAAAACAAATGCCCTACACTGACCGCCTCAAAAAACTCCAGCTTTACTCTGTAGCATATCGCCTACTCAGAGGTGATCTCTGCCTAACATATAAAGCTATGTCAAACCCAGAGCTGTTGGGCATGCTACACCTAAAGAAATCCCAATCCCTCTGAGCTACACGCTCTAGGGACCTAAACCTTGTCACCACAATAAACAGGACATGCTGGAGGGATAGATTCCTATCCCAGAGACTTCCCATACTCTGGAACAGGCTACCCATCTATGTCAAGCAAAGTTCTTCATTAGCACTCTTCAAGAAAAATCTTGATGAGTGGATGGGAAATAGGAAATACACCCCGGGGATCACTTCTGTGTGTCTGCTCGTCAGTGGCACAGGAAAATAACTTTCTTGGATGGCGTAAGCCAGGGAACCTTGTTGGCTAGGCTTGCGTAGGCCCTTGGGCCGATAGCCTAGTACCTACCTATGAACCTATTACTGACATTAGAAGTACTTTTATGTGACAGCCTTGCCTCCAGTGACACTGTGTAAATACATCTCTCACATAACATGTTAGTTTGTTTGAGAATTAACTGGTTGTCAGCAAAGATGAGGCAATTTCTACATTGCCTCCGGATACCCATAACCAACAGAGATAGTGGGAGAGTTCATATTCATTGCAACAGACCCTTTTTTTTTTTTTTACTGATTAGACAGTTGGAGTGAGAATACAAAATAATGTCAGGATTACCTGGTTTGCAACGCTGGGGCAGTGCTCATCACTGCAAACTAGTTGTCCTGTGGGCAACCAGGTACTAGTGAAATTTAAATTGTGCTTCTTTAGGAAAAATGTCACTCCAGGTCTATAAAGGATTCTGCGGTCTGGACCGTATTTTCCACAGGCGCGGGGGCTTTGAAGGATTCCACCTCGGTTTTGAGGAGTGTGAAATTTGCTTTAGAGAAGTTTTTCACTGTGGTTTTCTGGGCAGGGGCTGGGGTCGGGATGTGAATATCTAGTGAGATTAGTTTATGGTCTGATCTTACCAGTGAGGGATACACTTCTGGTCTGGAGCATAGAGTCCCCATGTTGGTGATGATCAGGTCCAGTATGTTTTCCCCTCTTGTGGGAGGGGCAACAAGTTGTTCCATAGCATTTGAGTTTATAAATTCTAGGAACCTTCGGGCTAGGGTGTTGGAGCTAGAGTAATGCTCCCAGTCTATATTAGGGTAGTTGAAGTTGCCCAATATAATAGTGTTTGGAGAGACCTTCATATTTTCCAGTGTTCTCAGGAAGGCCGAGTGGGGTTCCTGAGTTTGGGAGGGTGGTCTGTAGCAGGCTATAAACTGGAAGGCAGTTTTACCCACTGTTAGTTGCACATGGATAGTCTCTGATGCTTCGTGCTGTGCCACCAACCTGGAGGTGTGGGTATCTTTGACGAATATTGATACTCCCCCTCCTTTTGTGGTTCGGTCCAAGTTTTGGGGCCGAAAAACATGGTATGAGGTATAACCTGGTAGTGCTGGGGTGCTCTCGGGAGCCTTGAACCAGGTTTCTGTTACTGCACAGATATCGATGTTCTCCATGCTACGGAGAATTTCAAGTGCATGCATCTTGAGGTTTAGACTTCTGGGTTCCGGGGAGTTGGATAAATTTGGGAAATGTGTATATGCTTCAGCGACCTTTGCACTCAGGTCACTGAATTATTTGGCACACGCCACTAGATTTACAGAGGGGTTTGATTAAAGAATTCTCTAAATCCCTCCCTGGGACCAGTACTTCTGAGGCATAGAGCTCTACTGCCTCACAGTTGGCTACCCTACAATCAATAGTGAATTCATCCATGAGCCTCGTTTCACATCCAGCTGAAGGTACCTCAGGGGTGGCAGGTTCAGGCATTTTCCATTAGGAGGCATGCTTGGATGCACTTGTGTGATTTCTGCTGAGCTCTTCAAGTCCTCCGTCATCAATGCCACCCTTTGATGGAAGTTTTTTGTATGGCCCTAAAGTAAAGAATATGCTCTCCAGGTGTGAGCAAGATGGTAAGGCCGTCCCTGCAGTGGGCCTGTGGTTTCCAACCTCTTAAAGAACCTTCTCTATCAATGAGGTGGTTGAAAAATGTGGTTCAGAAAGTCCCAGGGTCCTTTTCAAGATCCACAAGGAGCTAGAGTTCCCTACTCTGCCCTGGGAGAACTAACGGAAGATGCTGCCCACGTGACAGAGGAGGGCTGCAGAACCAGGGGTCCAGAGATTCTTTCTCTGACAGACCCCATCAGCACCCCTAAAAGGAAGCCCAATTGCCTACCTCTGCAGGCAGTTGGGAGTCGTCTATCCCTGAACCAGAGAGCCTGGCTAGACATTACAAAAGATACATGGGTGCAGAGGTTTATTTCCAGAGGTTTTATAATTCTCCATTTTCTACCCTCTCTGTCAAAATTAAGCAAAATTCCTGATGTTTCACCCAGTCAGAGAAAAGCAACAGCTCTAGAAATAAAAATACGTTGCTAGAAAGAGTCATCCAAGAGGTTCTCCCAGACCAGGTAGAGTCTGGAACTAAAGATTCTTTTTAGTGTCAAAAAAAACATGGGGAACTGGAGACCAATTTTGGATCTCAGCAACCTGAACAAATTCAGTTCAATCCATTTTGTCTTTCCTGCACAAGGACGACTGGATGCGTGCAGTAGATCTTCAGGATATGTACTGTCACATAAAAATGAACAGATGATCCAGGAGATACTTATAGCTTCGGGCTGGGAGTCAGTCATTACCAATTCGCAGCCTCCAGGGTGTTCACCAAATGCATGGCAGTAGTAGCAGGTCACTTGAGACTGCAAGGCTCCTGGATGTTTTTGTACTTGGATGAGTGACTCATAACTGCTCCAACCAGACATCTTTTGATAAAAGCTTGAGAATATGTACTCCAGATTTGCTGTCATCTAGGAATTACCATCAATCACAACAAATCTTAGTTAGAACCATCACAGACATTAGAATTCACAGGGGCCTTGTTCAACATGGTATTTGTAACAACCTCCCTTCTCTTACTGAGGGTACAAACTGTTTGATTTGAAGTCAGGAAGATAATTCAAAATTCTTGTCTTTTGACTCGATTGATTTTACAAGCCTTAGAGTCATTGTCTGAGGCGATAGTTCTAGTTCTGCTAGCAAGATACTATATGAGAATTCTTCAGTGGACCATAGCAACTCAGTTGGCCATTCTACATCAACTGGTGTGCACTCAGATCAGGATAACTCAGGCATGCAAAAAGTACTTCTTGTGTGGATTTGAACAAATCAAGATGTTCTTCGTGTTTCACTGTTGCAGTCATCACATTTGGGTTATCTGCTTGCAGTAGCCCTCACTCGGCCTGATAATCAAAGTCTTGGGTCCTGTGTCGGTTGCTGTCTCATCTTCTGTGAAGTCAGGTAGTCAGAGGTATAAAGCATGCTGCCGACGCCATTACATCAGTCTTTCTTGCCGTGCGGTGCCCAAAGCAGAAGCAGTTCACAACTGCCAGTCGGCAGACTCCTGAAATTTTCATTTTCGAGTTTCAGAACCGAAGTCTTCAACTAAAGCTAAGTACTCTGTTGGGGAAACTTTTTCTTGCTTTAAACCGATGTCAGTAAAAGTCACCAATTGTATTTCTTGTGGAAAGCAAATACTTCACAAAGATTTTCATTCGTACTGTATTCCTTGCCTAGGCCCTGACCACGATGTACCTCGCTGTCAGTTTTGTGCCTTATTTCAACAACGAGCTATTCGTTGTCTGTATATTTATGCTTCTAAATATTTTGGTACTCGGTTCAATTATCCCGATATGTCTTCGGTAAGCCATCCGACTACCGACATTCCGAAAAAACGCAAATATAAAGACAGAGACAGGCTGGCTAGGTCCAAAGCTGCCGACTTCGCTTCTCCTAAGCCAGTCGCCAGTACTCAGTGAGGTGCTTTTGCAGTTCCTGATACCTACCTACTTCAAATTCGCAGGCCTCTACTGAGACCCATTCGGAGTCCGGTATGCCGCGAGATGCTTCAGCTGTGGAACCTGCGGATGTCTCTGTCTTGGATGGGTCCGGAGCCACTGTGCAGGCACCGGCTTCTGAGGGTGTATTCAGGCCTACTGACTTGCATATTAAACCGACGTCATCTTCTTCTTCAAGGCCTAAAACTCGAACTATGCCTAGAAAACAGATGCCCAGACCGCATGGTCAGGCCTCTATGCCTAAAAAACAGATAAGAATGGCTGAAGACCTTATTACTTTAATCAGGGGAAGCCAACCTTCCCCCTCCGAGACCTAGGACTGAATTTGCTTATGATACTTCTGACCAGGATTCTGAAATTTCTGTTTCCTCTGATGACTAGGATTTACCCTTATCTACCTATAAGGATTCTGATGCAGAGGACTCTATTCCCTCTGCTTCCTCCCAGAGGATTTCTCTTTTGATGAAACCCTGCATACTCTTAGGGAGCACTTTCGCTGGGAAAGCCAGGATTACTCTGATTCTAAAAAGAGGCTTAGGGATTTCTTACTCCTGCCCCAGCACAGGCCTATACATAGCACTATCAAAACACTTGAGGGGAAACTAATAAAAAGACCCTGATGATTTACGGATGAAGTATTTAGGCAGATATTCTGAAGTCAGAAACAAATCAAGCAGATCTTATTGAAAACACTGAATTAGCTTGTCAAGAATGATGAAAAGAGGGGAGTCGAGTGAATGGATAATGCCTGGCTACTACTAGTGCTGGTCTTACCACAGCTTCACTCTGCTGGGATACAATGCTGCTTTGCTTCTTCTCTTACCAGAAGAAAAACACTGGCACAAATCCCAAGATAAGCAGCAGGTCACAGCCAGTTTGATTATCCACAGTCTTGTTCCAGATGATGCTTCTTGTAGCCTTTTCCTAGTAGTTGCCTTGAATAGCAACTGGACCAATCAGGAACGTCAAGCATAGACGCACACCATTGTCCAACCAGAAACAGTCAGGAATCGATGCACTCTGTTCCTTTTCTCATCAGGAGCAAAATATAAGCACAAATTCCAAGCTGGCACCTATGAAGCAGTTATTAGGCTTTCTGATGATCAGCAGTCTTTAGGAAATAATGTCACCGTTGCTCCTTCTCTCACCTGGAGCAAAACAGCAGCACTAATCTCAAGACGACTACTGAGAGGCAGAATGTGGGGTCTCCAATAATTGGTGGTCTTGGAGTAGATGTTACAGATTTTAAAGGTAAGATGGAGAAATGGGTTAATGTCCTAACAGCTCCAGTGTTCACTAAGCAGTTAGATATGAAAGAAGTAACTAAGCTTTAGCTATCTAAGTGGAAAGTTGTTAATCTTAAAATAGCAAGATAGAACTTTGTATTTGTATTCTGGTTCTATGGAATACAGTGAGATGGACAGTAAATTTAAATAGCTGAAGGGCAGTGATTTCACAAAATGAAAATGTTGTGCTTACTCACAACAGCCAAAGAAAGGGGAGAGGGAAGGAGATATATGTTCAAATTAACATAAGGGAGAAACACAACAGCATCAGGGTGGGAGAGTGGGGAAAACTGATTTTATGTGTGGCTCACAAGAGACACAGCTGTGGTCTCTTCTAGTTTAAATACACAATTAAAGGCAGAATACAAGTAAAACACAGTGTAAAGAAAACAAATCACAATATACAAAACAGAAGGAAGGCAATAAAGTTAATACAAAATATAAGAAAGCAAATGCAAACTAACCCTTCCCTCACAAGCTGAGGGAGTATAGGTGATTGATTAACAAACCAACTAAATCCTTGAATTTCTTAATCCATTATTTTGCCACTGGCTCTAAATATAAAGCAAATAAAGGGAAACATGACACCCTAGCCTGGTTTATCTGATCAAACAAAGCTGATCAGAAAGGAACCTTCCCACCTTAATTCTTGCCTCCAATTCTTCATGTATCCTCCTAATTAACCCCATTATTGTACCAGGGAATGAAAATGCTTCCATTGCCCTACTCATAGCTTATTCTACTGAATGCTTTCTCTTCATCAAGACCCACCAACAGTGATATTTTCCGATTCCCTCTAGATTATCAATCTTTTAACATCAAACATTTGCTTCCTCTCCATAAAACCACACTGATCCATATCTATCAATATTAGTTAACACGTTTGCATTTTATTAGCAAGTATTGACAAACACTTTATAATCATGGTTTTCAACTTGAAACGAGGCTAAGAAGATGGTTCTATGGATCTTTACCATCTTTGTGTAATATAATTACCACAGCTTTCTTCCAAGATGCTGTTGCCTCCCTTCCAGTTAAAATACTATTATGCAAAACCTTCCAAATCTCTATCACTCTGTCCAGTCTAACCCAGTTGCTGCTGAATATGTAAATTCAGAGGGCTCAGATAGTGTAATGGTACATTGCTTTACTACTGAATTCACATATTAATGGAGGAGTAGTTGAAGTCCCCTAGGAAAATGTTGTTTGGCTTAATATATAGGGACTTCATACTAGTTACGTAGGGTTTATGGGCTGAGGGAAATACTGGGGGGGGGGCATTCTACAGCTACTCATGAAGGGGTCTTGTTAATGGTAAGGTGGATGTGGAAGCGTTCTGTGTTATCTTGTCAAACAAGTCTGGAGGTGAAGATTTTTTTTTTAATCTGGAGACAACACTGCCTTGGTGCCTTCATCAAGTACAGCAGACCTGAATGTGAGGTAGGTGTTGATAACCTGCACTGATGGGGTGCTCTCAATGGTCTTCAACCAAGTCTTTCTAACAATGCATTTATTGATGTTATCTAGGGGTATGGAATGCTAGTAAAGAGTGGAGTTTTTTTTTGTTACAGCTCATAGCATTGAGAAGCAATACCTGTACATTATCCTTAATATGATTTATTGTTTTGGAAGATTTTGAGGACAGATACTGCCTAAAATAGGCACTATGGTGGTGGACAAAGTTTTAGCCAATATGAAAATGCCTTGCAGGAATAGGAGCAGGCCATCTTTGGCAAAGCAATTATGATGGTCTACCCTCTCCTCCCAGGCTGATAGATACCTATATTTAGCTATCTAGCTACATAGGAAGGAGAAGAGGGAAATATCCAAGCCTTCCTAGCAATTACCATTCAGCAGAATGCCTAAATATTGCTCCTATGAATGACACCGGAAGCTAAGCCAACTGTTGAAGTCAATCTCTTGTCCTTATTGCAACATCATTCTTGGTGATGGTAAAATGCTGCTGAAGGCTAGGTTCATATCTAACTTGGGACACAATCCTCTAAAGTTAGGCGTCCTGTCTGGTGGACCCCATCCGTAAACAAACTATACAATAGAAGGAGGAAGCTACTACATGATAGAGCAAAATCCCAAAAAGAGAAGGCATCTCTGATCAGTATTAGCAAAAACTTACGGGCACTCATAAAATCGTCTAAGGCCAGCTTCGAGAGAAAAACTGCACAGGACACCAAGGATAATCACAAGGCTTTCTTTACTTATGTTAGGAACCTGGGTGGGAATTCCCAGATATGCTCAGAATTAGTCCAAAATGACAAAAAATACACCAAACCCACAGACATTGCCAACATCCTAGCTGACAGGTTCAGTGCAAACTTCTCCCCCCCTTCCCCACCAAAAGGGCAAATATCTATCCCAGCAGAGTGCTGACCCCCTGACATATCAGATGCTCAGGTAAGTGCCGCCCTCTCCAAAGCAAAAAACACAGCATCAATGGGACCAGACGGTGTCCCGGGCTGCGTCCTACATGAACTCCAAGAAGAACTAAACCCAAACATAAAACTACTGTTCAATCTCAGCCTTACTACAGGATATGTACCCAAAGAGTGGTGTACAGCAACAGTGGTCCCTCTCCACAAAGGTGGTGCCTCAACGGATCCTGGAAACTATCGCCCCATAAGCCTGACTAGCTTGGTCTGCAAAGGTATGGAAAGGATCATCATGGACCTCATAAATAAAGGTATTGGGGACCTACAGACACTGGATGCTACCCAGTTCGGCTTTGTTAAGGGCAGATCCTGCCTCTTAAACCTGGTTGATTTCTTTGAAACAGTCACCAAGGCCATTGACGAGGGGAAGGTGGTCCGCACAGCCTACCTGGACCTTGCAAAAGCCTTCGATACAATACCCCACTTGGGCATTATAGATAAGCTCACCAGCTTAAATATAAACCCCTATGTCACTAGATGGATTGCAAACTGGCTCAAGGACAGAACCCACATGGTTAGAATTGCTGGAGCCATGTCAGACTCCAAACCAGTTACAAGTGGCGTCCCACAAGTCTCAGTCCTGGGACCTCTCTTGTTCGGTATATATTTCTCGGAGGTACAGGCTAACACGGAAGGACTGTGGCTGACCAAGTTCACAGATGACTGCAAATTGGGCGCCATAATAGACTCTCCAGCCGACACAAGCATCCTACAAAAGGGCCTCATAGAAACAGACAACTGGTGCCAGAGCCATGGCCTCAAGCTAAACGCCAAAAAGTGTATAGTCATCCCTTTGGCAAAACAAAGTACCCACAAATTACCACATAGGTGGTAATCCATTAGCAATCGGAAGAAGTAATTAGGGACCTGGGGACCCAAGTTGATAGCAATCTCTCATTTGACAACCACGTGGCCAAAGTGGTTAGAAAAACATTTTATATAGCCCACCTAATCATGAAGGGATTCACATCTAGATCAGGGGAGGTCATCGTGCCTCTTTACTCATCCCTCATCAGGCCCATAATTGAGTACAATGCCCCTTTTGGGATGTACCTTACCAGACACCTGCAGCAACTGGAAAGACCCCAAAAGGACCTCACCAAGAGGATCAAAGGGCTCAAACAGATGCCATATGCTGCCCAGTTAAAGAAACTCCAGCTCTACTCAGTGGCATACCGCCTGCTCAGAGGCGATCTGTGCCTGACGTATAAAGCCATGTCCAACCCGAAATTAATGGACATGCTGCACCTCAGAAAATCCAAATCCCATCGAGCTACACGAGAGACTTGAACCTCAGCACTGAAATAAATAGGACATGCTGGAGGGACAGATTCATAACCCAGAGGCTCCCTTCACTCTGGAATAAAATCCCAGTCCAGGTTAGGCAGAGTCCCTCATTGACTCTCTTCAAGAGGAATCTTGATGAGTGGATGGGAGATGGTCGGTTTACCCCGGGTATCACTTCTGTGTCACTGTTAGACAGAGGCACAGTATACTAACCTTGAAAAAGGGCATAGCAAAATTCATTTAAAATGGGTGACGAAAGCCAAACACACTCTGGCTAGGCTTATAAATGCCCTAGGGCAGATAGCCTAGTATAAACCTATGAACCTATGACAAATGAACTCTGTCCTGAAAATTTTTTTTTGTGGCCACTGCTACAACCATGGCATCTATTGGTACTCCCTTGCTCAAAAACTCTCTTGCTTTTGATGGTGCCAGAATCCTGTCTGGTCTCTTGGGGATCGGCTCAACAGTGCCAAGTTCCTTCTATGCCCACCTAGAGATAAAGTCAATGAGCCCGGCGGTGGGCAGAGTTACCCAGGAGGTAAATGGGCCAGACCTAAATGCTTTCAGGAATACAGATTCCTCTTGCGAAGGGTTATTGGTTGACCAACCACCTCTTTGCCTGAGGATTTCCAGGATGTCCCCAAAGGAGATGTCATCAAATGGTGATCTTGAGGATCCTTCCCCCTCATCAAAATCGGTATCTTCAGTGACAGACTATTGTGGTGAGTCTAAGCGCCTCCTCTTGCACTTTCTTTTCCTAGGGACTTTTTCAGTGGGATGTTCCGGAGAAGTATCTACCCTGCTGGGTAACCTGGAGACTTTGGCCTGGCTGTCTCTGTGGAGAAGAGTGATGAGGCTCAAAGCACAAAAACATGGGATCCAGAGGGCAGATCTGAAGGAGGGGTGGAACCATCCATCCTTCAGAAGCAGAGAACATTCTTTCTACCACCTCAAAAGCAGAGTTCTCCAGGGATGAGGAGACAGATGGAGCCAAGAAGACATGTTTCCGGACCACTGACTCCCTCTGACCTGAAGGCAGTCCACCCGAGCCGTCAGGGCTGAGCTGTTCAATGTTGATGCTCAAAGGGGCAGAGACCACTCCAAAAACTTTGGAGTCAACACTAACATCTTGGATCTGACAACAACATTTTGGATGACATGCTCAGAACCAGTGCAAGTGTATAGGAGCCAAAGATGCAACTACCTTCGGATCCAACACAGACATTCCTGAAGATTCAGATCCAAGGGCTCTGAAACCACAGGTCAGATCAGAGAAGAAGCCGAGATGGGTGGTGTAGCACTAGTAGAGGTCTCCGGACCCAAAGGGGTAGGAGCCAGAACTTCCATCTGAATCTGCGCCAAAAGAAACTTCCTCATCATCCTATCCACATCAGCGTCTGTCAGGCTTCTGGAAGAATGACAGGATGAGGCTAGTGAAGGGGTACTGGAATGTCACCGTCTCCCCAAAAAAGGAACAGCACTTAGGAAGGTTCATAGGTGTGTACTAGGCTAATGGCCCTGGAGCCTTTACAAACCTAGCCCATAGGATTACCCTGGCATCATGCTACCCGACCTTAGTTCCCAGTATCTCTGTCAAGTAGAGCCACTGGAGTGATCCCCGGGGTGAATTTTCTATTTCTCATCCACTCATCAAAATTTCTCTTGAAGAGGGCCAGTGAGGTGCTCTGTTTGACATGTATGGGAAGCCTATTCCACAGCATGGGCAGTCTCTGGGTTATGAGCCTGCCCCTCTAGCTTGTTCTGTTGATTGTAGTAATGAGGTTGAGTTCTCTGGAGCATGTAGTGCGGAGGGATTGTGATTTCTTTAGATGTAGCATTTCTAACAAAGCTGGGTCAGACATGGCTTTGTAAGTCAAGCAGAGACTGCCTCCAAGTAGGCGATATGAGACAGAAAATAGCTGGAGTTTTTTTGAGTCTGTCCACATAGGACAAGTGTTTAAGGCCTAAGATCCTCTTTGTGAGGTATTTTTGCGGCCTCTCCAGTTGTAGGTGTCTAGACAGGTACATGCCAAATGAGGCATTGTACTCGATGACTGGCTTAATGAGGGAAGAGTAGAGGGAGACAATGACCTCTTTCTTCCTGGATGCAAAACCCTTAGTAATGAGATGTGCCACATAGAAAGACTTTCTGACCACAGTGGCAATGTGGTGGTCAGAAGAGAGGTTGCTGTCAATTTGTGTTCCCAGATCTCTTATGACACCTTCTGTGTTTAGTGGACTACCATCGATGTGGTAATTCATGGGAACCGGGTTTTTCCCAAAGGGGATGACGACATTTTTTGGCATTGAGCTTAAGGCCATGGTTCTGACACCAGTCATTGGTCTCAGTGAGGCCTTTCTGTAGGATGTCAGCATCACTTGGGGAGTTAATTATGACTCTCAACTTGCAACTGTCTGTGAACTTTGTCAGCCACAGTCCCTTCATTTTGGCCTGAACTTGAGAAGTAGATACCAAACAGAAGAGGACCCAGGACCGAACCTTGTGGGACTCCACTCGTGACTGATCGACAGTCTGACTTGGAGTCAGCTTTCACACTGAGTTTCATCTGTGAGCCAGTTTGCAATCCACCTAGTTATATAGGGGTTGATGCCTAGCTTAGTGAGTTTTTCTATGATTCCTGAGTGGGAATGCTATCAAAGGCCTTGGCCAGATCAAGGTAGGCTGTGTGAACAACCTTGCCTTCATCCACAGCTCTGGTGACTGACTCAAAGAAGTCGACCAGGTTGAGCAGGCATGATCTACCCTTCACAAAACCAAACTGTGTGGGATCCAGGGTTTGGAGTTGCCCTATATCTTTGTTTATTAGGTCCATGATGATGCGTTCCATAGCTTTGCATATCAGACTTGTCAGGCTAATGCGGCGATAGTTCCCAGGGTCTGTAGTCACTCCTCCTTTATGGAGAAGGATGACTGTAGCAATGCACCATTTGGTAAGGACAAAGCCTGAGGTGAGGCTGTGATTGAACAGGTCACACAGGTGAGATGCCAGTTCACTCTGTAGTTCATGTAGAACACAGCCAGGGATATAGTCAGGTCCCATAGAATCTGTATTCTTGGCCTTGGACTGTGCTGTTTTAACCTGTGCAGCAGTAATACTGTGTGCCTGGCAATCTACTGGTATTGTGATTGGTCCTTTGGCAGGAGAGAGAGGGGTAAAGTTGGCACTGAATCTGTCGGCCAGTATATTGGCAATATCTGTTGGCTTGGTATAGGAGGTACCATTGTGCAACAGCTCCGAGCAAATCTGGGTATTGACGTGGAGATTCTTTATATAACTATAGAAGGCCTTGTGATTGTCTTTACTGTCTGCTGCAATTCTGTTTTCATAGCTAGCTTTAGAGTATATGATGAGGGATCTCAACTTTTTGTTGAGGCTGATGAGGGAGTTTTTCCAGTCTTGGAACTTCACCTTATTTCTCATCAGTTTCCTCCTCCTGTTTTAGAGTTTGTTTATGGAAGGGGACCACCAGATTGGCTTCCTTTTTTTGGAGGACAGCATCTTGGTTCTATTGGGTATGGCAAGATCCATGCATCTGTGTACGTGTTCGTACAGGGCATTAGTGTACGATTCTGCAGTCGTGGAAGGGACCAGATCCAAAGAGGAGGCATACCTAGTTTGAAGTAAATGTTTCAAATCAAGGGTTATTGGATCAGATGAAGCACACTGGACATCCAACACAGACAGACACAAAGATTTTGTTTTCGGATCCAATCTTTTTGAAATTTTTTGAGCAGGCTCCATTATTGAACTGAGGATGGTGTGGAGGATCCAAATGGATACAACAGCCTTTTTCTGTGTTCTTTTTTGTCAGGCTTAGAGAGTTGAGCTTTCGATAGTGATTTTGAGAAAGTCGTAGGAAGAAGACCTTTCAAAATAAGTTTATTCTTTTGGTCTACCAAAGCACGGGGATTGAATGCTTTGCAGATCTCACAATCAACTTTTTTAAAGAACAGACACAAATCATGCGTATCAGAAAGTGGAATCTTGTGCCCACACTGCTGACATTTCTTAAAGCCTGAAGGCTTTTCAGCCATCGTAATGAACTATCTAATAAACAGAATACAGAAGAAAACTTTTTTTTTTTTTAAAGGAAAATCAGAACAAATTACCAACTATGGTAATCAAGTAGAAGAGGAAAGGAAAATACCAAAATGGAAATTTAGAAATACACTAAATCAGTGTGGGATAAGAGAAATATGCACTTATACATACACATGCATTTATACATACGCATCTACAGAAGGCAAGAAAAATGTAAGTGAACAAGTATGCAATTCATTTAGCAGAGAGCTCACAGTGACCATGTGCATATGTGATGGCAGCAAACGAGATCTGAGGTATGGTAGGGGACTAGAGCATTATGGGTAAGGGAGGAGCTCGAGAGTTTCTAGTGTCCACAATCTGTATAAAAAAATAGCCAAGTGAGATCTGAATCCAATTGTTGAGGAATGAATGAAAACTGGCAACATCAGATCAGATATTAATGCTTCAGAATTCCATGAATTTGGGATTTCCTTATCTTCACACTTTATTAAATATATTCAACATCAATGGATTATTTCCATCCTCCCCTCTTTCCATATCTCTTTAGGGAGTCCTTTCCACACTGGAGTTTTCCCCCATTGTTTGTGCTCATAAATGCACCTGTATTTTCTCCCTAAAGATCAGTATTTTGAGTTCTTCCTGTTCTCCCTCCATCAGTTTTTTTTATACTCATCCTGGATATAGATTATTTATAGTGTCTCAGAGTATCTTCCTCTGGTTGTTCAGCATACAGTTCTTTGTAAAACTTTTTAAACGCTTGCTTTGTCTTCTCCAGTTTCATAACTATTCTGCCCATTTGTGGATTTCTTCTTCTTTATTTTTAATCACTTTTAATGAAGCATCACTTAAGACACAGACAAACATACATTTATATATGTCACGAAAGAGATACTGTCAGCCCAGCTATCTGGAATTTTGTATGTCATTTGTGAATATCAACATGATTCATATAGATGTTTGTGTTACAAATTTATTAGAGCTGTATGTCATATAAGATGGTTTGTACAGACGTGTGCTGAAGAGGTATTTTACAAAGCGCTGTTTGAAATGTATCCACATTGTACCCTACTGGAATAGAATAGAAATGTACATACACTAGTGTAACTGTTTAAATGTATATATTTTAACAGGGGATGCTGGAATACAGGAGATTAACTTGCAAAACTTAGAAGAATAGCTGAAATTAAGTTACTTTATGGCTAGGACATAAGAAAAAGATGCATTTCAGTTTCAGTGCAGCAACAAGACACAATGACTAAAACTAAGGAGCTTTCTGTATTGTCTTGGAAGTGTTTTATTGATTTTTTGACTTTCACCATTTGCCACAGATCTGAGGAAAAAGCCCTTTAAGTATTTTCACAGGTAGATGCTAAATACTGCTAGAGTCCAGCAGTGGGGGGTTTTCAACTGGGATAGAGTCAGCTGACAAGAAATTATGTAATTCTGCAAGCTACCCCAGCAGTAATATTTGAGATATTAATTTGGGAAGTGTCTTAGTGAGAGACAGCATTTTGTATTCTGTCTTGGACCTGACAAGATCCATTCACCACACATCTGTCTTGCTCTGAATAAGTTTCTAGGTTATAGTAATTCTCTTAGGCATGGTCAGGAATATAGCAAAGCTTAATTTAGATGTTTTTCTTTATTTCAGACTGTCCTGCAATGTTGTTTTAAATATTTCCTGTGGTTTTGAACTCTGCTGTCACTGTAAATGTATACTGAGTATTTTCTTGCTCTTTTAATATTTACTATTAAATATATTTAAATATTTCATTGTGGCTGATCTGTCTAGAGATATTTAAGTTCAGAGAGTACTTGCTTATTTATTTGGTGCCACTGTGGGCCACTCCTAACAGACTTGCCCTTGGTGAAACTACCATTTGTATTGATGGTAACATTACACAATAAGATTAAACACCCTTTGTTAAGGGCCTTAAAGTAGCTGATAAGGGGTTCTAGTGGCAGTGATAACTACCTTACAGTCTGGGCAAAAGGGGGCACAGCTAGTAAACCTGTGTCAGCCTTTCCCAGGTAGGTGTGTGTGTGTGTGTGTGTGTGTGTGTGTGTGTGTGTGTGTGTGTGTGTGTGTGTGTGTGTGTGTGTGTGTGTGTGAGCTACTTGGACAGGGGCACGGAGAACTGGTTGGACAGAGAAAGTGTTGGAGGACTTGGCTTGGAACCGCTGTGCCAGTGGGAGTCTTACTGGGGATCGGGAGAAACCAGCCCTGGACTGACTGTGGTCTCTGTGTGCTCTTAAGCAAAATTGCTCTTGACACAGAGAGCTACATCTGGAAATACTGTGTGTACCTGTCATCTTCCCAATCTACATCCCCCACTGGTACTAGTGGTGAGAACTAAGGCTCCTTGATTACTGGTCCAGTGGTGGGGCGTCACATTTTTTGGTTGGCAGTAGTGCGATATCCTCATTTCAGGATTCAGTGGTGTGGATAATGAATTCCTGTAGCCTGTAAACAGTGGTCATTAAAGTTTGTACTCTCAAAGCAGCCACACAGTGAGCATTCAGAGTTTCATATAACAATAGTTTTATTTATTTTTTGTTAGCTTAGCTACTCAGGGACAGCAGGCAAGAATGTCAGCAGAGGACTATGGCAAGCTGACAAGTGGCCAGTTGGCTGAGATGTGCCAAGACAAAGGACTGGTGTATGACAACCTAACTTAAGCAGAAATGATTGCAGCCTTAGTCACAGCTGCTTCAGAGACCAGCAACCATGAGGACAACCACACTGGCCTTGGGGATGTAAAACTATCAGAAAATGGACAGTTCAGCTTTGCCTCAGAGGACTTAAAAATCCATCTAGAGTCAGAAAGACTTGAACTGGAGGCCAAACATCTGGAAATAGAATCAGCAGAGAGACTGCAGCATTTGGAGGTTGAAGAAAAGGAGAAACAGAAACAAATGGAATTAGAATCAGCAGAGAGACTGAGATGTCTGGAAGCTGAGGAACATGAGAGGTAGAGGCAACATGAAAAGGAGATGCTGACTCTTCGCCAGGGTCATGGAGGTAATGGGGAAGGGAGTAACCAAACCCCAGAAGCAACAAAAGTCAATTTCTTCCACAATTTACAGAGGGTGATAATTTTGATAGTTTTATTCATATGTTTGAAAGGGTATGCAAACAGTATAATGTTGACCAAGGGCTCTCGTTACGGTTCTAGACCCCCTTACTCCATGGTACAGCTGTAACTGCTATTTCTAAATTGTTGGATATTGACTGCTTAAATTGCAATACTGTTAAAATTGTTTGAGTGTTTTAAGTTAACACCTGCAGCTTATAGGAAAAAGTTTTGTGAGCACAGATGCAAGGCAGATGAAAGTGTGTATGTGAATATATTGCTGAGGTAAGCACTTATTTTCATAGGTGGGTGAATGGATGTCAGGTCACCACTTTTGAAGGGCTGCCAGACCTTTTGGTGAGGGAACAAGCTCTTACCACTTTCCCTAAGAACATGATAATCTTCTTGGCAGGCAAGGCAATACCATAGGTGAGTTGGGGAAAAAAGTAGACCTATACCTAAGCAAGCAGGGCATGACTGCACAGGAAATGGATACCCAGTGCTGCACGTGGGTTTAAGGTAATCCATAGTGGGCAGCCTAAACAGCCCTAACAGAGTCTGCCAGTAACAGGGGACGCCACTAGTTCAGGGACACTGCCAGGATCAAGGGTTACATACTTCAAATGTAATCAGTGGGGCTATGTAGCATATAGATGTCCAAGGAGGCAAGGTGGAGAACAAAAGGAGGGAGAGCCAGTAAGTTGGAATGACAGAATGGCAGCAAGTAAGTTGTCTGGAGACAACAAGGGTATTACACTAACACACTAGGTTATATCCTATCTTAGTAGATGGGAAACAGGCCACTGCTAAAACAAGCACCACCTCTGACCTAACCATTGTGATGCCTGCAATGGTTAAAGAGTAGCACTACTTGCTTGGGCAGTCTACTCCAGTCAGAGCTTTAGGAGGGACCCCATTCCAGATACCTTTGGCTAGGGTTCACCTTGACTGGGAGGGTGGAAAAGGAAGCAAACAAGCAAGTGCGTTTTAGGATATCCTGCAGATGTCCTGATAGGGAATGATTTTCATAATGCAGTACCTTGTGTGCATGCAGTTACACACATTCAGGCTTGGAGACAAGCATGTTGTTCTGGTAGCCTGGGGGGACCCAGACAGACTGCAGACTTGAAGCCAGGACTGGTGAGGTGGCTACTTCAGAGAGGGAGCTAACCTGTAGCAGTGAGACTGTAGATTAGCCACAACTGCTTGTGGGTACTGATGTTCCCCTTGGACAGAGTGACTGCAAGGGCAGAAGTGAGTAGTAGTACCCAGGCTGACAGTGAGGCACTGCTGTCAGAGAATACCAGACTTCCTTTGGATGGAGAGCTGGGAAGGGTACAAAGAGAGAACTGAAACAGGCTCAGCTCTCAGACCCTACATTACAAGGCCTGATGGAGGTAGAATGAGGTACCTATTTGTCAAGGAAAAGGGGAGTCTGTATACTGGGAAAAAGGGTTATTGTACAGAGAGTAGACCCCTGAGGGAGGGCTAGAGCATGAGAGAATACAGCAGATGGTAGTGCCCAGAGCCTACTGTCTGGCACTTCTAGCCATAACCCATGATATTCCCTTTGCAGGTCATATGCGTACAAAGAGACGTATTATGCAGAACTTTTATGGGCCTGGGATTTCCAGGGATGTAACAGGGTACTGCAGGACCTGTAAGCAGTGCCAAAAAGTAGGCAAGGCAGGATACAAGGTCAAGGCTCCTTTAATGCCTCTGCCTGTGATTGAGAAGCCATTTCAGAGGGTAGCTATGAATATTGTGGGGCCTCTGAGTACCCCAAGTTCCACGGGAAGAAGTATATCCTAGTGGCAGTACAATATGCTACCAGATATCCTGAGGCAGTGGCTCTATTCTCTATTGAGGCAGAAAAGGTGGCAAATGCTTTGTTAGAGATTTTCAGCAGGGTAGGTTTCCCAAAAGAAATACTGACTGACAGAGGTGCCAATTTCATGTCAGACATGTTAGCTTGTCTGTGCAAGCACTGTGGGGTGAAGCACCTAAAGACCACCACTACCATCCTCAGACTAATGGTTTGGTGGAGAGGTTAAACTCTACACTAAAGGCCATGCTATGGGCATTTCCAGATATGTTTAAGAGGGAGTGGGACAAATATTTGCCCCATCTGTTTGCTTAGAGGGAGGTGCCTCAGGAATCCACCATTTTTTCACCCTTTTAAGCTGCTGTATGAGCACAGGATGAGAAGACCTCTAGATCTGATTTGTGATGAGTGGGAGGGTGAGTATGAATCCCATAAGGAGTCTGCTGTGGCACATGTCCTAAATCTCAGGACAAGGATCAGGGAACTCATGGGCTTGGCCAGGAGAACCTGGCAGAATTCCAACAGCAGAAAAAGGTCTGGTATGAAAGAAATGCTCGAGCTACAGAGTATGCTGTAGGGCAGCAAGGTATGGTTATCAGTCTTATCAGACACAACGAGCTGCAGGCAGTTTGGGAGGGACCCTTGAAAGTGGTAAGGAAGGACAATGATGTTAACGACATGGTAGAACTGCTAAGCAGGAGGCAGGGGCACAAAATGTACCATGATAACATGATGAAGCCTTACCATGATAATGAGGTCCTTGCGCTAAGTATTTGCAGTAAAAGGCAGGAGTTGTCGGAGGGAGATCTATGGCTACAGGGAGCCAGCCAGCAAAATCCCAAATTACTATGGTGAAGCCTATGGTTGCAAGCATATAATATGACAGCGCAGCACTGTACTGGGGTCAGCAATGCCAAGGCAGCTGGAATCTCAAGACAGGGAAATGGAGTAATGTATTCCCAGATAGACTCATACCTCTCAAGCAACTTTTCTCAAGGGTCACTTGAAAAACTAGCTTGAGTCTTCGAGGGGAAAAGAAATGTCATGAAAGGAAATACTGCCAACCCAGCTATCTGGAATTTTGTAAATAATTATAAGTCATTTGTGAATATCAGCACAAGTCATATAAGATTTATTTATTTGACATTTGTTAATTGTGTTACAAATGTATTAGAACTGTACCGTCAAATAAGACAGTTTGTACAGATGTGTGCTGAAGAGGTATTTCACAAAGTGCTGTTTGAAATGTATCCACAGTGTACCCTATTGGAACAGAACAGAAACATACATACACTATTTTAACTGTTTAAATGTATACATTTTAACAGGGGAAGCTGGAATACAAAAGTTTAAGTTGCAAAGCTTCAGGAAAATAGCTGAAATGAAATTACTTTATGGCTAGGCCATAAAAAAAGATGCTGCATTTCAATTTCAGTTCTGCACGGAGACACAATGTCTAAAACTAAGGAGCTTTCTGTATTGTCTTGGAAGTGTTTCACTGTTTTGTGATTTGTACCATTTGCCATAGATCTCAGGAAAAGCCCTTGTCTATATATTTTCACAGGTAGATGCTAAATACTGCCAGATTCCAGCAGTGGGGCGGTTTCAACTGGGATAGAGTCAGATGACAAAAAATGTCATTTTGCAAGTTATCCCAGCAATAATATTTGAGATATTAATATGGAAAGTATTTTAGTGAGAGAGAGCATTCTGTATTTTTTTATTTACATTTGTTGACCGGGAGAGTCCAACTGGACACAGGTCCGTTTTCAGCAGAGGCCCAGGGAGAAAAGCGCCACATTAAATATTACTTGCATTATACAGTTAAAAAACATAGCATTTAAATATAGACATTAGTCCAGTTGAGAATGTAAGACAAGAATAAAACACAGATGAAAACAGCTGTAGAACATAGTACAATTTTAAAATATGGTGACATATACTAAACATGGTTACAAATGTAGTTGAGATTCATCAGTGAACAATTGATACAATCTGTTTTTGAGGTACATAACAGCCATTAGCAGTTGTTGCTACAAGAAGTTAGTACTATGTGGTAGGTAGTTGTCTGTCCTGGACCTGACAAGATACATTCACCACACATCTGCCTTGCTCTGAATAAGTTTCTACGTTATAGTAATTCTATTAGACATAGTCAAGAATATAGCAAAGCATAATAGAGATGTTTTTTCTTATTTATTCCAGACTGCCCTGTAATGTTGTTTTAAACATTTCATTGTGGCTGATCTGTCTAGAGATATTTAAGTTCTGTGAGTACTTGCTTATTTATTTGGTGACACTGTGGGCCACTCCTACAGCCTTGCTCTTGGTCAAACTACCATTTGTATTGATAGTAACACTACACAGTAAGATTGGACACCCTTTAAGGGCCTTAAAGTAGATGATAAGAAGTTATGGTGGCAGTGATAACTACCTTATAGTATGGGCAGAAGGGGGCATAGCTAGTAAACCTGTGCCAGCCTTTTCCAGGTGTGTGTGTGTGTGTGTGTGTGTGTGTGTGTGTGTGTGTGTGTGTGTGTGTGTGTGTGTGTGTGTGAAACAAATCTCCAAGAGTGCATGTGTCAGCTACTTGGGCAGGGACACGGAGCACCGGTTGCACAGAGAGTGTGTTGGAGGCCTTGGCTTGGAGCCCTGGCCAGGGACTCAACTCTATAGCTCTGCGAGTGGGAGTCTTATTGAGGATCTGGAGAAAGGAGGGAGAAACCAGCCCTGGACTAACTGTGGTCTCTGTGTGCACTTAAGGGAAAGTGCATTTGATGCAAATAGCTGCATCTGAAGGACTGTATGTGTAGCTGTCATCCTGCAATCTACCCCACTGGTGCTAGTGGTGAGGACTGAGGCTCCTTGATTACTAGTCCAGTGGTAGGAACATTACAATATAAATGAAAAAAAATGCATTAACATGTTCCTACTTACAAACATGTTGCATCAAAATTATTTTTTTGTATAGCTATCACCTATCCAACGTTACATAAACTGATCAATTCCTGCCTTCCCTTAAATCTCACTCCTCCTCCAAACCACTATTTTGCATTTATTGTTCCCACAATTTCCATCTTTTGTATGTAATTGGCTAGTACCCTTTTCTAAAGATCCCAAGTCCATTTTTTCATCTGTGTTATATGATTCAATATTTCAAACACAGCTGGTTTAGAATTTGATTTTCATTCCCTAGTACTTTCTTTTTGTAATCACCAGAATTAAACTTAGCAAGGCCTTACAGTGTCTAGGCAATTCAGATCATGTATCCCAACTCAAATCATTTCCTTATTTATACACATTTGCTCAGCTCATACTTCTGACAGAGTACTCTGTAGTGAATTTTTGAAGTAGGCCAACTCATTATACTCCCATCAAACCTCCAACATTTGCCATCTACCTGAGGAAAAAACGTTTTAAGTCTGCTGGAGTTTAAAAATACCAATGCAAATACTTGCAAGCAAAAATCCTAAATCTTCTAGATTTTGTTGCATACTTGGGAGCCATACATACATCCACCCTGGGTCTACTTCTAAATTTCGAACTTTCAGAACTTCAAATTGCTTATGGAAAATTTGAAATTTTAATAAAAAAAAAATTAAATACATTTTTTGCAGGGGGGCAAGACCCCGACCACCCCCACATTCCCTGCTAATTAAATATACCAACTCCAAGATTGCACTACAGCAAGAAAAACAGTGAATATACCATTCTACACTGTATAGTGACTTCCATCTAAACTGTTCGAACTTTCAAAACACTGATCCTATGGTCTTAACCATAAGCAATTTGACGTTCTAAAAGTGTGAAATTTAGAAATAGACTTGTCCACCCCATATATCTCAATCTCTTAGCACAAAAAATCTGGGCAAAGCCAAAAAATAATGTGAGGAGGCAAAGCCCCCAAAATAGGGACAAATTTTAAATATTGCTCTTATAAACTTTGAAAGTTACTAGAATAAAAGGTATTGTGTGCCATACATTTTTTGAAGAATATTATATCTGAAACTCAAACGCTTGTCATGATTTAATGAATTCAGTCTTCAATGATTTGCCACAAAAATCCAGAAAACCACAAATTTTATGAGGAATAGACCAAGCATATGAGCAAAACAATGGGCATTCTGTAAAAATCTGGACACTTGAGAGGTTTGGTCCACCCATGGTTTCCTTGTGAATTTCTTACTGAAATCTCTCTTCCCAGTCTTACTCCTCTGATTCCTACATTTATTGTGCAATATTTTATATGTCTTACTATCCCTTTTTAACAACAGCTTCTGTTCGACATTCAGACAAAAACTCTACTAGAGTAGGTCTTTCACGTAGGATTTCCCTTTCCTTTTCTCTTTGTCTATACTTTTATCTCAATCCATGACACGGAAGAGATCTCTAGCCTGAAATCCAAAGTATTTTCTTGGCCTCTTCCCATTCTATTACCTTTCTCTTTCTAGTTATTTGTTCACAATACATCGGTTTCCTTGCCAGTTTTCTCCAGTAAATTCCAGCTCCCTCTTGCCTATTTTTGTACCCCTAATTGCAGTCATCCCTATCAGCAAAATCTCCTTTCTCCCCACTTAAGAAAAGAATTTACGAACATTACTATGACAATAAAAACCTTAATTGCTCTTCTTAAGCATACACAAAAATGCAATAACTATTTTAAATTTGGTATATTAGAAAAGATTGAAACAAACCCTTGGGAAGTGAATGGGAAACAAAATTAGGGTATAAAGAACTGCTTTGGAAACTTAGATAGAATGCGGTCACCAACCTTGGTTTGAAGCAAAGTTTATGAATAAAACCAGTGTTTCAGCTAAATTCTGATTCTGTTTACAAATGTTTATAAATATTGGCTGAACATCCAAACATTTTTTTTGCTCTAGTATTGGGAAACTTAATGTTTTTTTATATTTAAAATGAATTTATTAGTACTTATTTATTATGTTTTTAAATACTATTTGTTAATTAAAAAATATTTTTACATAGTTGATTTATATTGCTTAAAATGGAATAATCTTTTTTGAACTGCCATTTGACTTCTGTAGTGCAGAAATAATGAACTTTACTTCAGTGTTAATTATTTCTCTTTCTAATAATTTTTAGAGTATGAACCTATTTTTTGGAACTGGTTCTCTAAGAATATGCATTAGAAATGTTTTTGATTGTATAAAAGGATGTGATGCAATTTGTTTTATATTAGCATTAAATCTCTGAAATGAATATATTTGTTCAAATTAATGAACTGTTTCAATTTGCCTCTAGAGTGCTACTTCGTGCATTTTTTTTAGTTTTGGTTGGTATGACCAGCCTGTCTTTTCATTTACTGTATTCTCTTACTTATAAGTGTTGCTTGGAGCATCTTGAATACAACTAACTCATATGAGGGGCAGGTTACCACCTCCTGCCCATCACAGGTACGTTTTTCTAGGGGGAGCAGTGGCACCCTACCCTGCAGACAGCCCATGGTGGAACAGTTTTGGCAAGCCAGATTTCAGGACTTGGTGGAGACCGCAAAAAAGATAACTATGGAAAAACTCTTTCAACAGGTGTAATACTTGCTGACCTGGTTGGCTCTGACCAGTGAGTTATTGGAGCCCTCAACCTCCACATCATGGGAGTTCCCCATTTGGCAGGGCTTCCTTCTGAGGCACTCCACACCAGAGTGGTAGTTTTAGTGATCCCATGTCCCTCCATCATCTAATTGTCTACTCTCTTTGCATGTTTCCTCCTCCATTTGTGAGCCCAATTAAATATGCAACTAACCACCTCTGCCTTGTCCGTCTTGTTATTGTGAATACCCTTATCACTTCCCTAACCTCAATTCTTTCCCTTACTACTCTATCATGCCATATCCTCCATTTGTGAGCCCAATTAAATATGCAACTAACCACCTCTGCCTTGTCCGTCTTATGTTATTGTGAATACCCTTATCACTTCCGTAACCTCAATTCTTTCCCTTTCTACTCTATCATGCCATATCCTCCATTTGTGAGCCCAATTAAATATGCAACTAACCACCTTTGCCTTGTCCGTCTTATGTTATTGTGAATACCCTTATCACTTCCGTAACCTCAATTCTTTCCCTTACTACTCTATCATGCCATATCCTCCATTTGTGAGCCCAATTAAATATGCAACTAACCACCTCTGCCTTGTCCGTCTTATGTTATTGTGAATACCCTTATCACTTCCCTAACCTCAATTCTTTCCCTTACTACTCTATCATGCCATATCCTCCATTTGTGAGCCCAATTAAATATGCAACTAACCACCTCTGCCTTGTCCGTCTTATGTTATTGTGAATACCCTTATCACTTCCCTAACCTCAATTCTTTCCCTTACTACTCTATCATGCCATATCTTCCCCCTTGTATTTGGAATAAGGGGGGGGTCTATCCTCACCAAAAAATGTATACATCCTTACCTCCTTCAGGATCTTCCTTTCTGCTATCCTCTTTTTCCTATGCTCTTATCCTCCCCCATTCCTACTTACAAAAGCCCATAATAAGATGCCCAAAATGGACATCCTCAGACTAAATATTGCTTTCAAAGTTGCTATAAGCTGCTAGCCAGCAGTGCTGAGCTCAAACATATGCAAGTTCTGGCTGTAAAGTCTTGAGACATTAGTGAAATTTGATGCTTGCCATAGATTTAAAACACAGTTACTCAGGAACTTATGATCAGAGGCAGCAGTTACAAACGTAAAAATCCAAAAGAACGAGCCAGCACGCAAGAATCGCTCATAGACAAAAACGTGTTTATTTAACAAACATACTGCATATAATGGCAATACACCATTATAAAAGCAAACCGGTTTCGGCTGTCATGAAGCCTTTATCAATGCTACATGTTGAAACAGTTAAAGAACTCACCACCACATAAGTACCATATTTATAGTACCCATTCAAAGGGGCATGCACCATAATTTAAAGGACACATACCATTTTGAGATATAGAAAAAATATATATAGAAAAAGCAACAACTCAGAGACAAACAAAATATATAACAATATAGTACATATAAATAATAAATAAGGAAAAGAATGATATCCTTCCCAACATATCTCAGTTGTTGTTTCAATAAATCATGATAAGTATGACTTAGTGTTGTGTAAGGAAAACCTTATAGTACATATGGAAAATATCCACTAAAATGTATCCTATGTCTGAATTTATTTATTTCAATAAATCATAATAAGTATAACTTAATATTATATAAGGAAAACCTTATGGTGCATATGGAGAATATCCACTGAGATATATCCTGTATTAATGTTCATGAAACAAACATTGGTATAATCATAAATTATAAGCTATTCCAAAGTATTTAATCCAGGTCTAAATAAACCACCCAATTTTATTATCCACATGGCTCGTTCTTTTGGATTTTTACTGGTTGGTTGGGGCCGTGCACGTTGTCCTGCGTGCGTGAATCTTTTGTCAGGAGCAGTTACAAACGTGTCAGACAGACACTTTCTTGCATTGTTCATAGACTATTCTACACATTTTCAGCTCTGTACAGTTTGTGAGTATTTCTTTGCAGGCTTCACAGAAGTGATAGCAAGCACCACCTTTCTGTATTCTACTGCATTTGCACATCAGCAAAAACGGCACGTGTCACACAATAGTGTTCCATACGTGTGCAGAACAGGACTATGAATACCGCCCACTGTCTTCTAGTCTAATTTCGGTGGAGGATGCTACTTTAGTATGTTGGTCGTGCATACTTTTTGTTACTGTAGGTTTTACTTATATTTTTTCCCCATTGTGGTGGACGTAGAGACCACCTATTTTTTTGTACTTCAGTATATTACATTAGTCTGTATTTTTGTTTTGTGGCTGGATTTCGAGTTTGTCAGTGTTGTTGGTTGAGTTTTACTTTTGGCAGTGTTTTATGCTTAGCCTATTTTTTTTACCTGTATTTTCTTCTTCAGCATTATACAGTCCAAGCGAAGACAGACCTCAGTTAACCGTTTTCTTTTTTTTGGATGATATCATCAACCTAAAATATTACGTATTTTTTTATATTTACACTATGCACTACATTTATTTTATGCATTTTTGGGGGGGTCCAAAGTTACTACAAATGTATCTATGTGCATATGTCTGTGTGTGCATGGTTGATGTTTTAGTTTGTTTACCAGTGCAGTACAATGACCACAACTAACCATTTGCAGGCACAGCTCTGATTCATGTTCATACATATATGTAGGTACATATAGAAATAAGCACCACATGTGAAGCAAAAGTCATCAACATGGGGTTACGGCAATCAAGCTTCATGAAGGTCAGTAGGCTGTATGCTTGGCAATCCAACTGAAATTACAAACCTTTTACTCCAATTTCATACCGTTAGCAAGTTTTCAACCTTCTACGTTCCCTTACTTTCAGGCATCTTTTCACAAGTTTCCTGTACTTCCCAAGAACTAAGCTTTGGTAAGAAACCCAATGTAACAAATAATTAAGAGGTTGTAAAAGTCAGGAGTACTGGATGTATAAAATATCTTTCCCTACCCATCCAGAAGACTTGATTCCCTATCACAAAGGAAAGGGAAGTACTGTTGTGTACCTACCATAAATGTAGATGTTCGAGTGTATTCACTGTTGCAGTCATTACACTTGGGTTATCCTGCTGGCAGGCGACCCGCAGTCGGCCTGAATTCCAAAGTCTTGGTCCGGCGTCGGTTGCTGTCGCCTCTTCCCTGATGTCAGTGTGCCAGGGGTACAAAAGTTGCAGCCAATGCCATTTTCTTCAGTTTTTCTTGCCCCAGATGTCAGGTGCCCCCAGATAGGAAGGCTGAAAAGATAAAAATATGCTAAACAACCATGCATATAATACTATAAACATTTCCTTCATCTACAAGCAAATACACCATATAGGCTGTATAGAGTTGAGAAGTACAGAATAGTCCCAGCAAAGAGGGGGGTGGTGGGTAACCTGGAATGCAACAGTGAATACACTCAAACATCTACATTTATGGTAGGTACACAACTGTACTATGTTCATCGTGTTTCACTGTTGCAGTCATTACACTTGGGTAGAATCCCAAAGCTGAGGTTGGGTGGCTGGGTCTAGATTGGATGTGGCGAGGCTTAACAAGCCCTGCAGAACTGCAGTGGCAAAGCCTGCTCTGGATTTGGAGTAGAGAGGTAGGTGGTAGTGCTTGGTAAAAGTGAGCACTGAGCTCCAGGTTGCAGCTTCTAATATGTCTTTGGTTGGTACCCCTCTGAGGAAAGCTGTTGAAGTGGCTGCTGCTCTGGTAGAATGAGGCCTAATGCCCTTAGGCACAGATTTGCCATGTTGTGCATAACAGAAGCGGATGCAGTGTCCTATCCATTTGGAGACTGTCTGCTTTGTAATAGGCTTTCCTTGTGATCCTGCAGCATATGCTACAAACAGTTGCTCAGTTTTTCTGAAAGCGTTTGCTTTGTCCAAGTAAAATCGTAGCTGCCTGTGTATGTCCAAAGTGTGCAGAAGTCTTTCCCCTTTATTCTGGGGATTTGGGTAGAAAGTAGGCAAATGAATGGTTTGGTTTAAGGCCACATTGGAGACCACTTTTGGCATGAATGTTGGGTTTGTCCCGAGAGAAACCCTGTCCTGATGAAAAATGAGGAAAGGTTCCACAGCCATCAATGCCTGTAACTCTGAGACTCTTCTTGCTGAAGTTATTGCTAGGAGCAGAGCAGTTTTCCATGACAAGAATTTTAGATCACCTGTGCTGACTGGTTCAAATGGAGGCAGTGTTAGTTTTTCTAAAACAAAATTGAGGTCCCAAGTGGGTACTGGTGCTCTCCTAGGGGGGTCTTATATTCTTTGCCCCTCTGAGGTACTGTCGTAGTAGAGGATGTGAAAAAATAGGAGGAGCCATATTGTAATGAGCTGAAATGGCAGAGGCATGGATTTTAATAGATGAAAAAGATAGGCCTTTGTCCAACATCTCAGTCAGGTATTGCAAAATCTGAGGTATATTAGGGACTAGTGGGTCGAGCCCTTGTGCCCGATTCCAAGCACAGAATCTCTTCCATTTTTCTGCATAAGATTTCCTAGTGCTGGGCCTCCTGGCTTCCAAAATAACATCCATAACAGCTTTAGAGAGAGGTGCAGTCTGAGTGGCTACATTATCTGCCATGCTGCCAGGTTTAAGGTTCTGAGTTGACTATGCAGAATCTGATTGTTTTGCTGTGTCAGAAGATGAGGGATTTGAGGTAGAGGCCAAGGTGGGGCTTGGGACAAAGTCTTTAGGATTGGGTACCAGTGCTGGCGTGGCCAGTCTGGTACAATCAGGATAATTTTTGGCCTCTCATCTGACTTTTAGAAGCACCTTGGTGAGAAGAGGCATCGGAGGGAAGGCATAGACTGTCAGGTTTTTCCAGCTGAATGATAGAGCATCCACTTTCCATGCTTGAGAGTGATAAGTCCTTGTGCAGAATTTCTGTATTTGGCAATTGTGAGGGGAGGCAAAAAGATCTATGTCTGGGCGCCCCCATTCCCTTATCATGTTGAACACTTGTGCATTTAGCTTCCATTCATTTGGATCCATGAGATTTCTGCTTAGTTCGTCTGCCAGTGTATATTTTGTTCCTGGCAGGAATTGTGCTTGCAGATGTACCTGGTAGGTCAGTGCTGTGTTCCACAAAGTCATGGCTTCTCTGCATAGGGGGTAGGAATGTGTGCCCCCTTGCTTATGTACCACATAACTGTGGTATTGTCCGTCTTTATTAACAATTGTCCTGGATGTATTAGGTCCTTGAAGGCTATCCGGGCATTCTGTACAGCTAGCATCTCTTTTTGATTGATGTGAAGATGCATTTGTTCCTTGGGCCACGTGCCCTGAATACATTTTCCTGCCATATGTGCTCCCCACGCATAATCCAATGCATCCGTTGTTATTGTCTGCCTGGCTGTAGGTAAGGTGAAAGGCTGTCCCTTGTTGTGGTGACAGGCCTGGGACCACCATCGAAACTCCTGTTGTAGGCAGGGAATCAAGGTTATGATTGTGTCTAGGCTGTGACAATGCTGAGTCCAAACATTTTTTAGATACCATTGTAGTTTCCTCATATGCAGTTTTGCATATGGAATTAGTAGAATGCAGGATGCCATGAAACCCAGGGCCTGCATAATTTTTCTTGAAGGGAGCTGGGTCTTTGTTGCCATCATTTGAAAGTAATGAGTCAGTTGTCTTTGTTTGTCTGGCGTGAGATAAGCCATCTGGGCAGTTGTATTTAAGCTTGCACCCAGGAATATTATCTCTTGAGAGGGCACTAGTTTTGATTTCTTTTCGTTTACTGTGTACCCTAGGCAAATTAGCAATCTTTTTACAAACGCCAGGTGCTTTAGAAGAATGTCCTTGCTCTCTGCTTGAATAAGGCAGTTGTCTAAGTAGGGATATATTTGAATTCCTTTTTGTCTGCAAAATGCAATTACTGGTGCCAGGCATTTTGTGAAGACCCTGGGCGCAGTAGATAAGCCAAAGGGCAGTGCAGAGAATTGGTAACGCATTGAGCCTGCTATAAATCTGAGGTATCTTCTGCACGATTGTCTGATTGGGACGTGCAGGTATGCCTCCTTGAGATCCAAAGTAACTAGCCAAGCCTCCTTGCCCAGCATGGGCAGAAGTTGTTGTAGTGTTAACATTTTGAATTTTGGAACATCCAAGAAAGTATTTAGGATTGACAGGTCCAGTATGGGTTTCCAGGCTTTGTCTTTTCTGGGTACTAAGAAAAGTCTTGAGTAAAATCCTTGTCCCCGTTCTTCTTGTGGAACTCTTTGAATAGCTCCCATATCCATAAGAGGAAAAAAAGCTTACGCCAACTGCTATGTTATCTTGAGATGCCGATAACTTCCAACCAGTCCAATATTCAAAAGCAGCACCAAAAGAACTTGATAAAAACTTCAACATTTATTAAAATGTCCAATATTTATATCCTATGGGAGGGTAGTCATGAGACTCTTTTGAATTTTTAGATTACATTAATTCCAGTAGTAGCTATCTTAAATTTACTTCCTCCCATAGTCAGGAGGGATTAGCCTATCTTGACACATATGTTTTCAAAGATAGTACCCAATTCTCATCAAGAATACACAGGAAAATCACTTTTTCAAACCGTTATCTTGAATATTCCAGTAATCATCCAAAAGCTTTAATGAGAAATATTTTTAAGGGACAGCTGATTCGAGCATTAAGGATGACCTCCTCATATCCTGATATGCTTATAGAAGTTACTTACATAATATCTTTATTTAAGGACAGAGGTTATGATGTAAAAATGATGCAAAAAGTAAAAAATCAAGTTGTAAAGGGATGGGGGACAAGATATGTCCCATTATTAGGTCTAGGTCACATTAATTCATAAAATGTATACAAAGACAGGCAAACTGTCATACCTAGTAACTATAGTAGAGCATGTATACTTGAATATGGACCTCACATGTCCAAAAGTAAAGAGATATTAAATAGGAATTGGAATATTATCCTTGCGGACACACATGTAGCCAACATAGTTGGACATAATCCTTGCTTTATTAACAAAATGGGACCAAACATCAAGAGGTATTTGGAAATGGGTCCTATATATAAACCCCCCCCCCACTGAAACACACTAATAAGTGCGACAACTGTAATTGGTGTTACACTATTAACACAAGTGAAGGGGTTAGGTTAGATAATATTAATAGATCTTATGTAAAATTTAGACAAGGAAATTGTAGATCTAAACTATTAGTATACTTAGCTTTATATTGCACATGTTCGGCCTTTTACATAGGAAAGACCGAGAGTCAGTTAAACAAACGTATTTATGGTCATATGTACTGCATTAAAAACAGTGATGAGAAAAACGCTCTATACAGACATATCAAGCAATCAGGAGATGACCATCACTTTTCATTTGCGATATTGGATATTATCAAACCAGACCCAAGAGGGGGCAATTATAAAGGGTATCTATCATATAAGGAATTGTGGTGGCAACTTTTTACTGATGTATCCTCTCCCCCTGGGTTGAATGATTTTATGTCTATTAAGCCGCTGCTTTACATACTAGATTAATTCTACTATAATATAATACATCTTATTATAAAGCCACCTCGCAATTTTTTTATACATTCAATTTTTTATACATTCAATTTTTTAATACACTAATTTTTACACATTAATTTGTGTCAGAACTTTGTTGTTTATTTGAATGTGTGTATACACACACAACTAATTTTAAATACAAGTTTGTTACTGTAGTTATTTAGTAGCTGTTGCTTTAAATATGGCTACATTATTTGGCACCAAAAAGATTATTTAAATTGTAACTGGTTTTAGTATTGAATTCAGTTCTGATGAAGCCCGTATTGTTAACGGGTGAAAGCGCTTAACTTTTAGGATACTGTTTTGTGGTTCGTATGGACATTTTAATAAATGTTGAAGTTTTTATCAAGCTCTTTTGGTGCTGCTTTTGAATATTGGACTGGTTGGAAGTTATCGGCATCTCAAGATAACATAGCGGTTGGCATAAGCTTTTTTTCCTTTTTTGGTTCAGTTGTTGTGCGAACGCCATATCCATAAGAGCAGCAATCTGTTTTTGTGCTTCTGCCCATTGGTTTTGAGGCAGGTTTGGCATACCTTTTGGTTTTGGAAGCATGTGGAAGTGGAACCTGTACCCCTGAGAAACTATATTCAGCACCCAATGGTCTTGGGTGATCATGTGCCAATTTTTTGAGAAAAGTGCTAGCTTCCCCCCTAGGGGTGCTGTCAACTGGTAAGAGATTGGCATTTGCAGAGGGAAGTCATTGTGCCTGTTTCCTATAAGGTTGTGATTTGTCTTCTCCTCCTTTGGGGGCTGAAGCACCCCATTGTTTAGGTCTGTAGGAGCCTTGGGGCTGAGATCTGCCGCTTTGTGGCCTGACACTGGAAAAGACCAATTTTTTGAAGGCCAGTTTCTGCTAAATCTAGGTGGTCGAACCTGTAAGAAATCTTTCACCGTTTGCATTGACTTTAACACCTCTTCTGCCTTAACACCAAACAAACTATCATGCTGCAGTGGAGCATCCAATAATTTTACTTTAACATGGTCAGGTAAACTTTGTTCTTTCAACCAAGCATGTCTTCGAATAACTGAGCCTGTAACTGCAGCTCTACAAGAAGCCTCTAATGAATCAAAACCACATTACAGAGTATGCTTTCCCACTTGTTCAACTGCATGTAATAAATCCTGCATTTCTTGACCGTCAGGACTTTCTGTATTTGTAACCATTTTCTCCTTTAACAGTGACATGAGAAACTGTTGATATTTAAGCATGTGAAACTGACAGTTTAAAGCTCTTACAGCTAAAGTAGCAGAAGTGTAAACTTTTTTCCCACATCTGTCCAGAGCTCTGGAATCCCTATCTGAGGGGACAGGATTTTTGGCAGTGGAAGCTTTAACCCCTTTAGGACCCTGAGAAATTGTTTCTGGGTCGGCAGCGGGGAGCAGTACTGAGCTGCCTGTTTGTCCTCAGAGGAGTGGTTTAAGGCAGTAACTTGTAGTTTATTGGCCATTTTGGGTCATTTCCTGTCTTTTCCAGCCCCCTGCTATAAAGCACGTTTTGGCGGGCTTTTCCAGCTATTGAGAACTCAGCACAGCTCCTCGTGGTGGCCAGCAGTGTTCCTCTAGCAGCAGAGACCAGAAAAGACTACCTTTCCAGATTTTAAGTATTTTTCTTGGCTTTTTCGACTTATTGTGCCTTTTGACTACTGTTTCTGCTTATTTTATCAAAGTTTGCACTGTTTTTACTGTGTTTATAAGCTAAAACTGTTTACTGCACTTGCTAGTTTAAGTTTTGCCTAAAAGTTAAACTACAGGCTAATACACTCAAGTGTACTAGCTTTTGATAGCATTTAATCGAAAATCATAGCATTTATTGTGTTTTCTGCTTTTCTGTAAAAAAAAACTTGGAAAAAAAAAATATATCCTTGCTTTCCATACTTTCCTAACTAGTGTTCCAGAGACCAGATTTTGCTGATTCCTGGGCTTTGTCTTGGTTCCTGTTTTCTCCATTTTCCTTGTTTGGTCAAGGGGTAGTTTCTTTACTCGCTAGTGGGAGTAGGGAGTACTGAGCTGCCTGTTTGTCCTCAGAGGAGTGGTTTAAGGCAGTAACTTGTAGTTTATTGGCCATTTTGGGTCATTTCCTGTCTTTTCCAGCCCCCTGCTATAAAGCACGTTTTGGCGGGCTTTTCCAGCTATTGAGAACTCAGCACAGCTCCTCGTGGTGGCCAGCAGTGTTCCTCTAGCAGCAGAGACCAGAAAAGACTACCTTTCCAGATTTTACGTATTTTTCTTGGCTTTTTCGACTTATTGTGCCTTTCGACTACTGTTTCTGCTTATTTTATCAAAGTTTGCACTGTTTTTACTGTGTTTATAAGCTAAAACTGTTTACTGCACTTGCTAGTTTAAGTTTTGCCTAAAAGTTAAACTACAGGCTAATACACTCAAGTGTACTAGCTTTTGATAGCATTTAATCGAAAATCATAGCATTTATTGTGTTTTCTGCTTTTCTGTAAAAAAAACTTGAAAAAAAAAATATCCTTGCTTTCCATACTTTCCTAACTAGTGTTCCAGAGACCAGATTTTGCTGATCCCTGGGCTTTGTCTTGGTTCCTGTTTTCTCCATTTTCCTTGTTTGGTCAAGGGGTAGTTTCTTTACTCACTAGTGGGAGTAGGGAGTACTGAGCTGCCTGTTTGTCCTCAGAGGAGTGGTTTAAGGCAGTAACTTGTAGTTTATTGGCCATTTTGGGTCATTTCCTGTCTTTTCCAGCCCCCTGCTATAAAGCACGCTTTAGCGCGCATTAGCGCGATTTAGCGCGGAGCTGCCACTGTTGCACACTAGGGCAGCACCGGTTAAGCAGGTTTAAACTATTCGGGCTACCTAAAGTCCACTCTTCAAATTTTCCCTTGAAACTACCTTCCTCGACCTATACTACTGATCTAATCAGCGTATCCTATAACTAAAAAGATCATCTCTACTTGACTCTAAGTAGACTATTCTCTATCTGTTAAACCCAGCACTTGCTCCTACAGTACTTATTACCTTGATAAGGCACTCTTATAGATAGCACCCCAAAAAGGCAAGCCGGGATTTCTCGGTCACCCACATTCCCGGAATCTTTTTAAAGTTTTTGTCTATCCTTCTAGCATGTCGAGGGATCAGTTGCTAGTGTCCTCTCCTGCTCAGCTGGTGAACCTGGGAATATTGAGGCAATGTTACAATTGCCTCATGTACACAGACAACCCTCTCCTCCTCCCACAAAACACAAATACATGCGAGAGATGCAACTATACGGCCAAACTGGAGGCTGAGCTCTCTCAACATAGGACTGGCAAGACCAGTCAGGAGGAGAAGGTTACCACACACACTATAGACCCAGTCTCACATAGTACCATTACAACCTCAAATCATACACATAAACACACAAAGACATACTCGGAGGCTCTGATCAAAATCTACCAAAACAGCAGAGGCCACCAAAGCAGACACCCAAACAACCACCACCTCAGAACACAACACCTGCAACACATAGACCTCACAGTCAGAGTGTCAAACAGTCACAGCCCTTAAGGCCAAACACAATGCCAGACACACTAGTCATTGGTGACTCCATAGTCAGACACACTGACGTCCCGCTCACCAGACTGAGTAAGGAGAAGGTCACAGTAAGCTGTCTGTCGGGCGCTAGGATCCGCCACATAGCATAAGCACTCAGGTCTCTCAACAGCAGGTCCAAATACGACTCAGTCATTGTCCACGCTGGTGTAAACGACCTGAGGCCTACCTCCTTGGACTACATGAAAAGAGACATTGAGGAGCTCTCTGATTATGTAGCCCAGGCAGGTATGACCCTGACCTTGAGCAGTATCCTACCTTCACCAAGAATGATGCCACAATACAGAGATAAGATGATCAGCTTTAACAATTGGCTTAAACACTGGTGTCATTCAAAGGGGATCCAGTATCTGTCTGCCTGGGATGACATGCTGGACAAGCCACGCTGCCGCATGAGGGCGGCTTGCACCTGTCACCCCTGGGATTCCGGATATTGGCAAAGGCTCTTGCCACCCCCATAGTGCCTTTTTTAGGCAAGGCTCAAATTCTAAACCTAACACCCTAGAACACAAAAAAGGAAAAAAACTAAGGGTAATGCTGCTCAATGCCAGAAGTCTAAATCTCAAAATGCACGCACTCGAGGCCCTTCTCAGTATGGAGAACATCGATGTCTGTGCTGTGACAGAAACCTGGTTCAAGGCTCCTGAGAGCACCCCAGCGCTATCAGGTTTTACCTCATATCATGCGTTCCGGCCCCAAAATCAGGAAAATACCAAGAAAGGAGGGGGGGTATCCATATTCATCAAGGACACCCACACCTCAAGACTGGTGGCAACGCATGATGCATCGGAGACCATCCAGGTGCAATTAACCGTAGGCAAGACTGCTCTGCAAATTGTAGCATGTCACAGGCCACCCTCACAAACTCAGGAACCTCACATGGCCTTCCTGAAAACACTAGAGGATAAATGTATCACCAAACACCATCATACTAGGTGACTTCAATTACCCAAATATAGACTGGGAACACTACTCAAGCCCAAACACCCTAGCCCAAAAGTTCCTGGAATTCATAAACTCAAATGCCATGGAACAACTAGTCACCATCCCCACAAGAGGAGATAACATACTTGATCTCATCATCACGAACATGGGAGCACAATGTTCAACACCGAAGTATACCCCTCACTGGTGAGATCAGATCACAAACTAATCTCGCTGGTGGTCCTCATCCCACCCCACCTGAATTAACAAACACCACAGTAAAGAACTTCTCAAAAGCCGACTTCACACTTCTAAAGACTAGTGTGGTCTCCTTTAAGGCCCCGAGCGGAAAACAGTACTCAAGCCGCTGAATCACTTACAAATGCCTTCTACCAGCACCTGCAGGACTGCATGGATAAGGCAATCCCAAGCAAAACAAAGACTCTTTGTACCAAAGGCAAGCGTCCAGTCTGGTGGACCCCAGCCATAAACAAACTCTACAACAAAAGGAGGAAGCTACTACAAGATAGAGCAAAATCCTTAAAAGGTAAGACACCCTTGATCACTATAAGTAAAAACTAAGAGCTCTCATAAAATCATCCAAAGCAAATTTCGAGAGAAAAATAGCTAAAGACTCAAAAGACAATCATAAGGCCTTCTTTAGCTATGTTAGAAACCTAGGAGGAAACTCCCAGATATGCTCAGAACTAGTTCAAAATGATGTGAAGATTACTGATCCTACAGACATTGCCAACATACTGGCTGACAGGTTCAGTGCAAACTTCTTCCCCCCCCCCAAGGAGAGATATCTATACCAAACGATTGCAGCCCCCAAACATCTCCAGCACCCAAGTGAGAACTGCTCACACCAAAGCAAAAAACACAGCATCCATGGGACCTGATGGTGTCCCTGGCTGTGTGCTCCACGAACTCAATGAGGAATTAAACCCACAGCTAGGACAGCTGTTTAATCAAAGTCTTACCTCTGGATACATACCCAAGGGTGGCGCACTGCAACTGTGGTCCCACTTCACAAAGGCGGTGCCTCCACCGACCCTGGAAATTACCGGCCCATTAGCTTGACAAGCCTTATCTGCAAAGCCATGGAGAGGATCATAATGGACCTCATAAATAAAGACATAGGGAATTTGCAGACCTTGGATCCAACCCAGTTTGGCTTTGTCAAAGGCAGATCATGCCTTTTAAACTTGGTTGACTTTTGAAACAGTCACCAAAGCCATTGATGACGGAAAGGCAGTCCATACAGCCTACCTCGATCTGGCTAAGGCCTTGATACAATACCCCACTCGGGTATCATTGAAAAACTCATCAGCTTAAATGTTAACCCATACATCACAAGATGGGTTGCAAACTGGCTGAGTGACAGAACCCACAGGGTCAGAGTTGCTGGCGCCATGTCAGACTCAAAGCCTGTCACAAGTGGTGTCCCACAGGGCTCAGTCCTGGGCCCACTCTTGTTTGGCATCTACTTTTCCAAGTACAAGCAAACACAGGAGGGTTATGGCTGACAAAGTTTGCAGATGACTGCAAACTGGGCCATAGTAGAAAACACATCTGACACAGATATCCTTCAGAAGGGTCTCACAGAAGCGGATAACTGGTGCCAGAGCCACGGCCTAAAGTTAAATGCCAAAAATGCATAGTCATACCCTTCGGGAAAAACAAGGTTACCCCTAGCTACCAAATAGGTGGCAATCCACTGAGCACAGAAGAAGTTATCAGGGACCTGGGGACCCAGGTTGATAGTAGTCTGTCATTCGACACCCATGTAGCTAAAGTAGTTAGGAAGACCTTCTACATTGCCCACCTTATCATGAAGGGATTCTCATCTAGATCAAGGGAGGTTATAGTCTCCCTTTACTCATCACTCATCAGACCAATGATTGAGTACAATGCCCCATTCGGAATGTATCTGACCCGACACTTGCAGCAGCTGGAGAGGCCACAAAAGTTCCTCACCAAAAGGATAAAGGGTCTCAAAATCTATCCTATGCTGCCCGACTGAAAGAACTCCAGCTCTATTCAGTCTTACCGCTTGCTCAGAGGTGACCTTTGCCTAACATACAAGGCCATGTCAAACCCAGATTTGATGAATATGCTCCACCTCAAAAATCTAGATCCATCAGAGCCACAAGGCGGAGACTTAAACCTCGACACGGCTATTAATAGGACGTGCTGGAGGGATAGATTCATCACCCAAAGACTCCCTATGCTGTGGAACAAAATCCCGGTACATGTGAGGCAGAGCACCTCGCTGGCCTTGTTCAAGAGAAATCTTGACCAATGGATGGGAGATCGCAGATATACCCCAGGGATTACCTCAGTGTCACTGCTCGACAGAGGCACAGCAAAATAATGGGTATAGTTCCCCATACTAAAGGGGTGGCGTAAGCCACAAAACGATGGGCTAGGCTTGTAAATGCCCTCGGGCAGATAGCCTAGTATGAACCTATGAACCTATGAACCTAATCTATGACAGTCAGGGACCCTGTAGTACCTGTCTGGCTTTACTGGTGCAGGGGGTAAAGAATTTGGAGACAGAATGGATTCAGAAAAAACATCATCTACAATATCAAGCACAGGAGGGATTGCCAGGGGCCTGTGCTGAGGCAATAAAAGGAAATCTCTGAGCCTTTTCTTGGATTCTGAGTAATCCTGGCTCTCCCAATGGAAATGCTCCCTCATGGTGTGCAGGGTTTCCCCAAAAGAATAATCCTCAGGCGGTGAGGCTGAAGGAATGGACTCTTCAGCATCAGAGTCCTCACAGGGAGGGAGAGAACAGCCCTGATCAGAAGAAGAATCAGAGGAAATGGAAACGTGATCAGAGGAATCATAATCAGTGTCTTGCCTAGGCCTTTTGTCAGGAGGGGGATGGGAGCCCCTGATTAAAGTAATAAGGTCTTCGGCCATTTTAAGCATGTTTCTTTGGCATGGAGGACTGTTCTGGAGAATGCTGCACTTGTTTCCTTGTCTTTAATGGTGTTTTTGACTTCGCCTTTGCTGCTTTAGTAGCCTTAATTATAAGATGTGAAGGTCTGAAAACACCCTCAGAAGCTGGTGCCTGCTCAGCGGCTCCAGACCCATCTGAGGGTATAGTTTCCGTAGGCCCAATACCTTGAGTTTCCACAGGCCTCAGTGTCTCCACGTGGCTGTCGGTTACGGCCTGTGGCTCTGAGGTAGCGGGTGTCAGGGGCTGCGAAGGCGCCTCACTGAGAACCAGCGAACCAGTGACTGGCCTAGAAGAGGCTTCGTCGTCGGTTTTGGACCTCGGATGCCTGTCTTTTTCTTTGTCTTTGCGTTTTTTATACATTCCGGTCGTCGGCTATTCCGACGGCATTATATAATTAAATCTTCGTCCAAAATAATGTAAAGCAAAATCAAACAGACGTTTAATAGTGCGTTTATTGAATCTAGCACAAAACAGACAGCTAGTAATGTCGTGGTCAGGGCCTAGGCAAGGAATGCAGTAAGAGTGAAAGTCCTTATGAGGTATTTGCTTCCCACAAGAAATACAATTATTAGCTTTAACTGACATCGGTCTGGAGCAAGAAAAAGTTTCCTCAACGGGGTACTTAGCTTTATTGAAGACTTCGGTTCTGAAATTCAATTTTGAAAATCTCAGGAGTCGGCCGACCGGCACTTGCGAACTGCTTTTACTTCGGGTACCGCGCGGCAAGAAAGACTGAAGAAAATGGTGTCGGCTGCAACTTTTATATCCCTGGCGCACTGACGTCAGGGAAGAGGCGACAGCAACTGACACCGGACCAAGACTTTGGAACTCGGGCCGACTGCGGGTCGCCTGCCAGCAGGATAACCCAAGTGTAATGACTGCAACAGTGAAACACGATGAACATCTGAGTGGATATAATTCATAGACTGTAAGTAAGCATACAGATAAATGGTAAAGTGATCTCCTTTTTGGTTATAACAGAGACCTTGTCTCTTTAGGAACTTTATACCCCTGTCTGCTCTCTTTGATGCTGACACTCTGTGTCTGTTTGCAGATTATTTGACTTCATGACATCTCTGACAATATTAAATACTGGAACAGTTCACTACGATTCTACCAACCTCATCATTTCCTTTTAATGTTTCCTGGCAGGAAGAGGATTATTAATAAGTCAACTGTAACATTAAAGATAGTTTAATGTCTCAGAGAATACAATGTCTTTTGGGAGGGTGGAGCCACTGGACAAGGAGGACTTATCTTCACAGTATAAGATGATAAATTCTGAAGTTTCAAACTCTACTATATAAAAGTCTTCTTACAGAAACGAAAGAGGGGAGCAGCTGCTTTTGTATTTTCTTTTCCTTTCAGGGACTTTTAAATGTACTGCAGGAACTATGAGATTTTCTATTTTAAACTCAGAGGAAAATCAGTCCATAGGCGAGACCAATAGAGGTTTATTTACTTATTTATTTTACATTTGTTTACCGGGAAAGTCCGACTGGACGAAAGTCTCTTTCAGTGGAGGTCCAGGGAGAAAAGCTGCACAAGCTACATTTAAGTAGACATTAGCTGCTTGGCTATCTTCTAAACAATATTAAAGTACTCCATGGGAAAAGCTCATAATCAAAAGCAGAAGGCCTCATTAAAAGGCATACTAATAGAGAAAGAAAAAGTGGTTAAGTCTCTCTTACTTGTACTCAAGAATATACTCAGATCAGCCATCTCTTATTTCCATAATTATTCTGGATGTTAGGTGCTACTTTTAATGAGTGTGGTTATGCTTTTTTTTTTCTTTTTTCTTTTTTTTACTGTAGCTGCAGTTCGGTTGTCCAGAAGAATACATTCAGATCAGCCATCTATCTTACTTGTAGAATTATTCTGAAAGTCAGGTGCGAGTATCACAGTGGCTCTGCCTTTTAAATGTTTGTAGTACTAGAGCGGACGGCTGCTTTGTAGGTACTTCTGAGACTGGATTTTTGTTCATGTTTATAGAAGCTGTCATACTGGAAGACTGACATGCAAACAGTTACTTATGGGATGCACAGAAACAATCTGCTTTAGTACTGTATGTTAACAGTTTTGTAACACATCTTTTAAATCTGTCTATTCTACTGCTCTGTACTGGTATTAGCCATATCTCACCTACATAAAGAACTTTAACCAGCAGAACTATCTACTCAAAAACATAAATAAATGAGAAAACACTGTCAAATGGTCTATAAAAGCCAACACAGAAGTGCTTGAATGGTCAAATCCATTTCCTGTTGTTAATTTAGAAAAAAAAAAAGAAAAAAAAAGAATGCTGAAGAACAAGGATCTTAGTCCACCTATTAAAAAAGTGTTTATGATCCACAGACGGCATATTGTATCTATGTGCTTTTCTCTCTGCATCCACATATTCTCAGGGGTTTTGGCTCCTACAGGGATCTCTCATGCAGGTAGCAATCACAAAGTTTTCTTACTGACCTACATGATAGTACCCCACCACAGCCTGACAGTATGCTCCACAATGCGTCAAAGAAACACTGCTGAATAGTCAAAATCACGACAAAAAGTTGAGTAAAAAACACCTTTATCATACGACACAAAGCTTTCAGGTATAAAAACACTTTCTCAATGATAGACAACAGGTACATTGAAAACATGCTTTTAAATACAAGCCCAACACATCACATGACCCGCAGCCAAAGTCATATGATCATAAAAAAATCGCAAAATTTACAAACATTAAATACCTTGATCCATTCTATACTTAAAAATCAAAACAACAGTGTTTTGATAAACTTAAATAAACAAAAAATAAAGATAATAATTATTATAAAATCATTTCAGTTTAGTATGCTGTAGCTTAACTAACACAGGTTTTAAAGAAACACCTGCGTTTAGACCCGGAGCTATATGTTTTGATTTTTAAGTATAGAATGGATCAAGGTATTTAATGTTTGTAAATTTTGCGATTTTTTTATGATCATATGACTTTGGCTGCGGGTCATGTGATGTGTTGGGCTTGTATTTAAAAGCATGTTTTCAATGTACCTGTTGTCTATCATTGAGAAAGGGTTTTTATACCTGAAAGCTTTGTGTCGTATGATAAAGGTGTTTTTGTACTCAACTTTTTGTCGTGAGTATGCTCCACAATGCCAGCCACAATGAAACCTGCGTTTCTGTGCATGCTCCCTATCCCAGACACAGTGAGGAAATGTACTGTATAGAGGATGCTTATGACCAAAGTCCTTCTCAATGTTTTACCAGTGATGGACAGGGCTACCTCCCTCACCCAGATGGATGCTTACATCTATTCTCACTAGCAAGCTCTTCCTGTGTCTGGGATGCTAATCAAGGCTGGGACAGCTTAATTAGCATTAGGGCTTTATCCTTATGCACCAATAAGCAGGTAAAATCCATGCATATTATTAATCAACATTCAAAGACATTTCATCTTCTGACAAAAATATTTATGCCTGCTTCATGCATCTTTGAATCTGTCAGTTGTTCTGGAATTAATTGGTAACCCCCTTCATGTAAGGTAAAGTACCACAAATGAGAAGACAGTGGAGAGCTATTCTATTCAAGCATGTGTCACCACAGTAGTTCTTTAGGAATGCTGCCACTGCAAAAAATGTTATGTACTCACCATAACATTACAGCTGTGTTGGCCATTCTCATTCTTCCTCAAATGACGGGATTCAGATCACACTCTGCCACTTCTTCCAGATCCTCGGATCCAAAATCTTGAGCGCCTCCCTTTAACCATACTGCCCCACCAGCCCAACACATCTCAGATCAAGTTTGCTGCCCATAGGAGTCAATGGATAATACCTTAAGAAAACTAAAGACTGTACAGAATAAGGAAAAGAGTTAGAGCTCAAACAAGGAACAACAGTTCCCAAAGTGAAACCATTAGGTCTCTTCCTGGAGCAAAGGGAAGGGAGTCAGGAGGGCAGGAAGTAGAGGAAGAATGAAAATAGACAATACAGATTTAACTTTATGGGGAGTACATAACTTTTTTTTATCTGATGTTTTCATTTTCCTTCATTCCTCAACTGATTGGACAGTCTCTCCAACTAGAGGAACCTTGAATGGTCCTCATGGAAGGATATTTCAGAGTACTGAGGAGCCAAAAGCAGCTCTGTTCCTAGAAACCAAAGCCAATGTAAAATGAGGAATAAAAGTATGAGCATTGGACCAAGTGGTAGCTGCACACATGTTATCTATGGAAGATCTTGACCAAAAAGCTGAGAATACAAACCATAGACCTCATGGAATGAGTTCTTGGAGGCCTAGGCAAGGATAATCCTCTTTTATTATAGACAAAAGAGATACAATCAACTAACCATTTGGCCTATGTTAATACAGAAACTGACTTGCCCAATCTGTTAGTTGAGAAGGATATAAACAACTCATCAGTCTTTGGTTAGATGGAGATGAAACCAAAGTTGACTTTGCACATCCTAAAGATGGAGCATGTACTCTCCCTTGTTGGAAAAATTAGGAAAGAAAACCAAGAAGTTAATGAGTTGGCTGACATTAGACTCAGAAGCTACTACAAGCAAAAAATAAAAAGAAGTTATGTCCTTACAATAACGTTCCATCTATGTTGTAGATCTTCATTCATTCCTTACTGATGGGTTTCAGTTCCGTTCTCTGAACAGACTCGGCCAATACACAAGCTCGGTCCAGCCAAAAAACTCTTGAGCTAAGTCATTCCCATACTGCCCCTCTCCTCCTCTCTTCAGATTGAGTTTGCCCATAAGCATTATAAACAATGGACCTATCTGAGAAAATACACTATCCTGTAGTCAGGACCAGAAACAATCTACCAGGAGTCTTCACGCATGGGGTGGGAGGGTGAGACATAAGGAATAAATGAAGATTTACAACACAGATGGAATGTTATGGTAAGGACACAACTTCTTTATCTGATGCTGTAAATCTTCATTCATTCCTTACTGATGGGACAGAGTCCCTAGCTGCTTTATATCCACGGAGGCCCTATGGAAGAATATCCCTGAGCACCACTGAGCCAAAGGATGCTCTTCCCCTGGAGACCATATCCAATTTGTAATGTGTGATAAAGGTGTGGGGGGTTGCCCAGGTAGCTGCTGTGCAGATGTCATCCATAGACCCTCTGGACTGAAATGCAATCAAAGTGGACAATGACCTGGTGGAATGAGCCTTGACTTTAGCAGGTAAAGTTAACTTGCTCTGTTGGTAGACAAATGTAATGCATTCTCTTAACCATTTTAGTAAGGTGACTTTGGAAACAGCGTTGCCCAATTGTGGGCCTGAAAAGGATATGAAGAGCTGGTTTGACTTTCTGAAAGATTTAGTTCTAAGTAAAAACATAGTTCTCTATGTACATCCAACAGGTGTAAATGGTATTCACCTTTGTTAGAAAATTTTTTTGGGGGGAATGGCAAATCAATGGACCGATTGAGATTTCAAACTGAAATAACCTTGGGCAGGAAGAAGGAGTTAGTCCGAAGCAATACTCTCTCATTGTGGAAAATTATATAAGGGTGATTAACACACAAGGCTTGTAACACTGACATTCTCCTGGCTGAGGTGATAGCCACAAGAAATAAGGTTTTCCAGGATAAAAATTTTATGTCACATGTGGCAGAAGGTTCGAAGGGTGAGCAAGTTAAAAGTTTGTAAAACTAGAGTCAAATTCCAAGGTTCAATAGGATTCTTAATAGGTGGTCTCAGGTGCAGAACTCCCTTCAGGAAGGTTTTGCAAAGACAGCGGGATATTAATGAAGAATCATTACAGCCATTATGAAAATTAGCAATAGCTGTTAAGTGAACTGTAACAGTAGAAGCTGAGTCTCCTGATTGGAGTAGGGTCAACAAGTATTCTAAGACTATATGGGCCGAGGTTGAGAATGGGTCGAGACCTTGTTCTTTATCCCAGATTACAAACCTGACACATTTGCTACTATACAGTTTCCTGGTGGAGGGTTTATGATAAGCCAGAATTACCTTTCACACTGGGAAAGATAGGTTCATCTGCCTGGTAATCAGCAGAAGTGGAGGAACCAAGCAGTCAGCTTGAGACTCTGAAAGTTGGGATGAACCAGCCACTGTGGGTGAGACAGGAGTCCCGGGGATGGATCCAGGGTCCACGGATGGTGAACCAGGTGAGGCCATAGAAGGGGGAACCAAACTTGATGGGGCCAGTAGGGTGCAATGAGGATTACCTTGCTTCTCAACTGTTATGCTTTCTTCAAGAACTGTGGAATGAGGGGAAAAGGAGGGAAGGCATACAGTAGACCAGGGGGCCAATCGTGTATCACAGCATCTCTCTGCGACTACCCCTGGGAGGGATCACGGCAAAGAAGCTGTTGCATTTGTGGTTCACGGGGGAAGCAAAGAGACCGTAGCAAGGCCGGCCCAATGATGAAATATTTGTGTCGCTCCTATGGGACTGAGAGACCACTCGTGAGGCATCAGAATTTTTCTGCTCAGTTTGCTGCAATCAGATTGGAGTTCCCGGGAATGTGCGTTGCTAAGAGAAAGTGGTTGGAAGCTATCGCCCATTGCCACACTCTCAGGGGTTCCCGGCATAATGGTATGATCTGGTTCCTCCTTGCTTGTTGATGTACCAGACTACTGACATATTGTCTGACTGGATAGCAACTGTCCCTAATGGAAGGGTAGTTTGGAATACTTGCAACGCTATAAGCACCGCCCTCGGTTCTAGTGCACTGATATGCAGCCTGGCCTCTAAGGGGGACCAAGTGCCTTGAACAGTCTTTCCCTGAAAATGAGCCTCCACCCCATCAGGGAAGTGCCAGTGGTCACTGTGGCTTTGGGTTGGGGTGGGTGGAGGGCGACACCATAACTCCTCCTCCTCTGGCTTCATCCACCATTTCAGATCCTGCTTGCATTGGTTTGTTATGTGGACTGGGTGAGACATCGGGTGCGTTAATACAGACAAATGGCATGCTAGGAGCCAATGAAGCAGCCTTGTAGGGAATCTTGCTAGTGGAACCAGTGTGATTGTAGCCACCATGGAGCCCAGAAGTTGTAGGACCAGTCGAGCTGAAACAAGATTTTGAGAAAGTATTATTTGAAGTTGAGATCTCAACCTTTGTAGCCTGTAAGGAGGTAAAGCGACTTGGCAGGATACTGAGTGCACAATATGGCTTGAAGCAGGAGACTCCTGGTTGGAGTGGTAAGGAGCCAATCATCTAAATATAGAAACACGTGGAATCCTTGTAGTCTCACAGGTGGGCTACTACTACTGCCATGCATTTGGTGAACACCCTGGGGGCTGTGGAGTGACCAAAGGGCAGTACTTGAAATTGGTAGTGATTGGCTCCCAGCCAGAAGCAGATATCGCTTCTGGATCATTTGTCCATTTTTATTTAGTAATACACATCCTGAAGATCTATAGAGCACATCCAGTCATCCTTCTCCAGGAATGGAAGAAAGGACTGAACCTTGACCATCCGGAATTTTGTTTGTCTGACAAACTTGTTCAGTACACTGAGGTCCAAAACTGATCTCCCAGTCCCCTGTCTTTTTTGGCACTAAAAAGAACCTTGAGTAAAATCCGGATCCTATTTGGTCTGGTGGGACTGATTGGATGACTCTTTTTCTTAGCAGTTTTAGAACTTCTAGTGCTGCTGCACCCCTCTGACTGGGTGGAACATTGGGGATTCGCCTTACAGGCTTGGGGTAAAAGTTGAAGGGGATGTGGTAACCTCTGGTCATTGTGGTAACCTCTGGTCATTATCTTCTGCACCCAGGAGTCTGATGTTATCGATTGCCAGGCCAAGTGGTGCACAGAAAAACGTCCCTCAACTGCTTCCAGAGGTAAGCAATTGGGCCGCTCTTCAGAAGCACTGATAGGGCTGACCAGAGAAGGAATCTCTGGAGACCTGATTTCGGGGCACCGGAGGGGAGTCTTCCCAATGAGTTCCCCCCTCTGCCCTGAGGAGACTGCTCGCCATGTGTGTCACGGAAAGGACCTTGGGATTTTTTGAACCACATCTTCCCACCTGTCTGATTTCTGGAGTAGGAGAGATGAAGGGTGGAAAAGTGTATGTCCATGGCAGATAGGGTCTTTACATCCTTCTCACACCTGGCTAATGTGTCTAACTTCTGGGCCAAACAAGGAAGACTCATCAACAAGAGCGCTGACGAAGACTTGAAGGGGTCATAAAGTCGCACAAGCGCATCCAGGCGTGACGTGTCATGACAACACCTGAACCGGCTGCTCTGGCTGCCCCCTCGGTTGTATGGGCAATCAACTGCATGGAAGAGTTAGAAATGGACTTTAGGGTGGTAAGCTGAGAGGCAACTTTATCATGCACTCTTCAAGCAATACCCCTGCCAAGGTTCCTGAAAGGTCTGAAATCAAGTCCCTCTGAAGATGTGTAAAATGTACCAGGTAGTTCAGCGACCATAAAGCAAAGGTCGCTGAAGCGCAACTCCGCTTCCTAGTCTGTCTATCATCCGCTCCGCAACTCCCTGTTCGGAGGATGGAGAGTCGAATTTTCTAATGCAATTTCTTTTTTAGTGGCCGCCACCACAACCAGAGAAGTCCAATGCCAAGCCTCTGGACCAGTGGGGGTGGGCTTGTGGTGGAGAGAGGAATTTATCAAGTCTTCAGGAAATCGGCTCAACTGTGTCAGGGGCCTTCCAAGCACACTGCACGATGAGCTGAATCAGCTCATCTGTAGGTGGGGTCACCAAGGAAATAGCGGGTCGAGCACGGAAGGTTTGCAAAAATACAGATTCCTCAGTACAAGGGTTAATGGGCTTCCAGTCACCCCTCTGTTTCAGGATCTCCAGTACGTCTCCAAATGAGACATCCTCAGGGGGTGACCGTGGGGACCCTTCTCCATCAAAATCTGCATCTTCGGTGAGGGATTCCTCAGGGGAATCGACATGCTCCTCTTGCACATTCTCATTTGGGGTGGCTCCTCAGTGGGACCTTCTAAGAAGGACTCCGAAGAGCGTGTGCCCTGTGGTAGGGTTTCTTGCTGCTCCCGTGCCCGATGTCCATGCGTAGTGGGCTGTGTCAGCTGCATACCAGAAGAAAGGGAAATGTCAGGTTCCGACACTGGGGGTGCCAACTGCATGCTTGCAGAAGCAAGAGCCCTGTCCATCACCTGGAAGGCAGGCCCACCTGAAGAGGGATGGGACCCTGGAGCCGAGAAGACAAACTCAGAACCAGGGTCACACCCCGCTCCGATGAGCCTGCTTCCAGGATAGAAGCCCTGAGAGGACTAAGAATTGCCGAAACTACCGGAACTGTAGACAACGCCATAGAAAAAAAATAGGTGCTGAACTAGGGGTCACAGTGCCAACAGGCTAGTCACGGTCCCTAGGGTGGATCGGCTCCAAATGGACCAAAGTCCAGAGAGTAGTTTCCGGAACCGTGGAAGGTAGCATTATCGGAATTGAAGAAGTTGGTGCCAGGACGGACACCGGTACTGGCGGCTCCAAAGCCTGAAAAGGAGTTGAAGGAGAATATGTTGGAGTCTGCCCAGAAAGACCTTCGGCTCTGGGAGGGAGGAAGGTCTTGGTAGGGGTCGGATTGCCTCTGGCTGCTAGGAGCTGATTGACAAGCCTCACTACATAGAGTTCAGAAAGACTCCTGGTTAAATGAGTAGATATTCCTGAATGAGAGTCAGGTCTCTCAAGAAATGGACTGTACTGTTGTCCAAAAAAGGGGGTCAATTGTAGGAAAATATCTGGTCCTGGGCAAAATTTCAGTTTCCGGCACAGAGGTCGAACGAGCCATGGGAGAAATCACTGTAGGCGCTGAAACTATGTCTGGTACCAAAGGTATTATTGGTAGGTATCATAGTTGTCGGTTCCGCTATGGTCAGAGAAGATTTCGGATCCTTGGGACTTGGAGAAGTCGGAACCAAATGGCTTCTCTTTTTACTTTTTTTTCTAGGAAGTGGTGAGACCTCCGCCTCAGAAAGGGCCTCTGAAAAAGGAGTTTTAATAATCCCTTCAGGATCAATTTATTTTTGTGCTCTGCTAGGCTGCGAGAGCTAAAATTTTTACAAAGATCACATGGCGGTTGAACTTGAAGGTGAGGAACCCTGAGACAGTAGACACATGAAAGATGCCCGTCAGAATTGGGCATCTTTTGCCCACATTTGTCACACTGCTTGAACCCGGTCGTCCCTTTCTTGTCAGATATATTTTACAAAGAACAGTCACAGTAGTCAAATTAAAAAAAAAAAAAGATATTCACAATCTTAACTAAACAAGACAACAGTTAAATTCCAATACACTCAAAGTAAACACACACACACACACATACACCTTCAAAGAAATTATTCTCTCTCAACTTTTTTATATATATATATATATATATATATATATATATATATATATATATATATATAAAGGATGGGAAAGTGGAAATACCAACAATGGTAAAGCAATTACCGCAAGGGTAAAGGAGGGGCCTGTACCAAAAGGTATGAAAAGGGAAGAAAAACTCACTCAAAAAGCAAGGGTAAATAGAAACTATAAACGACTAAAAAGGGAACAAAATTAAGAAGACTAGAAACTGTTTGATATCGAAAAAATTCACTACTTAGCGGAGAGCTGACTTGGCACGTCTTGAGAAGTACGTGGCAAACAAGATTTGGTGAAAGATGGAGAGGGGCACTATGGGTATGACTTATCGCGAGAGTTTTTTGGCTGGCGCGAGCTTGGGTATTGGCCGACATGGTTCAGAGGATGGAATCGAAACCCATCAGAAAGGATGAATGAAGATTTACAACATCAGATGAAAACAATAAGAAAACTCTGTCCTTGTGGAAAATCAGTAAGGAGGTTTGGAAGACACAGCCTGGAGTTCAGATACTCATCTAACTGATGTAATAGCAACTAGAAAAATTGTTTTCAGAGTCAAAAACATGCAGTCTGACCTATCGGAGGGTTTAAAGCAGCCTTGGGTCAGAGCTTGAAGCAAAATAGTTAAAGCCCAAGGAGAAGGATCCTTTAGTGGAGGTCTAAGTAAAAAAGGTTCTTTTGGGAAAGGTTTTGCATAATCTAGAAGAAGCTAAGGAAGAATTACTTTCATCTAGATGGAAGTTAGAAATGGCAGCCAAATAAACTTTAGTAGTAGGAAAAGCTAGTCCCTTCATTGAAAATTGAAACTAAAAAAACAAATACAGTTGGTACAGGGTTAGAAAAGGGGTCCAGAACACAAATATCTTCCATTTACATTTATAAATCTTTCTAGCTGAAGCTTTTTGAGAAGACAACAAAATGTAATGGATCAGGAAGGAGAGCCTGGGCTGTCTAGCAATCAGTAAAACTGGCAAAAAACAAGCGGTCGGGTTGAGGCCTATTATGTTCTGATAAGTCAAACCTGGCAGAGACAGGAGGTCTGGATTGGTATCCAGTAACCATGGCAGATGTAGAAGATGAGGCCAGAGGAAGGGGAAACAAATGGTGACTCCTCCATTAGGGGGATCAGGGTAAAGAACCTGCTATGCTTGTTGTTGAGGAGAGAAGCAAAAAGGTCACAGCATGGCTGGCCCCATCGACAGAAAATTGCCCCTGCCACTTTGACATTGAGAGACCACTCATGAAGCATCAGAATGATGAACCTTCTTAGTTTGTCTGCAATCACATTGGCTTTCCCCAGTATGTGGACGCTATGAGAAAGTGGCCGGAAGAGATCACCTATTACCACACTCTCAGTGCTTCTCGACACACTGGATAAGATCTGTCTGCTCCCTGCTTGTTGATGTACCAGACAACAGATATACTGCCTGTCTGAATAGCAACTGTCCCAAAAGGGAGAATGTTTTGAAAGGCCTGCAATGCTAGAACTGTCATTTCCAGGACACTTGAGTGCTTTTGCCTCTTCTGGGGACCATGTACCTTGGACTGACCTTCCCAAGTACTGCCCCCCACCCCATTTGGGAAGCATTTGCAGTCACCGTGGCCGTGGACAGGTGAAGAACTAAACAGCAGCCATGAGAAACTTTGCCCAAGTGAAGCCACAAAAAGAAGATATTTTTTGCAATACTGAGTGATATCGACAGAGGTGGATAAAGGCTGCTGAAGAAGAATAGACCACTGTACCAACAGTCCAGTGCAGAATCCACATGTGAAACCTTGCTAAAGGAACTAGGGTGATAGTTGGTGCCCTGGACCCCAAAAAAGTTTGTAAGATTAGACATGTTGGCAGAAACATGTGCAAGATCACTTTTGTGATCAAAGTGTCTGCATTCGTATAGGTGGAAGAGGGCATCTGTGTGACCATGTTTTAGACGAGTACCTACGAACTCCAGACTCTGAATGGGTGTGAGTTGAGTCTGGGTGTGAGTTGAGATTTGCTGTAACTGACCATCATGCCTAAATGAAAACAACTGAAGCAAATTGTCCCTTGTCCATAAAAGTAGATGCCTGTATGGGGCAGTTAAGAGCCAGTCATCTAGGTACAGCAACAGTATGAATCCCAGCAATCTCAGGTGATCAACGCATTTGAACAACTTGGGGGGTTGTGGTGAGACCAGAGGGCAGCACTCTGAATTGGTAATGACTGGCTCACATATGGAAGTGCAGATATCTTATGGAGCACCTGTTCACTTTGATGTGATAACACGCATCCTAAAGATCTATCAAGTTCCATTCGTCCTTTCGTAAAAAAGGCAAAATGGACTGAACTATGATCATCCACAGCACCTTGTATATCTGACCTACTGGTTTAACCTCCCGAGATCCAGCATGGGTCTCAATCCCCGTCTTCTTTGGCACTAAAATGAATCTTGAGTACGTTCTGGTCCTGTTAGTCTGGGGGAGCCTTACGGAGAACTCTTTTTGAGCAGCTTTTCTATTTCTAATGCTGCCATCTCTCTGACTGGGTGGATCAGGGATTCTTTTCATTCTTGCGGGAGGAATTTGGAAAAATGATATGATATAACCTCTGGATGCAATTCTCTATACACAGGAATCTTGTTTGATGGATGCCTGAGCTTTTTGGTGCAGAGACCAAGCCACCCCCCCACCTGCCTCCAGAGGGCAACAGTCGGGCCACCTTTCAGTAGCACTTGGAGGGTTTGTCCACGAAGGGATCTAGGAAACTGTGTTTTGTGGGCCACCTCCACCGCAGGGATGGAAGAACTCCCACCTCTGCCTCTGGAAGAACCATCTCCCTGGAAGTCTTGGAAAAGACCCTGGAATTTCCTGAACCACATCTTTCTACCTCCTAGTTGATTGCAGAAAAAAGGTCTTCGAGGGAAAAAAATGTATTCCTGCAGCAGACAAGATCTTTCCTTCTTGCTCACATCTGGAGAGCTTTCAGGCCAAATAAGGAAGAGCCATCAAACGGAGCACTGATAAATGAAGACTTGAACGGCTACGCAAATTTGCAGAGGCGCATCCAGGAATGTCTCCTAATGCCTATGCCTGAACCTGCCACCCATGAGGTGCCTTTAGCAATGTGGGAAATCAGCCTCATGGGCACATTAGTTATAGACTGAAGGGTGCCCAGTTGTGATGAGACTATTTTAGTCCTCTGCAGACACGGACCCAGAAGAGATTTGGAGAGCTCTTTACTCAAATCTTTTTGCAACATCATGAAATGTGTCAAATAATTCAATGACTTCAAAGCAAAGTTGACTGAAGCATAAACACACTAACCAAATCTGCACAAGGCCATGGATTCCCTGCTATGGAGTATGGACAGATGAGCTTTGTTCTGCAATCTCTTTCTCGTGGCAGCTACCGCAACCCAACTGGGACCCTCTTACTCCAGTATGATCTGTCCTTTGGAGGGGCTAAGAATTTGTCTGAGCACTTAGGGATGGGCCCCACACTATCCAGTTCTTTCCATGCCCAGCACGAAATGAGGTCCATAAGTTCATCAAACAAGGAAGTCACCCAAGACGTAGCTGGGACAGACCCGAAAGCCTTCACGAACACTGGCTCCTCCTGGAGCAAGGTATTGGAAGACCAACCACTTTTTTGCTTTAGGCATTCAAGAACGTCTCCAAATAAGACATTCAGGTGGAGATCTGGGGGATCACTCCCCTTCACTGAAATCGGTATCCAAAGTGACAGATTCCTGAAGGAAATCCAAGTGTCTCCTTTTACATGTTCTCTTCCAAGGGACCTCATAAGTGGGATGGTCTGGTGAGGTATCAGAAGTGATGTGGGAGTCTTGAGGTATTGAATGGAGACTTGAACGGGCTGACTGCCCCAGTGGAATAGAAACTCAAGGCTCAAAGCACAGACTTGAAGGTGGTGGAATGATATAATTCAAGAGGGGTAGGGATGCTCTTTCTTTACGTAAAGAGAAAGCCCTCTCCACAATCTTGAAGGGAGAGCACCTAGGGGAGACTGAACACAGAGGTAGCGGAGCTAACATTTCCTGCGCCACTGACCCCTGAATCTCTGTAAGCCCTCCACTCAAGGATGGAGTCCGATCCAAGCTGTTCAGAACAGAAGCTCTTAGGGGACAGAGACAGCTCCAACAACTTTAGAGGTGACCCTAGTCCCCTGGATCTGACACCAACGCTTTGGCTCAAAGAATCCTCTGGTTCTGAAAGCTCGAAGACAGACGCCTCAGGGAAGCTACCAGAGTCGAAGAATGAACCGTCTTCGGATGTGATGAGTACGCTCCCACGGATCTTGTATCCTAGGGCTTCAAAACAACCAGCAAGTTCAAAGAAAGAGAAAAGTACAGTTGTGTACACTTACCATAAATGTAGATGTTCGAGTGTATTCACTGTTGCAGTAATCACATTTGGGTTATTCCTGCCAGGGTAGCCCTCGGCCAGCCTGAATACCAGAGGCTTAGTATTTCTGCATCAGTTGCTGTCGCTTCAGGACTGACGTCAGGTCATCAGTAATATAAAGTAAGGCAGCCGACGCCATTACATCAGTTTTTCTTGCCCTAACCTGTCAGGAGCCCAGAAGTAGAAGCCAGGTCCTGGTGGAAGAACCCCACCAGTAGAAAGTAAATACCAATATGTCCCTTGTAAGGAAAGAGAAGAAAGGGGGATGGAGGGAGGGAAACCAGGACTGCAACAGTGAATACATTCGAACAGCTACATTTATGGTAAGTGTACACAACTGTACTATGTTCTTTCTGTTTCACTGTTGCAGTCATCACATTTGGGTTGATTCCCAACGCTGAGGAAATGGGAGGAGGCAGTTAAGGAAACTAGGGGCTGGCTAGGATGCCCTGCAAGACTGCAGAGGCAAACCCTGCCTTGGATTTGGAGAAGAGAGGCAGGTGGTAATGTTTGGTAAAAGTGTGAACAGATGTCCAGGTGGCAGCCTCCAGGATGTCCCTGGTAGGGAATCCTCTGAGGAAAGCTGCAGAGGTGGGGGCTGCTCTGGTGGAGAGAGTCCTGACCCCCTTGGGGGGAGGCTTTCCATGTTACTTGTAGCAGAAATGGATGTAGTGTGCTATCCATTTGAAGATGGCTTTGCCTTCTGCCCTTGTAGCAAAGTTAAACAGCAATTGATCAGACTTTCTGAAGGATTTAGTCCTGTCTAGATAGAATCTGAGCTGTGTGTGCACATCTAGAGAGTGCAGGATCCTTTCCCCCTTGTTCTAGGGATTAGGAAAAAAGGTGGGCAAATGAATGGATTGGTTGAGAGACACACGGGACACAACCTTGGGTATGAAGGATGGGTTAGTCCTGAGGGATACCCTTGTCAGCATGGAAGATGATGAAGGGTTCCACAGCCATGAGTGCTTGGCAGCTCGGAGACACTTCTGGCTGAAGTGATAGCTAGAAGGAAAGCTGTCTTCCAGGAGAGAAATTTTAGCTCTGAAGATGAAGCTGGTTCTAAAGGGGGCAGGGTGAGCTTTTTCAACACAAAGTTAAGGTCCCAAGCTGTGGTTGGTACTCTTCTGGGTGGCCTCAAGTTGCCAGCCCCTCTTAGAAACTGTTTGATCAGAGGGTGTGAGAAAAGGAACTGCTCAGTGGGGAAACAAGCAGAGATAGAGGCATGAATTTTTAAAGAGGAGAAAGAGAAGCCACTGTGTAGAAGGTCAGCTAAGTAATCCAGGATGAGAGGGAGGGAGGGCTGTGTTGTATTGCTCCCTTAGCCTGGATCCAGGTGCAGAACCTTTTCCATTTGTCAGCATAAGATTTTCTAGTGCTAGGGTGTCTGGCCTGACTTATAACATCTAGAACCTGTTTACTGAGGTTGGCAGATTTATCCGGAGATAGGGAATAAGCCAAGTTGCCAAACTGAGTGCCTGAAATTAAGGATGCATGAATTCTCCTTCCCTCTGGGTCAAGAGATTTGGAATCTGAGGCAGATGCCATGGTGGCAGTGGGGACAGTCTGCGCAGCAAGGGGTACCAGTGCTGCAGAGGCCAGTCTGGAGCTATAAGAATTGTCCTTGGTTTTTCCTCCTTTATTTTGAGCAGTACCCTGGGGAGGAGAGATAGTGGAGGAAAAGCACAGATTGATAGATTGACCAAGGGGAAGGACAGGGCATCCACCTTCTAAGCCATGCAGTGATGCGCCCTGTTGCAGAATTTGCTGAGATGATGGTTGGTATGGGAGACAGAGGTCGACCTTCAGGGTGCCCCATTTCTGAGTTATTAGGGTGAAGGTTTTTCTGTTGAGCTGACACTCATGTGGGTCCAGAAGATTTCTGCTTAATTGGTCTGCCAGAGAGTTGAGAGAACCTGGTAGGAATTGTGCTAACAGGTGCAGTTGCATGGCAGAGCCCGTGTGCCAAAGGGCCATGGCTAGCCTGCATAGAGGGTTAGAGTGAGTCCCTCCCTGCTTGTTGACATACCACATCACAGTGGTGTTGTCTGTTTTGATCAGAAGAGCCCCTTTGGGGGGGGGGGGAGAAGGGGCTTGAAAGCTATCAAGGCGTGCTGGACAGCCATCATCTCTTTTTGGTTGATGTGCAGAGGGATTTGCTGTGGGCTCCATTGGCCCTGTATGCACCTGCTGTCCAGGTCGACACCCCAAGCAAAGTCTGATGTGTCTGTGGTGGGGGTCTGGGCGAGGGGGGGATGGTGAGAAAGGTAGTCCCTTGTTGTGGGAGCATGTTGTTGCCCACCAAAGAAAATATTTTCTGAGACAAGGAATTATAGGTAGAGTCTCCAGGTCTTGGGAGTGTTGACACCAAAGGCTTTTTAGGTACCACTGAAGTTTCCTCATATGCAGTCTGGCATATGGAATGAGTAGTATGCAAGATGACATGAACCCCAGAGCTTGCAGGATCTTTCTTGCAGATAAACAGGGGTCCAGGGAAGTAAATAGTGTGGGAAGAAATAGCCAGAGAATTGTTATGGCTAGGCTTGTATAGGCCCTAGGGCCGATAGCCTAGTACCAACCTATAAACTTATGAACCTATAACTGGGGTCTAGTGGCTAGCTGAGAGAAGTAGGCTGTCAGGAAAATTTGTTTTTCTGGTGTACGGAATGCCATCTGGGATGCTGTGTCCAGGCTTGCTCCCAGGAAGATAATCCTTTGTGTGGGCACCTGTTTGGATTTCTTTTCGTTGACTGTGTACCCGAGGGAGGTTAATAGGGTCTTTACAAAGGCCAGGTGCTTGAGCAGCTTTTCTTGGCTGTCTGCCTGAATAAGGCAGTCTTCTACATATAGGTAAATGTGGAAATTCCTTTGTCTGCAAAATGCAATGGCCGAACCCAGACATTTTGTGAAAACTCTGGGAGCAGTAGATAAGGCAAAGGGAAGTGCAGATAACTGAAAGTGTTGAGATCCTGCCCTGAAACGGAGATATTTCCTACATGATTCCCTGATAGGAATGTGGAGGTAGGCCTCTTTTACATCTAGGGTGGCTAGCCAAGTGTCCTTGGAGAGCATGGGTAGCAGCTGCTGGAGGGGTGAGCAGGGTGAGCATTTTGAATTTTGGGATCACCAGGAAGGTGTTTAGAATGCATAGATCGAGGGTGGGGCGCCAGGTGCCCTCTTTTCTGGGCACCAGAAAACGTCTGTAGTAGAAACCTTGGCCTATCTGTTCTGCAGGAACATGTTCTACTGCCCTCATAGAATAAGGGAAAGGATTTGCTTTTGAGCCATTGCCCACCGGTTTGGAGGTATATCTGGGAATCCTTTTGGGGTTGGAAGGGTGTGGAAGGAAAATCTGTATCCCTGAGACACTATGTTGAGAACCCAGTGGTCGCTGGCAATGGTGGCCCAGGTGTTTGTGGGAAAAGAGAGTTTTCCTCCTGGGGGTAAGTAAAGGTGGGCAAAGGGAGGGGGTGGGGGAGGTGAGTTATTGTGAGTTCTTACCATGAGAGGGGCTTAGAACTCCCTGGTTTTGAAGTGGAGGTAGTCCACTGCTTAGATCTCTGCATTCCCTAAGGCTGCTGTCTGGGGGGGTCTGGTTTCCCGGGGCTTGGGCTGGACTGGCTTAGTGGAAGCAGAAAAGGACGAGTGCTTGGTTGGGCAATGCCTACTGAACCAGGGTGGCTGGACCTGTAAGAAATCCTTAACTGTCTGCATAGATTTTGCTTTTTCTTCCATCTTTTTTAAGACTTCTTCTGCCTTAGTGCCAAATAAGTTGTCTTTGTGCAAGGTGGCATCCAGCAATTTAGATTTAACATGGTCTGGCAGGGGCTATTCCTTAAACCATGCATGCCCTCTAATGACAGATCCAGTGACTGCTGCCCTGCAAGAAGCTTCTAGGGCATCAAAACCACAGTGCAAGGCTTCTAGGGCATCAAAACCACAATGCAAGGTGTGTTTAGTTACTTGACTTGCATAATGCATCAACTCTTGTAACCATTTAGATTCTGCAGAAGCAGGAAAGGAAGACATTTTTGTTTGAGGAGTTCCAGGGTATGTTGCTGACAATTTAGTGCCCTGATAGCATGAGTAGCTGAGGTGTATACTTTTTTTACCCCATCTGTCTAGTGCTCGGGAATCCCCATCTGAGGGGGTGGAATTCTTAGCACAGGTTGCTTTAATCCCTTTAGGCCCTTAAGAAATAACCTCAGGGTCAGCAGCTGGATTTTTAAAAATAAATTTGTGCGAGTCAGGGACTCTGTAGTACCTGTCTGGGTTTCTGGGTGCAGGAGGGAGGATGTGAGGAGTCAAGCTGGATTCCAGGGAAACATCCAGGACTGGGGGGATGGCCAGGGGTCTGTGCTGTGGAAGATCTAATAATTCCCTGAGTCTCTTTTTAGACTGAGGGCAGTCTTGACTCTCCAACTGGAAATGCTCCATTAAGGTATGAAGGGTTTCCCCACAGGGAAAAATTCTCTGGGTTTGAGGCTGAAGGGATGGAAGATGCATCAGAGTCATCAGACTCTTGTTCAGATAAAACTACAGGGGACAGATCTCTTTTCCTTTTGGAGGGGATAGCTTGGCTTCCCCTGAGTAGCATGATAAGGTCTTCTGCCATTTTAAGCATTTGAGACTGAGGTAAAGAAGCAGGTGCCTGAGATTGGGTTGTCGGTTTCTTGGGTGTGGTTCATACCCTGGGCCTAAGAAACTCGGTCGTTTTTGAAAGACTGGTAGCCGCGAAAAAAGACGTTGGTTTGTGTCGAGAATCGGTAGTGCGAAGGACTTCCTCGGAAGCTGGTGCCTGCTCAGTGGCTGCGGACCCATCCAAGGTAGAGACGACTGCAGGATCCTTAGTCGAAGAAGTGTTTTGCAGCATACCGGACTCCGAAATGGTCTCGGTAGCAGCCTGCGAATCCACAGAAGCGGGCATCAGGAGTTGCGAAAGCACCTCACCGAGGACCGGAGAACTGACCACTAGCTTAACAGAAGTGTCTTCGGTAGGTTTGGACCTGTGTGGTCTGTTTCTGTCTTTATCTTTACGTTTTTTCAGAAGATCTGCCGTCAGATGACTTACCAAAGCCATATCGGAATTCGAGGACTGTAAACGAAAATATCTAGCTACAATAAGGGCCCTACGACGGATGGTTCTGGCATTGAACAAAGCATAGAAGTGACAACGGGGGACATCGTGGTCTTGGCCTAAACAAGTGATGCAGTAAGAATGAAAGTCTCGGTGTAGCATTTGCTTTCCACAGGTGAGACAATTATTAACTTTTTCTGACATTGGTTAGTGCAAGAAAAAAGGATCCCCAATGGGGTTCTTAGCTTTAGAAGACTTCAACTTCAATTCGGTAGATGAAACTCGGGTAGCGGCCGACCGGCACTTGTGTGAACTGCTTCTGCTTCAGGCTCCACGGCAAGAAAGACGGATGTAATGGCGTTGGCTGCCTTACTTTATACTACTGATGACCTGACGTCAGTCCTGAAGCAACAGCAACCGACGCAGAAATACTAAGCCTCTGGTATTCGGGCCGACCAAGGGCTACCCTAGAAGGGATAACCCAAGTGTCAAAAACTAGTAAACACCCAGACCAAGAAAACCAAACAAATCCACAGACTTGAGGAAAATGAGCCGGTCAGCAATAATTAACGTAAAACTTTATTCGAGCAAAACAAGATGGTATTTTTACTTGTTTTGCTCGAATAAAGTTTTACGTTAATTATTGCTGACCGGCTCATTTTCCTCAAGCCTGTGGATTTGTTTGATAACCCAAGTGTGATGACTGCAACAGTGAAACACAAAGAACATCTAAAGGAGGACTAGTCACAGGCAGGCTTCATGGATCTGATGGGAGATGGAGACTGAATTACCCCCATCTGGATCTGTGCTCTGAGGAAATTCCTTATCATTCTATCTACTTCATCCTTGGACAAACTCCTGGAAGATCTGAATAAGGAGCTAGGGAATGGGGAAGAGAGTTGAGAAAGTATTGGATCCAGCAAAAGAAGAGGTGAGCAGATCAGAGGCAATTTCAATTTCGTAGTAGTAGGAACTATAGTAAAGGTTATGTACCTACCATAACGTTCTATCCGAGTTGTTGGTTTTTAAACAGTCTTCAACATGTGGATTCGGATCAGACTCGGCCGTATACTGCAACTCCAGGTTCCAAAAATCTGAGCTTTTCCCCTACCCATAATACACTGCTCTCCCCTCATCCCCTTAGATCAAGTTTACTGCTAACAATCTAGTATTTACAACAAAAGGTTTTAAATATATGTCCTTGAGCTGTACAGAAAAAGAGCACTTCAGGAACTCAAACAAATAAAGGGACATCCATACCCATATCTGCCAGGTCTTAAAAAATTGGAAGGGGGATGGAAGGAGAGAAGATTGAAGAAAAATGAAAAACAAATAACTCAAACGGAATGTTATGGTAAGTACATAACTTCTTTATCTGAAGATGTTGTTTTCATTTGTTCTTCAACCTGTGGAACAGAGTCCCCAGCCACAGAATTCTTGGGAGGCCCTCATGAAAGAATATTCCAGAGCATGATAGGACTAAAGGAGGCCCCATTCCTGGAAATAATATCCAATCTGTAATGAGATATAAAGGTATATGAATTAGACCAAGTAGCCACAGTGCAGATATCATCAATAGGAACTCTGGACCAAAAGGCAGTGGAAACAGACACAGAACTGGTAGAATGAGCTTGATTGGTACAGGTAAGGGTATTCCTTTAATGAAATGAACAAGTGAAATGCAGCTTGTAAGCCAATTAGCCACCGTCACTTTGGAAACTGTTTTCCCAAATTAGCTTTTAAGAAGGCTAGAAACAGCTGGTCAGATTCCCTGAAATGTTTAGTTTTGTCCAAATAAAACCATAATTGTCTATGTAATCCTAGCATACAGAGTTTGTATTACCCTTCATTTTGAAAACAGGGTAAGAAAACTGTGAGATTGATGACCTGATTGATGTAAGCCTCAGGTGCAACCTTGGGCAGGAAAGAAGGACTGGTACACAAAGTCACTGTCCTTGTGGAAGATCAAATAAAGTGGCTTAATAGATAAAACTTTGTAGTTCAAACACTCCTTTAGCTGAAGTGATGGCTACTAAGAAGGCAGTCTTCCATGACAAGAACTTCAAATTAACTTTAGCTGCTGGTTCAAAAGGAGAAGCAACCAATGTTTGCATTACTATAGTGAGGTCCCAGGGAGGAGTGAGATCCTTGATAGGTGGGCGAAGAAGAAAAGCACCCTTAAGAAAGATCTTGCACAATTTAGATGTGGCCAAAGGTGATGAATTTTCCCTGATGTTAAAATTAGAAATTGCTGCCAACTGCACTTTCACAGTAGAAAAATTAGCTCCCTTATGAAAAATACATGCTACAAAGTCTAAAACAGTAGGAATGGGAGCCGTAAAAGGATATATTTTCCTGATAGAAGCTTTATGCACTGCAACAAAAATATCAATATCAAAAATATCAGCCTCCCCTCTGATTGGGTGGAACATCGGTGAGGTTCTTGATTGGAGTGAGGTTTTGGAAAAAGGGTATGACAACCTCTGGACATGATCTTTAATACCCAACAGTCACTTCTGATGGCTTCCTAGGCTATTGGGTGTAGAGATAAATGGGCCTGTCCAAGAAGGTATCTTGAGACCCCTGGTTCATTGGACCCCCTCTGCCATGAGTATCATCTGCCATTAGAGCTATTTCCCCCTCTGCCTCTGGAGGAAAAGTCTCCTTGCGATTCCTGAAGAGGACCTTGAGATCTTCGGAACCACAAATTTTTACCACCATGCTGGTTCCTGGAGAAGGACCGCTGAGGGGTGGTAAAACTGATTCTGACAGCAGACAAGGTCTTTCCATCTTTCTCACTTTGGTAGAGGGCATCTCTACCTGTAGGACCAAACAATGATGATCCATCAAAAGGGGCGTTGGTGAATAACACCTTGAAGGGTTCTGGGAAATCACAAAGCTGCATCCAGGTGTGGTGCCTTATAGCAATGCCTGAACTGGCTGCCCGTAAAGTACCTTCTGCCACATGCGACATTAGCCTCATGGACGTTGTTCGCTATAGAAAGAAGGAAGTTTTCTGTTCCTCTGCAGACATGGACCCTGGGGTAGAACTAGAGAGCTCCTTGATCAGGTCTCTCTATAGTCCGGTCACAGAAGGTCGCTCAAGCATACACCCAGTTACCAAAGCTGTCCACTGCCCTGGCCTCCATGTTAGGGGGATGGACAGAGGAGCCTTCCTGGGACAGCTCCTTCTTGGTGGCTGCTGCAACCACCATGGCATCCACTAAAACACCCTTAGTCCAATGGGGCCTACCAGATGGGGCACTAAGGATTTTGTCCAGGCATTTTAGTATGGGCTCGACTGTGTCCGGCTTTTTCCATGCCCTACAAGAGATCAGATCAATACGGGGGTCCGCAGGAGGGGACACCCAATATGTAGATGGGCCTGACCTGAAGGCTTCCAGGAACACCGATTCCTCAGGGTTAAGGTTTTGGGCAGACCACCCACCCTTTTGGCGCAGGATTTCCATGATGTCTCCAAAGAAGACATCCTCAGGTGGGGATCTTGGGGACCCTTCCTCTTCATCCAAAATGGTGTCCTTTTGCACGTATGCTTGCGATGGACTTTCTTGGTGGGGTGCCCCAGGGCGTATCAGAAGAGTCAGGGTATTCCAAATGGGAAGTGACCTGGAAGCTCTTCTGGGCAGGCTGCCTGGGAGGTGAGAAAAGGGATTACTCAGGCACAAACTATAATGAAGTGAGGCCAGGCTCCGAAGAAGGGAGAGTTGAGGCTCTCCTAGGCACAGAAAGGACTCTTTCCTCTACTTCAAATGCCAAGGGCTAACAGGGATCTAAGGGCACATCCACCAGAGCCAAAGCTGTCGAAGGAAAAGCCCTGCTAGCCCTCATCATCCCCTGATCCGAGAGGTGAGTCGAAGCAAAGCTATCAAGTGTAGAGGCTCCGAGAGGGAGAGAGAGCACTGAAAAAGTACAGTTGTGTTACACTTACCATAAATGTAGATGTTCGAGTGTATTCACTGTTGCAGTCATTATATTTGGGTAATCTGCTGGCAGGTTACCCTCAGTCGGCCTGAATAACAAAGTCTTGGGTCCTGCGTTGGTTGCTGTCTCTTTCTTCCATGACATCAGGTCGTCAGGGGTATAAAACATGCAGCCAACGCCATTTTCATCAGTTTTTTTTGCCCCAGATGTCAGGTGCCCCCAAATGGGGAGCAAAATATATACATATATATATATATATATATATATATATATATATATATGCATGTAATTTAGAACACAAAAAATATACCTCCAAATAAAAGCAAATACACCAAAAGGCTTTTGAGCATAGTAAAAGAAAGAAGAGGTATAATGAGAGAAATAGGGGTCTGGCGGGTAGGTAACCAGGACTGCAACAGTGAATACACTTGAACTTCTACATTTATGGTAAGTGTACACAACTGTACTATGTTCTTCGTGTTTTAATGCTGCAGTCATTACATTTGGGTAGAATCCCAAAGCTATAGTTGGGAGGATGGAATTATACAGCATTAGGAGCAGCTATAAGACCCTGCAGGACAGCAGTGGCAAAGCCTGCTCTGGATTTAGATAAGAGAGGTTAAATGGTAATGTTTGGTGAACATATGAACTGAGCTCCAAGTAGCAGCTTCTAGAATGTCTCTGGTAGGAACCCCTCTGAGAAAGGCTGCAGAAGTAGATGCAGCCCTGGTGGAATGGGATCTGATCCCTTTGGGGACAGGTTTACCATGGTGCATGTAGCAGAAACGAATACAATGGTTTATCCATTTTGAAATAGCCTTTCCCTCTGCCCCTGCAGCAAATGCCACCAGTAATTGCTCAGATTTTCTTAGAGATTTTGTCCTGTTTAAGTAGAATCTTAGTTGCCTGTGTACATCCAATGAATGCAGAATCCGCTCTCTCTTGTTCTGTGGATTTGGGAAAAAGGTTGGCAGATGAATGGTCTGATTAAGAGCAACACTGGATACCACCTTAGGCATAAAGGATGGATTGATCCTGAGGGCCACCCTGTCCGGATAAAAGATAATGAAAGGCTCCACTGCCATGAGAGCCTGTAGTTCTGACATCCTTCTAGCTGAAGTGACTGCTAAAAGAAAGGCTGTCTTCCAAGAGAGACATTTTATGTCTGCAGTAGCAGCTGGTTCAAAAGGAGGTAGGGTGAGTTTTTCCATCACAAAATTGAGGTCCCATGCAGGAGTTGGTGCTCTCCTGGGAGGTCACAAATTTTTGGCCCCTATGAGGTACTGCTTTAGCAGAGGATGAGAAAAGAGAGGAGGCTCTGTGTTGTAATGAGCCAAAATGGCACATGCATGGATTTTTATAGAAGAAAAAGATAGGCCCTTATGAAGCATCTCAGTTAAATATTGCAGAATCTGAGGAATATTGGGCATTGCTGTGTTTATTCCTTGTGCTTGGTTGCAGGCACAGAATCTTTTCCATTTATTAGCATAAGATTTTCTAGTACTAGGCCTTCTAGCCTCCAAAATGACACCCATCACAGGTTTACTAAGAGATGTAACTGGTGAAATTAGTTGATTAGCCATGCTGCAAGATTCAGAGTTTGGAGCCGAGTGTGCAGAATTTGATAGTTCTGCTGAGACAGTAGATAAGGTGTCTGAGGCAGGTACTACAGAGGAAGGTGTGACATATTGCATAGGAGCGGGTACCAGTGTTGGCAAGGCCAGTCTGGAGCAATCAGAATCATTTTCGTTTTTTCCTGTCTGACGTTTAGTAAAACCTTGGAGAGCAGAGGCAGAGGGGGAAAGGCAAAGACTGATAGGTTTTTCCAGCTGAAGGACAGAGCATCCACTTTCCAAGCTTTTCTGTGATGAATTCTTGTGCAGAATTTGTCCAACTGATAGTTTTAGGGAGAGGCAAAAAGATCTATGTCTGGGCTCCCCCATTTTCATGTCAACATGCTGAAGATTTGTGGATCCAGTTTCCATTCGTGTGGGTCCATAAGATTTCTGCTTAGTTTGTCTGCCAGAGTATTTTGCTTTCCTGGCAGGAATTGAGCTTGTAGATGTATTTGGTAAGTCAAGGCTGTGTACCACAAAGCCATGGCTACTCTGCAAAGGGGGTAGGAATGAGTACCCCCTCCCTGCTTGTTTATGTACCATATAACTGTGGTGTTGTCAGTCTATCAGTAGTTGTCCTGGATGAAGAAAGTCCTTGAAGGCTGTCAGAGTATTCTGTACAGCTAGCATTTCTTTCTGGTTGATATGTAGGTGCATTTGATTTGGGCTCCATTCGCCCTGAATGCATCTCCCTGCCAGATGGGCCCCCCAAGTATAATCTGATGCGTCTGTAGTCAGGGTTTGGGTGGCAGGGGGTGAAATGAATGACAGTCCCTTGTTTTGGTGACAGGCCTCTGCCCACCATAGGAACTCCTGTTGCAGGCAAGGAATGATAGGAATCATTGTTTCCAGGCTGTGACAATGTTGATTCCATAAGTTTTTTACGTACCACTGAAGTTTCCTCATATGCAGTCTTGCATATGGAATTAGTAGAATGCAGGAAGCCATGAATCCCAAGGCCTGCAGAATTTGTGTTGCAGATAGCTGTTTTTTTTTGGCCACTTGTTTGAAGTATGTCATCAATTGAATTTGTTTGTCTGGCGTGAGGTAAACCATCTAGGCAATTGTATTCAAGCTTGCACCCAGGAATGTAATTATTTGAGAGGGTACCAGTTGTGATTTCTTTTCGTTTATGGTGTACCCTAGGCAAGCTAGAAGCCTTTTTACAAATGCCAGATGCTGTAGAAGAGTGTCCTTGTTTTCTGCCTGAATTAGACAATAATCCAGATAAGGATAAATTTGAATGTTACTTTGTCTGTAAAATGCAATTACTGGTGCCAGGCACTTTGTGAAGACCCTGGGAGCAGTAGATAAGCCAAAGGGCAGTGCAGAGAACTGGTAATGCAAATAGCCTGCTTTGAAGCAGAGGTATCTTCTGCAAGATTCCCTGATTGGGATATGCAGGTAAGCCTCTTTTAAGTCTAGAGTTAACAACCAGGCATCCTTGCCTAGCATAGGCAGTAACTGTTGTAGAGTCAGCATCTTGAATTTTGGAATGTCCAGGAAAGTATTTACAATGGATAAGTCCAGAACTGGACGCCATGATTTGTCTTTTCTGGGTACCAGGAAAAGTGTTGAATAAAAACCTTGTCCTTTTTCCTTTTCTGGTACTGGTTGAATAGCCCCCATATCCATGAGGGACATAACTTGTTTTTTGGCTTCTGTCCACTGATCTGGAGGCAGATCTGGCCATCTGTTTAGAACTGGCAATGTGTGGAAATGAAATCTGTATCCCTGGGATACTATATTTAAAACCCACTTGTCATGGGTAATGAGATGCCAATTTTGTGCATGAAGTGCTAGTTTCCCCCCAAAGGGGCTGCCAAAAGATAAGTGCTTGGAAATGGCAGAGGAAAGTCATTGAGACTGTTTACCGTAGGGGGGTGCCTTGCTACTTTCAAATTTGGAGGTGGAGGCACCCTATTGTTTTGTTCTGTAAGTTCCTTGTGACTGAAACCTAGAGCCTTTAGAGTGTCTGGGTTTGACCTGTGCGGCTCTGTTGGGTACTGGGAAGGATCAATTCTTAGTAGGCCAGTGCCTACTGAACCTGGGTGGCTGCACTTGTAGGAAATCCTTTACACTTTGCATAGATTTAGCTTTGCCTTCCATCTTTTTCAAAACTACTTCTGCCTTATTACCAAACAGGCTGTCCTGTTGTAAAGGAGCATCCAACAATTTTGCTTTAACATGCTCAGGCAGATTTTGCTCCTTGAGCCAAGCATGCCTTCTTATCACAGATCCAGTCACTGCGGCCCTACAAGAGGCCTCCAAGGAATCAAAACCATATTGCAAAGTATGCTTTCCAACTTGTTCAGCTGAATGCAATAAATCCTGTAACTCTATTTTCCACACAGTCAGAAATCAATATAATTTTCTGTTTCAGTAAGCCCAAGACATGCTGCTGATATTTAAGCATATGAAATTGACAGTTTAAAGCCCTGATTGCCAGGGTTGCAGACGTGTAAACCTTCTTACCCAATCTATCCAGCGCCCTGGAGTCTCTATCAGAAGAGGCAGGATTTTTAGCAGTAAAAGCCTTAACACCCCTGGGACCCTGAGAAATTGTTTCAGGGTCAGCAGTAGGGTTTTTAAAAAGAAACTTGTAGGAACCAGGAACCCTGTAATATCTGTCTGGCTTACTAGGAGCCGGAGGCAGGGAATCAGGAGCCATGCTGGATTCTGAGAAAATATCATCAACAATGTCTAAAACAGGAGGTATAGCCAAAGGCCTATGCTGAGGAAGAAGAAGGAAATCCCTAAGTCTCTTTTTGGATTCTGAAAAATCCCGACTCTCCCAATGAAAATGTTCCCTTAAGGTATGCAAAGTTTCTCCAAAAGAAAAATCATCAGGAGGAGAAGCAGAAGGGGTGGATTCCTCTGCATCAAAGTCCTCATAAGGTGGAATAGATAATTCCTGATCAGAAGAGGAATCAGAAGAAATGGAAACCTGATCTGAAGATTCATAATCAGTGCCTTGCCTAGGCCTCTTAGCAGGGGGGGGGGGGGGGGGTTGGGAACCCCTGATCAAGGTAATTAAATCCTCCGCCATTTTGATAATTTGTTTTTTAGGCATAGGGGCCTGAGCACGTAGCCCATGCATCGTTTTTTTAGACACAGAAGTTGGTTTTGGCCTAGGTTTTGAAGATGGCGTTGGTTTAATATACAAATCTTTAGGCCTGAAAACACCCTCAAAAGCCGATGCCTGCTCAGCGGCTCTGGACCCATCTAAGGGAGAGACATCTGCGGGTTCAATACTTAAAGTATCTCGTGGCATACCGGACTCCAAAAGGGTCTCGGTAGAGGCCTGCAAATCAAAAGTAGTGGGCATCAGTGGCTGCAAAAGCGCCGCAATGAGTAGCGGAGAACTGGCGACTGGCTTAGGAGAAGCTTCGTCATCGGTTTTGGACCTCGACGATCTGTCTCTGACTTTTTCTTTGCGTTGTTTGTGAATTCCAGTAGTCTGATTGCTAACCGACGACATTTCTGGATAGTTAAATCTTGAGCCAAAATATTTAGATGCAAAAATATACCAACGCTCAATAGTTCGTTGGTTAAGTTTAGCACAAAACCGACAGCAAGGCACTTTGTGATCAGGGCCTAGGCAACGAATAGAGTACAAATGAAAATCCTTATGAGGTTATTTGCTTCCCACAAGTAATACAATTATTAACTTTTACTGACATCGGTAAGGAGCAAGAAAAAGTTTCCCCAATGGGGTACTTAGCTTTACGTTGAAGACTTCGGTTCTGAAACTCGAAAACGAAAATTTCAGGAGTCTGCCAACCAGCACTTGCAAACTGCTTCTGCTTCGGGCACCGCGCGGCAAGAAAAGACTGATGAAAATGGCGTCAGCTGCATGTTTTATACCCCTGACGACCTGACGTCATGGAAGAAGAGACAGCAACCGACGCAGGACCCAAGACTTTGTTATTCAGGCCGACTGAGGGCAACCTGCCAGCAGATTACCCAAATGTAATGACTGCAACAGTGAAACATGAACATCTTCAATGCAGACTTCAAACCCTCTGACCCAATGGCTATGCTCTGGCTCCAAGAGTTGCTCTGCTCCAAGACGGTCAGAGCTGTACCACTAAGGGCAAACGTTGGAGTCGAGATAACACTACCTGTAGGCTCGGACGTTTTCACTTGTGGGATCCTCGGACCCAACAACTCCAAAGCCAGGGGTCATACTGGAGAAGGAGAGATGGGAGCAAATGAAGGCCATGGGTTATGGATCCAGCAGGGGACGGAGCAAACAAAACCCCCAGTCGATTATATCCCTAGAGAAACCTCATCAGCAACCTCTCAACCTCGGCTTCAGACAGGCTTCAAGAGGACTTGACTGAAGACACCACAAAAGGCTGGAGACTGGCCTGAGAGACTGCAATAAGGGTGATTTGGGCCTTGAGATAACCGGCTCCGGGGAGAACCTTGGTGCTCAGAGGTGAGATGATTCCTCACAGACAACTGGACCAAAGTTCTTTGGATCCAACCAGTTTGGTAGTTTTTCAAGGTGGCACACCGGACATAGAAGATCTGTTGAGGGACCATTTCTTCTCCTTATGCTTCTTGGAGGGGGTTCAAATCCTTGAAGTACATGGAGACACAGAAGAGGAAGAAGCCACAGATGGTAAAAGGCCCTTCAAAATAACCCTAGGGAGCTGAGATCATCATAATCCCGATGCTGACAAAAATGTGGCAAACTAAATCTGAGGGAAAACAGGGCATTATGGGTAGGGAAGGAAGCTCAGACTTTCAGATCCTACAGCTGTAGTATACAGCCGAGTTGGATCAGATGTGTGATCCGAACCCACATGTTGAAGAACAAATGCAAACAGACTCAGATCTAGTTTTTCCAGCCTGTCTGTAAGTACCATGCAGTTAAAGCAGGTACAAACTGAACAACCTGTATCTAAATGGGCAGTGCCCAAACAGATGCATTCCCTGTGAGCATCTGAATTAGGTATTTTGTGCACACAGGAGATGCACTTCTTGAAGCCAGTTGGTTTATCAGCTGCCCTGCATGTCAATTCTAAAAAGGGAAGGCCCAAATAAGAAACAACTGTGAGAAATTACATACAATACCTTTTTTTATGAAAAAAGGGAAGAGACAGCAAGAGGTAAAACAAGCAACAATGTTAGTCAAGGATATCCTAAAAAGGGAAGGAAGAGGACATGGAGAAGGAAGCCGAAATACCAACGATGGTATTGGAAGGGAATACAGAGGTCTCGGTAAAATTCACAGAAGAAAGAAGACTCAACTAAAGAGGAAATTCACTAGAAAAAAGGGAGGAAGGTGACAATAACTGACAGGATAGCCTGTTGAAGGAAAAAAATTAAAAAGACTTACTGTTTTTAACCTGACAAAACACCAATAGGTCGACAGCGAGAGGATCTGCATCTGTATCAATATGGCAGCAACAGATCTGAGGTACGTTTTGCTGGCGGGTCATTATGGGTAATGGAGGAGCTCAACAGTTTGGCTCAGAGGATCTGGAAGAAGCAGCCAAGTTGGATCCAAAACCCATCAGTTGAAGAACGAATGAAAATAACATCATCAGATTGTATTTTATGTACAAACAAAAATTTTGCCATACTGCGTGTTTTAAGAGGCAAGAAGTATTTTAATATCTTAGAAGGCAAACAAAATAATGCACACTAACAGTGGTTAAAAAAGGCAGACTCTGGAGGTAATACTGTTTATTCTCAATGAAGAAAAGAAATCTCTTCAGCAGGTCCACCAACATATGTGGACATGAGAGGCCAAAGAACCTCCGACAAACACACTCAAATATTAATGGTGACATTTTGAAGAAGACAGGTTCACAAAAAATAGCGTGTTTCAAAGAACTCTGCTCAAAAATGAATACTTACATTATCAACAAGAAACTCCTTGCTAAGACCAAAATCTGTCAACACAATGTGGCCATCAGAATCCAGGAGAATATTCTCAAGTTTAATATCTCGGTATATGATGCCTAGCTGTGAAATAAGTTAAAAAAAAAAATACTCAGAAAAAGAAAACATAATTTAGGCTTGTCAGTCCTTTCTTAAAATCTGAATAGTGGATTTCAAAGAGCTTCAGTAAATGACAACTATGATGTCAACTAAAAATCAGTTCAAAGGGCAATTTCAAAAACAAAGGTTCATTTTCTTGCAAAAATATATTTAAAGCAGAAATCCTGAGTGCTCATACAGTGTACAGTAAACCAATGTTGTAAATGTAATTTCATTAGAAAATCTAAAAGAAAACACAAACCAAAAAGGCTCACATTTTCTTGAAATTAATAAAAGACAACACTACAGATTGTTTCAATCTTTCAGACGAACCTTCAACATGACTCAATGAACTCCTGAAAATTGAAGCAAAACTTTATATTTAAGGACCGAATCCTGAAAATGGAATACAATCCAAGTACAAGTGTTTAACCTTTTCTTAGTTAATGTGTTGTGTAAATGCTGCAACATCTGAGCAACAGGCTATGTAAGTGTAAACATCAGACCATCAATACATACAGCCCAGGTACAGGGCTCAAAACTGATATAGAAATGCAGGCCACACAGTCATAATGGTATACAATGTCAAAATATTTTCTCAGACTCCTTATGTTAAGCATACAAAAGAAACAAATGAGGCGAGTTCACCAAAAAAAAAAAATTACCATCGGTAACCTGGGACCTTCACAGCCTAAGTCAATATGACTAGGCAGTATTTTTAAACAAAGTATGTAAGTAATGGTTTTACATATGCCAACTACTGCACTCCATTCAGACCTCAGTTGGTGGTTGGCCACTCTACAATGGTTTGCACCAATGACACCATTAACGTGCAGCAGTGCGTGGCACTCTTCATAACACTAGACGATTCAGTCATTTTCAAATCTTCACAGTCATTTATTACTTATTCACAGCAGCTTTCAGATAAGTAAAGCAGTAAATCTCCTCTCTGCCTGGCTGCACAGTGCAGACTAGGCCACCCCGAAAAGTAAGTAACCAGTTCACAAAATCACAACTCCAGAAAAAAGTGGTCTGTTTTGAAGCAAAACAGCATTTAATTACAGAAGTCAGCAGTGAGCTGCAAAGATTATTCTCTGTCCCTAATATTATTAGACAAAAGTGGTATTTAAAAAAAAGATGCCCCACTCAAGAACAATATTCAAACAGCATGAAGTCATTTCATGCCTTACCAATCAATGCACCATACTCCAAGCATCTCATACGGGAGGTCAAACGTGACATACAAATAAAACAGCTTCTTTCCATTTCACAATGCAATCTATATCAATGTGGCTGTTCATCAATCTCAAACATCTCACAGTAAAAATATACTCATTTAACAAGAAGATACAAGGACTAATCCAGAAACAGAAGCTACACGAACATCTAAGAAGATGGAGGGAGAATTCATACTGAGAAGAGATTAAAAGTATTCACTCATTTTCTGTTACATTATCAACCTCAAATAGCTGCACTAGAACAGGTTGTCCTTTTTAACATACTCGGTGATTATTTATAGTAAAATCTCAACCTACACGTCCATAGTAAAACTTCCTCTAGCCCTGGATAACCATTCCACCTTGAAATGTTTGATGAAGGTGTGCGTTGAAGGCCAAACAGCTGTTTCACAAACACATGCTACTGACAAAGAAGAACGAATCATGGAATGTGCTCTTCAGGGCCGTTGTGAAGACCAAGCAAATGTCCAAAGTCCAGTAATCTTGACAGTTAGAGACATCCATTTACTTAGAATACTGGAGAATGTCTTTTACTCTATAATGCCTTTTAATTTCTACAGAAGCTTCAACAACGGACAAACACATTTCAACCAAGCTGGTAATGTAATTTCTAGTCTCACAAACATTGTTGGACTGTGGACTGCCAAACTCTGATAGCTAGAACGTGACTTGATATTTGCAAAATCGGAAACTGAAGCCACTGAAGGTCAGTACAAAAGCAAGCCTAGGTATGCAGTTGGTTCTGCTTGTTACCTGCTCATAAAGTTGCAGGACCATCAGCTATAGTTGAACTTGTACTTGACTGGGAGAATGGCTCATCCATCCCTAGGTGAAGGTAAGCTGCAAAGGTCAAATGGCACAGATGTCTATAACAGAGAGATTCAAGACAAGTACTGAAGGCAGCCACTACTCCTCAAGTGTAGTGGGCCCTTTCAAGGGATTTTCCAAAGGGTGATCAGATGTCTGCTTGGTAAATGCAAAACTTTTACCTTGGAAAACACAAACAAATTGGTCAAACTTCCTTAAACACCTGCTCCAAACAATATCTGACCTACTGATACAGATGCAGGATGTGAAAAGCCCTCATTTCCCTGATTTGTGCCAAAATAAAGAAAACGAAAACTAAACAAGAGCATGAGAGAAGCCTCTGAAATCCTTTTTGGGACAAAATATGGGTTCTTCCTGAAAGGCACACTGATCTTGTGAAATACGACATGATTCTTTATGAACAGCCATGAAGCTCCAAGATGCACCACAAGAAACTTACAGTCACTAAGCAAACAGTTTTTAATAATCAATCTTCAATGATACTGAACAGTTTCCAATAGAGGATATATGAAGCTAGTCATTCATGAAGGTAAAGTGCTACAGAAAGCAAGGTTCTAGCACAGCTTTAAGTAAATATTTAAGCACCCAATGCTTGGCCACAATCCTGCCTCCCCCCAAAAAATAATGAAATAAGATGGCACATAAATACTAACCATGGGACAGCTAGCCTCAAGTCATAGCAGTAATCAACATACATAGAGATCACATGCAAGTTCACAAACTATGGTGAGAAACTGTTTCCATTATGTGGCGTATAGCTACTGAGTGGAGGACTTTCTAAAAGCCATATTTATTTCAAAGGCCTGTACTGGTATATCTGGTATCAGAATCAGCATCCAAGTCCTAAAATGGAGCTGGTTTAACAACATTTCCCCCTCAAATAATAAGGGGGGCACCTGCCTATGACCTGAAGGATTTCATCTACTGTTGGGAAATAGAGAGCCTGAAAAATCATCTTCTTCAGCCACAAAAGGAGGAAGGAAATTTATTTTCTTTCTTCCTTTCCCCGAGCTATGTGAAGTGGCACAGAATCTGAAGAAATGAGGCGAGGGATGTCTACAGGGACATCCCATCCCATGTGACAGAGAATATATCCCACCATTACCACACACACTCCATATAGCTGAACAACCAGGAGAGAAAAACATTACTGAACTAGCAAACATGCTGATATCTAGTGGCTAGCTGCTGGAAGATGTCAACAACCATGAACAGCATCCAATTCCAGAACTCAAGTTAAGGTTTTCTGACCATTTCAGAGTGCCTGTCCAGTCACTCAACTCCACTATTCTCATAGGAGGCTACTAGGCTAGTGGTCCTAGCCTTTACAAGCCTAGCCAAGTTAATCCCAAGTATCCTCATTTGTTCTTTTTGGATAGTTTGTAGAATGAATTTACGAACTGAGTGGGTCTGTGATCAACATTGGCTAGGCTCGTCCATGGGAATTTGCAGTCTCCCATCCATTATCTAGGTGCCGTTTGAGTAGGGTCAGTGAGCAGCTCTGTTTTACATGAATAGGAGGTCTATTCCAGAAAGGAAGCAGTCTCTGGAAGACGTATCTGTCTCTCCAGCATGTTCTGTTAATGTCACAAGCTAGGCGCCATTTCACTTGCGGATGTGCAGCATTTCCATTAGGGCAGGGCCGGAGAGTGCCCTAGAAGCCAGGCACAAGTCACCTCTTAGAAGCCTATAAGATACAGTGTAAAGTGATAGGGCTTTCAGCCTGCCCACACAGGCCATAATTTGGAGTCTCTGTATTTTGCTAGTGAGAAACCATGGAGGTCCCTTCAGCTGCTGCGAGTGTCTGGCAAGGTGCATGCAAAAGTGTGCTTTATGCCCTATTAGAGAATGGGCAAACTGTACATCAGCACCCTGATTGCAGCACGAATGTTCTCCAACAAGGTATTAATGTACAAGTAATGGCTGTTGAAAAACAAGTCCACAGCTTCATAGCAGCATATCAAGCTGCTGTGGAGCTCGAACAGAAAGAAAACTAATGGACATCATTATTTTACACTCGCTAAGCTCTGCTTCTGCTGTTTAGCGAGTGTTTATATAAGTATATGAGTGTACGTGAGTGAAAGCAAGATTAATAGAGCAGTTATTTTATGCTCGCTAATCAGCACTTTTGCTGTTTATAGTGTAAAAAAATAAATTAAAAAGTGTATATGTGTGTATGTGCATGAGTGTGTTTCTGTCTGTGTGTATGAGTGAATGCGTGCAAGAAAGCAGAAGAGACTTTACGTGCATGTGTGTGCGCGCAGAAGAGACTGTATGTTTGTGGGTATATAGATTTACATGTGTGTGTGTGTGTGTGTGTATATATATATATATATATATATATATATATATATATATATATATGTATATATATAAATATATGTATATATATAAATATATGTATATATATATATATATATATATATATATATATATACATATATATATATATATATTTTTATGAGGATGGGACCAAACATATGAGACAAAAATCTGGACAGTTGAAAGGTATGTTCCGTTAACTCAGCTCAAAATATCTGGATAAACCTAACATAAATGGGGGACAAAGGCTTTTAATTGATTATAAGGACTTATGTTAGCATGCATTTTCTGAAACAGAGGTGTGCGTTAGAAAAAGTGAGAGCCACAGTAGACATTTGCATACCTCTTGACCTTTCAGCTGAAGAAATCTTGATAAAGCTTATATTAAAGAGGGAACAAAGGCTCAAAAACAGGAACAGATTTTAATTACTGATCTTATAAAATTACAAACTTGCTTAATTAAAAGGATTTGTGTTGATATGGATTTTCTGAAGAAAATATTAGTCTGAAACTCAAATGTATGCCATTATTTACTAACTTCAATCTCCAATGACTAGCAACAAACCAAATGTTTTAGAAGTTGTTGTGTCTTTCGGCTTATCCCGGCCAGGGGTCGCCACAGCGGAACTCCAGTCTGCTAATGTTTGGTAGTGGATTTTTAAGTGCCGAGTTACCTTCAACGAAGGCACGCCCATTCACGTATGCCTCCACACAGAAGACACTCTAGCTGAGACTCGAACGGGACAATGTCTTGCTGTGAGGCGACAACGTTACCGCAGCACCACTACCGCAGTCAAATAGGAGTAAGGGACCAAAAAAAAAGTAAATTTCTGGATATTTTTAAATGTTATATTTTGGATGTAAAATGCTTCCTCCAACACAATTAACACAACTACAACACATTTGAAACATTAGGCAGAGGAACCATTTTACATCAAAAATATATAAAAAAAATAATATAATACGTAAAACAAATACATAAAACACAAAAAATGTATATACAACCCATTTTCTAAGAGCAATAATGCCCTCTACAGTGTGTGTTAATGAGTAATTAATGCCCTTCCAAGGATGTGGGCGGGAGTTAATTGCACATTAACACACCATGTTGGGCATTATTACTTGCTTAGTGGTCTGATGATGGTAAAGTACAGCGGAGTTATAACATCCCTTGATCTGGATGCTATGCCCTTGCTTATGAGGTGTGCTAAGCAGAAGGCTTTCCTTACCACTGTGGAAACGTGGTGGTCGAAGTTCAGATTGCCATCAACCTGTATTCCTAAGTCTCACACCAGTGGGGTGAAACTCTAGGGGTTGCTGTCAATATTGTAATTTGTAGGGAATTCCGTTTTGCCAAAGGGAATAAGGATGCATTTTTTTGCATTTAGTTTCGGACCATGGCTTTGCCACCAATCACTTGTTTGTGCTAGTTCTTCTTGTAATATGTTGACATCATTGGGGACTCTATGACTGCTCCCATTTTGCAATCATCAGTGAACAGTGTGAGCCAGAGCCCATCTACTTTGTGCCTGGACTTCTGAGAAATAGATGCCAAATGGTAAGGGGCCCAGCATAAACCCCTGTGGGCACTCCACTGGTGATGGGTCTACTGTTGGAAGTGGAGCCACCAATTTTGACAGTCTGTGAGCCAATTATCTACCCATCTAGTAACGTAAGGGTTAATCCCTAGCTGGGAGAGTTTCTCAACAATGCCAGGGTGGGGAATTGTGCCAAAATCCTTAACAAGGTTGAAATAGGCTGTGTGCACTGTCCTACCCTTGTCCATGACTTTGGTAACATTCTCAAAGAAGTCAGCCAGGTTTACTATACCTTTAAGGAAGCCAAACTGGGTTGTGTCCATCATCTGGAGGTCACCTACGTCCTTGTTAAGGTCCATGATAATTCTTTCCATAGCCTTACAGATGAGGCTGGTTAGATCTAGAGGTCTGTAGTTCCCAGGGTTAGCTGATGGGCCTCTTTGTGCAGGGGGTTACTGTTGCTGTTCTCCATTCTGTAGGAATATAGCCAGTTCTCAAGCTATAATTAAAGAGAAAGCCAAGTGGGTCCACTAGGTCTTGTTTTAGATTGTTTAGTAAACAACCTGGGATTTTACCTGGTAACACAGAGGCCCGTCCTTTTGGCGTTGGCAAAAGCAGAGATGACCTGTTCTCTGGAGATACTAGGCAGAGGGCTAGTGGTCAGGTATGCTTTGGGATATGGTAGGTGGGGATAGGGATGTAAAGTTTGTGCTGAATCTGTCAGCTAGCAGGTTGGTGACATCTTCCGGTGTGGTACGAGTGATCCCATCTACAACCAGTTTGGCACATAGCTGGGCATTCTCTTTTAGACTTTAGACATAGTTAAAGAATTCCTTATCATTATCCTTGGCTATGGATATGATTTTAGAAGATTTTACAAGATTTCTGATTTTCTTGTTTAGGCTTAGGAGGGAATTCTTCCTCTGCAGAGTGATATCCCTCTTGCTTTTCGACAACAGGTTCTACTTCTTCTTATATAATCTGTTTATACTTGAAGTTCACCATAGTGGTTTGTTTTTACAGCACGATTTGGTTTTGATCCGGTCAGGTACAGCAGAGTTTATGTAGTCACTGAAGAGTTTGTACAGGGCATTTGCATACACTTATGCATAGTGATCACTGATGTCTGCGATTGCGGGTGGCATGAAGCTTTTTGTACCATAGCTTAGTAGGCTGTAGTTAGCTTTGATGAAGTTTTTTATAATTTTTATTCCTGTGAGGGTGTCATTTCCAGTAGTTACTTCAAACGAGACTGATTTGTGGTCTGACCCAACTAGGGAGGGCATCACTCATGGGGCAGTACAGCAACACCCCTCCATGTTGGTGAGTACTATGTCCAGAACATTAGAGCCCTTAGTGGGGGTGCAGACTATCTGTTCCAGAGCATTTGTGTTAAAGTTCAGGGACCTCTGGGAAAGTGTGTTTTTGCTCATGTATGTCCCCCAGTCTCTGGAACGATAGCTGAAATCTCCCATGACTAAATAGTTGGGCTGTACGACGAGGGATTCCAGTAAATCAAGGCAGGAGGTGTGTTTATCCTGGTTCATAGTGGGGGATCTATAGCTAGCAATGATGTGGCATGGTTCTTTTGAAATAGTTAATTAGGTATGGAGTAGTTTGTGAGAGTCGTGCTGTTTGTCCAGTCGTGAAGTATATTTGGCTTTAATGAAAATGGATACACCTCCACCTTTGGTTCCTTCACGCTAATGTTGAGGTCTGAACATGTGAAAGGCATTGTGGTCTTGCACGACTGGGGTGATCTCAGTGGCCTTGAATCATGTCTTGGGAACTGCACAGAGATCAGTATCCTCCAAGGTAAGAAGTGCTTCCAGGGAGTGCAGTTTTGTGTTTAAACTCCTAGCATTAAGCAGCATGACCCTAAGTTTGTCTCAATTAGGTTTTGTTATGTTGAAAATTTGCTGTTTTGACATTGCCTAAAAAAGGCACTATGGGGGAGGCAAGGGCCCTTGCCAGTATCCAAAAGCCTGGGGGAGACAGGTGCAGACCATCTCTAGCAAAGCAGCAAGGTCCGTCTACCATACCCTCCCAGGCTGACAGATACTGAATCCCCCTGGACTGACACCAGAAGCTAAGCCAATTGTCGAAGTTAAAAAGAAGTTATGTACTCACCATAACATTCCATGTTCGTAGTCCATCTCGCCCTTCATTCTTACATATGGGTTCGGAGCCGATCCTCTGCTCCGACTCGGCCGATTACAAAGCGCAAAGTCTCTCAGTTGGCTCATGGCAAGGCAGGTATTCCATAGTGCACTGGTAAGAATCCCCAGATCTTGTTTGCTGCTGTCTAAAAAAGTGATAGAAAGGTATTTCCACAAGGAACAACCAAGATGAAAGGTCTCCACACTAAACAAGATAGATACCATCTTGTCTCCAGATCCTCCAAGGATACATGGTGGGTGGGTTCATAAGAATGAAGGGTGAGATGGACTACAAACATGGAACGTTATGATGAGTACATAACTTCTCTATGTTCTGTAGTCCTATCTCACCTTCATTCTTACATATGGGACAGCATCCCTAGCACCTTTTTCTCGGGTGGCTAACGGAAATATAAGAACCGTGGAACCAAAGGAGGCTCTACCCCTGGTGGAGGCTAAGTCCAATTTGTAATGAGTAATAAAGGTATAAGGGGTAGCCCAAGTTGCTGCTGCACACATACTGTCAATTGGAATTCTGGCTTGAAAGGCAGCAGATATGGATGTGGTAGAATGAGCTTTAATTTTAAATGGGAGTTCTTTGCCATTAGAAGAGTAAATAAAAAATATACAATTTGAAATCCAGTTTGATAATGTTATCTTGGAGACTGGCATACCTTTTCTGATTTCAGAAAAAGATACAAACAATTGGTCTGATCTCCTAAACTCTTTGGTTCTATGTAGCTAGAACCTTAACTGTCTGTGAACATCAAGTTGATGAAAATAGAAGTTATGTTCTTACCATAACGTTCCATGTTAGTTGTCTTCTTCTCGCCTTCTTCTTGCTGGATGGGTTCGGAGCCGACCTCGGCTCCGACTCGGCCACTCTAAAAGCTCGAGAGTTGGTTCCACCGGCTCGAGGCTCCCCTTATATCCCACAATGCTAGGCGAGAGTTACCTCAGATCTCGTTTGTAAGCTAACCCCAGCTTATAATAGTAACAGAATAACTGTAAAAAGAATCCACCTCTAACAACAGGAAGAAAGAAGGGTGACCTACATCCTGAACCAGGAAATATGCATAATAGCATATGTCTAAGAAAGAGGTGGTAGAAAGAGAGGTCACAATCACAACTCCTCTAGGTCTGTCCAGGCCAGGGGAAGGAGGGTGGGGCCTTAAGAAGAAGCGAGAAGAAGGCAACTCGGATGGAACGTTATGGTGAGTACATAACTTCTTTATCTTAAGTTGTCTATCTCGCCTTCATTCTTGCTGGATGGGACCGTCCCTAGCACCTTGTCCCGGGTGGCCTAACGGAACAGACTCCTGAGAACAGTGGAACCAAAGTTAGCTCTATGCCTAGAAGCTAAATCCAACTTATAATGAGAAATGAAAGTGTGAGGAGTAGCCCAAGTAGCCGCTGCACAAATGGTGTCAATAGGCAGTCTGTCTTGGAAAGCTAAAGAAGTAGCCAAAGCTCTGGTGGAATGAGCCTTAGGTTTATCAGGCAGCTTTTGATGTCTAATCTCATATACAAGAGAAATCAATGATGTTAGCCATCTGGATAATGATACCTTTGAAACTGAAAGTCCCTTTCTGCTCTCCGCATAGGAGACAAACAGCTGATCAGATTTTCTGAACTGTTTAGTTCTATCCAAGTAGTACCTCAATTGACGGTGAACATCCAGGCAGTGTAATTTTTGTTCAGACCTATTGGAGTATTCTGGAAAAAAGACTGGTAGATCAATGGATTGATTCAGATTTGATGTCGATACCACTTTAGGCAAAAAGGACGGGTTAGTTCGTAAGGATACTCTGTCCATATGAAACAAAAGATAAGGAGGACGACAGCTGAGTGCTTGAAGTTCTGAAACTCTTCTAGCTGATGTAATAGCTACCAGAAAAAGAGTTTTCCATGACAATAATTTTAAAGAACAGGAAGCTGCAGGTTCGAAAGGGGGAAGAATCAAAGAAGCAAGAACTAAATTTAGGTCCCAAGGAGAAGGAGGATTTCTTATAGGAGGTCTGAGAAGAAAAACTCCTTTCAAAAAGGCTTTGCAGAGTTTGTGGGACATTAGGGCAGATTCAGAAATACCCACATGAAAGTTAGAAATAGCTGCCAATTGAACTTTAAGTGTAGAGGGAGATGAACCTGCATGGAAGAGTTCAGCTAGAAAATCAAGGACTAGTTGGATGGAAGCGGTGAAAGGGTCTATGTCCTTTCCTTGAGCCCAATATGAGAAGCGTTTCCACTTACTCAAATAAATCTTTCGAGTGGAAGATTTATGGGAAGCTATCAATATATCTCTAACAGAGTGAGATAATTGAGGAAGCCTGGCTAAGGTTGGAACTGGAGGAACCAAGCAGTGAGGTTCAGAGAGGGGAGGGAGCGATGAAACTGACCCGACTGATGGATCAAAAGATCTGGAACTAGGTCCAGATTCCAAGGTCGCTCCAAAAGAAAACAATGTAGAAAGGGGAACCACACTTGTCGAGGCCAGTAAGGAGCAATGAGGATCAATGAGGCCTTCTGAGCGATAGCTTTCTGTATTACTTGAGAGATCAGTGGGAAAGGAGGAAATGCATACAGAAGTCCCCGGGGCCAAACTTGGACTAGAGCGTCTCTGCTGGGTTGGCCTGGTAAAGGGAATAGAGTGAAATATTCTCTGCACTTGCTGTTTTGGGGAGTAGCAAAAAGATCGCAGCAAGGCTGACCCCACTTGAGAAAAATTTCTCTCACTACAGAGTCTTTCAGAGACCACTCGTGAGGCATGAGTATAGCTCTGCTCAACTTGTCCGCAATATGATTGGACTTCCCGGGGATGTGCGTTGCTATCAGAAACCGCTGAGAAGAAATCGCCCATTGCCACAGTCTGAGTGCTTCTCGACACAGGGGTATGACCTGGTTCCGCCTTGTTTGTTGATGTACCACACTACAGACATATTGTCTGTCTGGATTGCAATTGTTCCCAAGGGAAGAGAGTCTTGAAGGGCTTGCAACGCTAAAAGCACTGCTCTCATCTCCAGAACATTTATGTGCAAGTGGTATTAGTTTGGTTGCCATGTGCCCTGGACTGTCCTGCCCTGATAATGCCCCCCCCACCCGATCAGGGAGGCATCCGTTGTCAGAGTAGCAACCGGAGGAGGTGGAACAAATGGTCTTCCCGACAGGAGCTGGGGGGAAGACATCCACCACATGAGATGCTTTTTGCACGCTTGCGTGATCACAATGGTGTGAGACATTGGAAGTTCCTGGTATGACCATTGAGTAAAAAGCATCCACTGAAGGATCCGCATGTGGTATCTGGCTAATGGAAGCAGAGGAATGGCCGCTGCCATAATTCCCAACACCTTTAGAACTAACCTGGCTTTGATTCTGTTGTTGTTGAGAAGGAGTGATACCAATTTGTGAATGTCTGATATTCTCTGATGTGTTAGCCTTGCAGACATGTTTATTGTATCTAGATTTGCGCCTATGTAGGTAATAGTACGACAAGGCGACAAAACAGACTTTTCGCAATTTATTGAAATACCCAGCTTTTGACAAACGCGAAAAGTGTAATCTCTGGCCATCAGAAGGAGATGCTTGGTGGGAGCTGTGAGGAGCCAGTCGTCCAAATATGGAAACACCTGAAATCCTTGTCGTCTCAGATGAGAAGCTACCACTGCCATGCATTTGGTAAACACCCGGGGGGCAGTGGTGAGACCAAAGGGCAGGGCCCTGAACTGAAAATGACTGGTTCCCAGCCTGAAGCGGAGGAATCTTCTGGAGCGTCTGTTCATCTTTATGTGATAGTACACATCCCGAAGGTCTATAGAGCACATCCAGTTTCCTTTGCCCAAAAGGGGAAGGATGGATTGCAACGTGACCATCCGAAATCTTGTTTTCTTGACTGATTTGTTCAAGACACTGAGATCCAAAATTGGTCTCCAGTCCCCTGTTTTCTTTGGAACTAAAAAGAACCTTGAGTAGATTCCGGATCCTTCCTGGTCTGCTGGAACTGGCTGAATTGCTCTTTTTTGCAAGCAGTTTTGAAATTTCCAAAACTGCTAGATCCCTTTGAGCGGGTGGAACATCTGGAAGGGACTTTTTTGACTGCTTTGGAAAGCGAAGAAAGGGGATAGAATAGCCTTCGGAAATGATGGACTGTACCCATTTGTCTTGAGTCAGGGATAGCCAGGCTTCTGGGTACAGTGACAATCTTCCCCCGACTGCCTCCGAAGATGGGCAGTCGGGCAACACCTCAGGGATGCTGAAAGGGCTTGTCAGGAAAGACTTCCCGATTGCCCTGGTTCTGCGGACCCCCCCTGCCCCTAGGGCGACGTCTACCATTGTTATTCCCGCCTCTGCCTCTGGCGGGAAAACGACTCTGGGCGTCAGGCGAAGTCCCTTGGGATTGTTTACGGAACCACATCTTTCCACCTTTCTGGCCTTTGGGGTAAGGCCTGGAAGGAGTAGAAAAACGGACTCCGACGGCAGAAAGGGTCTTGCCATCAGTCTCGCACCTAGTCAGGGTTTCTTTCACTTGAGGACCAAAGAGAGATGATCCATCAAAAGGGGAGTTCGTGAAAGATGTCTTGAAGGGGCAAAATTGCATAGCCGCATCCAGGCATGCCTACGTAAGGCCACACCTGTCCCTGCGGCTCTGCTCGCTCCATCAGCCGCGTAAGAAAGAAGGCGCATGGAGGAGTTGATTATGGAATTAAGGGTAGCCAGCTGTGTGTTCATCTTATCTTGGAAACCCGCAGCTGTAGGATCCTTTAACATTTCACTCGCTTCCTTGATCAAGTCCCTTTGAAGACGAGTAAAATGGCACAGGTAGTTCAGCGAACGCATGGTAAATGTCGCTGACGAGAACATCCGCTTCCCGTACCTATCCATGGACCTAGATTCCTTGTTAGGTGGATGGACAGGTACTGAAGGATCAGCTAACTCCTTCTCAGTGGCAGCAGCTACCACCATAGCATCCACAGAAACTCCTTTTGTTAAAAATTGTTTGTCTGCTGGAGCTGTTATGAACTTAGAGGGTCTCCTGGGAGTGGGGTCCACTGAATCAGGAGCCGTCCATGCCTTCTTAGCAACCACCTGCATGAGGGGGTCGAAGGGGGGGACACCCAGGAGGTGGAAGGACGAGAGCCAAACGCCTCAAGATACACAGATTCGTCCTCCGAAGGGTTGAGGGCTGGCCAATTTCCCCTCTGTTTCAGGATCTCCAGAATGTCTGCAAATGAGACATCTTCAGAAGGGGAACGGGGGGAACCCTCAGAATCATCCAAATCTGTGTCTGACGTGATGGACTCAGGTGAGTCAATGTGTTTCCTCTTACACTTCCTCTTCCGAGGGGGCTCTTCTGCCAAATCAGGAGAGGCCTCGGAAGAGGATGAAATCCCCACAGGGGGTTCCTGAGGAGCTTGCTCTCTGCGGTCCGGGATGAGGGAGTGAGTCGACTTAGCCTGAGGCACCATAGAGGGAGGGGCGGACGGAGCCGACTGTGGAGTAGAGCCAGGCTCTAACACACTCCGCATGACCTCGAACACACCCCTGTCAGGCAGAGCCAGAGGTCCCCGCTCCGAGAAGCTAAGAACCCCCCTCGGCACCGACAGCGATGGCTCCGAGGCCGATGTCGGAGCCGAACTCACCAGCGCCGAAGCACCAAGAGGGAGAGGGGGGTCGGACAAGGGTCCGATGCCACTCACCCCCTCGGAGCCGACGAGGGAAGTCCGGCGCTGAGATTCTTCCAAGGAAGAAAACGGAGCCGACGACGGAGCCGAAGACAATTGTATCGGCTCCGACGCAATCACAGTCTCGGTTCCGACACGACCCGGCTCCGAGCTCAAGAGAGTCGAAGGAGGAATATGTTGATGGACCGGGGCAGGCATCGACTGATGAGTTGGGCTCTGAAGCATCTGGGCCAGTGCCTCGGACTTAAGTAGTCGACTCACTACCCTCTGAAGGTCATGATCCGACAGCCTCGATGACCTAGAGGAGTGAGATCTTTGGCTCCGTTCAGACAGCAGGGGAGATCCTGGAGCCGAATGAACGGAGCCAAGAGATGGTGACCTGGACCTCTTCCTAGTTGTCGGCTCCGAAGGTCTGGTCGGAGCCGACACGGAACTCTACTACCTCGGCTCCGGCCGAGCCGAGGGGCCACAGAAACTGTGGACTGAGACTTATCGGCTCCAGCCGGAGCCGATGAAGGCAAAGGTTGAGAAACCTTAGGTCTCGGCTCAGTAGCCGGAGCCGAAGACCTAGATGCCTTAGAGGGCTTCCCTGTTGAAACAGACAGGGAATCCTCTGGCTTGAGTAAGCCTCTAAGAATCAATTTATTCTTTCTTTCCAGCAGGACCCTGGGGCTGAAGCCATGGCACACAGCACAGGAGTCCTGCAGGTGCAAAGGCCCCAGACAATAAACACAAGAAGTGTGAGTGTCTGTCAGAGACATTTTCTGACAGCACGCATCACACTTCTTGAATCCGGAGACCTTTGCTTCTTTAGACATTTTTGTTTGAACAGGTGTACACAAACACACACACAAACACACTAGTTACACCCTGTCAAAATTAAATTATAATAAAAGCAGTGCTAGAATTTTAATAAAATAATGCACACACACTCCACTAGGGAAGGAAAGGCCTATAGGCCCAAGGGAAGAACCTAAGGTTCTTGAGGAAAAAAACGGAAAATTTTTTGGAAGGGAATAAAAAGTTTTCTAAACTACACTAAACTAAGTAAATATATTAAATTAAAGGGGTTTTTAAAGACTGATTTCAACAAGAAATAGTACTTACCAGGAACCGGTAGAAAAAAACAACCTCGAAGCTGTAGCGGCAAACGAGATCTGAGGTAACTCTCGCCTAGCATTGTGGGATATAAGGGGAGCCTCGAGCCGGTGGAACCAACTCTCGAGCTTTTAGAGTGGCCGAGTCGGAGCCGAGGTCGGCTCCGAACCCATCCAGCAAGAATGAAGGTGAGATAGACAACTTAACATCTTATATTCCGCTTTGTTTGAATGATTACGAAAAAAGACCGGCAGTTCAACAGTTTGATGCATATTAGATTGAGAACAAACCTTGGGGATGAAGGATGGATTTGTACGAAGGGAAACTGTCTCTATGAAAAATTAAGTAAGGAGGTTTGACTGACGGTGCTTGTGACTCTGACACTCTTCTGGTGGATGTAATGGCTACTAGAAAAACGGTCTTCCATGAAAGGAACTTTAATTCACAGGTATGTACGGGTTCAAAAGACGGGGAAGTAAGTTTGGATAGAACAAAATTTAGATCCCAGGGAGATACAGGTTCTTGAAAGGGAGGTCTTAGTAAGATAGTGCCTTTCAAAAATGATTTACACAATCTGTGAGCCATAAGATTAGGTTTGTGCTGTCCCAAATGAAAATTGGAGATCGCTGCTAATTAAACTTTGATTGCAGCAGCAGCTGATCCCTGATGAAAAAGTTCGGTTACGAATTCTAACACCAAGGGAATGGAGGCTGTACAAGGAGCTATGTATTTTTTCTCGTGCCCAGATAGAATATCTTTTCTATTTGCTAGCATACAATTTTCTCATAGAAGGCTTGTGAGAAGACGTCAGGATATGTGTAACTGCAGGGGAGAAATCATGAAGCCTTACTAGGGATGGAAGTGGAACAGCCACGCTGTCAAGTTGAGGGTGTGGAGACAGGGGTGGAAGGTGCCTGACATGTGTCAGAAGGTCTGGTACTGGGTCCAGAGTCCATGGATCATCCAGAAGGTGAGGCCCGAGAAAGGGGAACCAAATCTGATGAGGCCAGTAAGGAATGATAAGAATCATTCTGCTTCCCAAGGTCTTTGCTTTCTGGATCACTTTCGATATTAGCGGAAAGGTAGGGAAGGCATAAAGAAGTCCCGAGGGCCAATTGTGAACAAGTGCATCTCTCGGTGTCTCCCCAGGGGGGTGGGGGATAAGGGAGAAGTAGCTGCTGCATTTGGCATTCATTGGGTTGGAAAACAGATCGCAGCAAGGCTGTTCCCATTTGCGGAAAATCTGTCCCGTTACTTTCTGATTCAGAGACCACTCGTGAGGCATCAAGACTGCCCTGCTGAGCTTGTCGGCTATTACACTGGTTGTCCCCGGGATATGCGTTGCAACTAGAAAGCACTGGGAAGATATCGTCCACTGCCAAACACAAACAGCCTCTCGACATAGGGGGTAGGATCTGGTTCCTCCTGGTTTGTTTATATACCATACCACTCACATATTGTCTGATTGGATTGCTATTGTCCCTACAAGAAGAGTGTCGTGAAGTGCATGCAACGCTAGTAGCACTGCTCTCATCTCTAGAACATTGATATGCAAGTGAGCCTCACGTTCTTGCCATGTGCCTTGGACTGTCTGCCTATATAATGCCCCTCCACCCTATCTGGGAGGCATCCGTGGTCACAGTAGCAACGGGTTGGCGAGGAATGAATGGTGTCCCTATCGTTAGTTGATTGGACTGGATCCACCAACGAAGGTCCTTTTTGCAAGATTCTGTTATCAAAATAGGATGAGACAGAGGCAGTTGTTGACGAGACCACTGGGAAATAAGAGTAGCCATTGAAGAATTCTCATTTGTAGTCTGGCTAGTGGAACTAGAGTTATAGTAGAGGCCATGGTTCCTAGAAGTTTGAGCACTGTCTTCACTTTGACTTTGTGTTGGGGAAGTAGGCTGCATATCTGTTGTCTTAGATTTTGCATTCTGTCTGCAGGAAGGCAAGTCATCATTGTGACTGTGTCTATTTCTGCGCCTATAAAAGTCACATACTGAGAGGGCGACAAGGCAGACTTTTCCCAATTTATAGTAATCCCTAGCTGAGTGTAGACTTGGATGCTTGAATCCCTGGCTTGTAGAAGTAGGTGCCTGGTGGTGGTAGTCAGGAACCAGTCGTCCAGGTACGGAAACACATGGAATCCAAGACGTCTCAAGTGAGCCGTTACTACCGCCATACATGTGGTGAACACCCTGGGGGCTGTGGTGAGAGCAAAGGGCAGAGCACGAAATTGGTAACGACTGGCTCTCAGCCAGATGGGTAAATGACCCCTCAATGCTCTTTCCATTTTTATGTGGTAGTATGCATCTTGGAGGTCTATGGAGCACATCCAATTGTTTTTCCCAAACACAGGGAGTACAGACTGCAGTGTTACCATTCGGAACTTGGACTTCTTCACTGATTCGTTTAATTTGCTGACATACAAAATGCATCTCCAGTCCCCTGTTTGTTTTGGCACTAAAAAGAATCTGGGGCAAGTTCTGAATCCTATCTGGTCTGCGGGGATGGTTTGAATGACTCTCTTTTGAAGCAACTTTTGGACTTCTATAGTTGCTTGATCCCTGTGATTGGGTGGAACATCTGGAATTTTCTTGGTGGGATAAGGTGGAAAAAAGAAGGGTATGGAGTATCCTCTGGAAATTATTCTTTGTACCCACTTGTCTTAGGTGATGTCATGCCAGGCTTCTGGATACAAAGATAAGCGACCCCTGACTGGCCCCAGAGAAGTGCAGTCGGGCCCCACTTCAGGAGCACTAATAGGGATGTCCACAAAAGGAATCGCATCCACCCTTATGTGGACTCCCCCTGCCTCAAGGGCGATGTCTACCATTACTTCTTCCTCCTCTGCCTCTAAAGGGGGAATCACCTTGTGCGTCCGGCGAAACATCTCTGAGATTTCTAGAACCACATTTTCCCACCTCTCTGACCTTTAGTGTATGGTCTAGAAGGGATGGAAAAACGTACTCCCACGGCAGAGAAAGTTTTCCCTTCCTGCTTGCACCTAGTGAGTGTATCTTTTACTTTTGGTCCAGAGAGGAACCGTCAAAGGGGGCATTGGTAAATGTAGATTTGAAGGGCTCCACGAAGTTACATAAGTGCATCCAGGAATGTCTCCTAAGGGAAACTCCTGAACCCGCTGCTCTGCTTGCTCCGTCTGCTGCATAAGATATCAGCCTCATGGAGGAGATAACAATGGAGTTTAAGGTAGACAACTGAGCAGTAACAGTCTCAGGGACTCCTTCAGCTAAGGTACCTTGGAGAGTATCTCCTAGCTCCTTTAGATGATCTCTTTGAAGCCTAGTGAAATGGGTGAGGTAATGCAGCGATCTGAGTGTAAAAGCCGCTGAAGAGAAGATACGCTTCCCGTAGCTATCCATCGTTTGAGACTCCTTGTTCGGTGGATGGAGAGATGAGGAAGTTTCTGCTAGTTCCTTCTTTGTGGCTGCTGCCACCACCATGGCATCTACAGGCACACCTTTAGTCAAAAACTCTTTCTATTTGGGGGCTGAAAGAAATTTGTTGGGCCTTCTGGGGACTGGTTCCACGGCATCAGGCATCTCCCACACCTTTCGACTGACTAAATCTAAGAGCTCATCGAAAAATGGAGACACCCAAGAGGCTGAAGGTTGAGACCCAAAAGCCTTCAGGTCCACTGACTCCTCATCAGAAGGGGTAACAGTGGGCCAGCCGCCTCTCTGTTTCAGGATTTCTAGGATATCTATGAAGGAGATATCAGAGGACGACCTAGGGGACCCTTCTGACTCCTCGATGTCAGTGTCAAAGGTGATGGACTCATCAGGGGAGTCTACATGCTTCCTCTTGCAAGTTATCTTCTGAGGAGGCTCCTCAGAAGGGTATTCTGGGGAGGTCTCGGAAGACTGGGGGCCACCCAATGGGGGGCTCCTGAGGCTGCGGGTCTCTGCTGTCAAGAGAGAGAGATAATGCTGAGACAGAGGTCGGAGCTTGAGGGGGAATAGCATTGGTACCCTTGTGTGGAGCTGAAGACCTAGACAGCACGCTCCTCATCATCTTGAAGGCAGATCTCTCTGGTTCCAAGGACACCCCCGGTTCAGAGGAAGTGAAAGTAGCCCTCGGCTCCAAAGCGATCAGCTCCGAGACAGATGTAGGATCCAAGCTCAACCGAGCCGATGCACCGAGGTGTAGGCTCGGAACCGAGGAAGTTCAGGTTCAAGCATCCCTGTTGGGGCCAACTGGTGAGCTTCGGCTCCTAGACACCAAGGACGGCGTTGAAGGTGTCGGAGTGGAACTCCGCTCAGAGACAGACAAAATAGGTGCTGGAACCGATGGTTCGACAACAAGTGGTGCCGATAGCTCTGGCTCCGAAGGACCAACATGGCTCGGAGGAGGAACAGCAGCATGAAGTATGGCCTTAGATGGCTCCAGAACCGATTGGGTCAGAGCCGGCAACAAATTAGCTAGCGCCGATTTCAAGAGTCTAAGCACTACTCTCTCTACATCTTCTTCAGAAAGACTCTTGGAGGATCTGGAAGACAAGGTAGGTGATCTAGATCTCTGCAACATCAGAGATCAGAGAGTCGGGGAGACTGGTAATAATTCTCTAGACCGGCTCCGAGGTGAGTGTTCAGTAGTCGGCTCCGGAAAACTTGGAGCCGATACTGGAGTGTCGATGTCAATAACCTCGACTGGCTCCGAGGACAGTGGAGCCGAAGAGGTAGAAGGTTTGTCCAATTTTGTTATTTTTTGTGGAGGTCCAGATAAAATAGTTGGTGTGGGAGAATGTCTCTTGGCCAACTTGACCTTCTCTTTTTTTAAAAGAGGGAGACCTGGAATGCGATGATGAAGAGCTGGCTAAATCCTCCTCAAAGGAAGGCTTAAGGAGACCTTTCAGGATCAATTTGTTCCTCCTTTCCTGGAGAACCAGAGAACTAAAGAAGTGACAAAAGGAACATGTCTCCTGAAGATGTATGGCTCCGAGTCTATAAACACAATTACTGTGTCAGTCAGTGACATTTTTTGAGAACATTTGAGACACTTTAAAACCCAAAGGTTTATGATCCTTTGATTTCTTAGACATATTGTCACAAAACACAATCACAGGAGGGAATAGCAGGAAGAAAGGACTAGGTCCTCTAACTTAAGCGGGCCTAGCCCTGCTCAAAAACAACACAAAAGGACGAGCAAAAAACAGAGGACTAGGTCCTCTAACTTAAACGGACCTACCCGTAAACAGAGGAGAAGCTACGTTAAGAAGAATTTACAACAACAATTGCAATAATTCAACAAACACTCTAATAGTTGCAGCTGATAAGAGTTAATAAAGGAACACTGCACACAGCTATTAATTTTATACTACTTATTCTAGTCAAAAACACACGTTTAGAAAAAGGTCCTAACCCAAACATGGAGCTATGCCTAAGATATCTAAATATAGCAAAAAACTAGAACACCAAAGAAGGGACACCGCTCAGATGAAAAGGGGCCTGCAGAAGCGACGTCCAACAAGTTTTCAACAACAACTTTGCAAATATTCAAAACAGACTAATTTACTACTATAACAACAATTAAGCTATTTATACTAAGCTACTAATATTATCAAAAATGATCACTAAAGACAAGAATAATAAAGAAAATCCAACTTAGCCACGGCCAAGAAAGAGAGCACTTCTGAACTCGTAGATGCGGCAAATGAGATCTGGGGATTCTTACTAGTGCACTATGGGATACCTACCTTGCCACGAGCCAAATGAGAGACTTTGAGCTTTGTAATCGGCTGAGTCGGAGCTGAGGATTGGCTCAGAACCCATATGTAAGAATGATGGCGAGATAGGACTACAGAACATTCATTTTTTTTTTTTTTTTGGTTTATATTGTGGCATCATCCTGGGTGAGGGTAGGATACTGCTTAGTGCTAGGGCCCTACCTGTCTGGGACACAAGAGAGTTCCATCGTGTCTCTCTTCTTGTAGCCCAGAGAGGTACGTCTTAAGCCATTCACTCCAACATGGAATATGACAGAGTCATAACAGTACTTGTTGAGTGACCTGAGTGCATGTATTATTTGTCGGATCCTGGCACCTGATAGTCAGCTGACCTTGACACTAATAGGTGAGCATCATCTCCCTGAGCTTACGCTTCCTTGCTTCTTTGGGCAACACAGGACAGGGTGCAAAAGCAGCTATTCCTCAGAGGCCTTCAGAGCCAGAATCACAGCTTTGAGCTCCAATCCAAATGCATGAAGTACAGCCCCATCTCTGGTGAAAGGCACACTCCCTTTATGGTAGGAGAGGCTAGAAGCATCCATGGTCAAAAGTTGTGATAGGTTTGATCAGACATATGACAGAATGACCCTTCTAGAATACTGGTCTAGACTGCCGTCAACTTCAAGATCTGGCAACAAGGGTACAACATCAAAAGTAGGCCTGAGCACTAATGGCTTTGCAGCCACTGACACTTCTCTGTTCAGTGCAACACCTGTATTCTCATATGTGTAAATGCTACATAAAGACAGTGTCTATCATCTAAGTCCAGAATTAGCAAAAGAGTGCTGGCCTAAACTACCAATGCTATGAAATTCCAGACCCTCTCCAAAGGGAAAAAAAGTGACATTTTAGAGAGTTCTCACTTCTCCCTGACAAACGAATTCCTGAGCAAGGATTAGAAAGCATTTCCCCAAATTTATGATCAGGCAGAGAAAATGCTTCCAAGTGAATGAACAAAAGGGGGCAGTCTGCAGAAATTCCAGGATGAGACTATCAGCAGCCAGTCATCCAGGTAAGGAAACATTAAGAGACTCATAGGTTCACAGGTAAGTACTAGGCTTGCTGCCCTTGTGGGCCATTTTAAGCTTAGCCAGGTTCCCTGTTTGTGCTCAAATTAACCTATTCCATTTGGTTAGAGATTGGCCTTACTCATCCCATGGATGATAATATATTACCCCTAATGAGAATAACTGCAATCATACCATAGATAATTTGAGGGATCCATGTATGGGATAAAGCATTTAGGAGCTGCCACTGTCCATTAGTAGTACGAGGGAAGTTCTGAAGTAAAGAAAAAAAAAAAAAAAGTTAAGTATTTACCATAATGTTCCATCTGTGTTGTCCATTTTCATTCTTCCTCAACTACTGGGTTCGGATCCGATCCTCAGATCTGACTCTGCCGTTACTACAGCTCATGGTAACCTAAAAGCTCTCAAGCTCCTCCCTACCCATAATGCACCAACCCCAACATACCTCAGATCTTCTTTGCTAGATAACAAAGTAAGACATATTAATATAATAACTCTGATAGGAGAGGCCATTATCTGGAGCTGAGATTGAGGCACAGTGGTGCCCTTATGAACTCTCGTTCTTCTAGGTGACTATCATGACAAGGATGGGGGTTGGTGGGCAAGGAGTTGAGGAAGAATGAAAATGGACAACACAATTTTTTTTTATCTGATGTTGTCAATTTTCATTCATTCCTCAACTACTGGGACAGAGTCCACATCTACCTGAAATCCTGGGTGGACTCTAAGGAAGTATGTTCCTGAGCACGGTCGAACCAAAGGCTGCTCTTCCCTCGAGACCAGATCTAATTGGTAATGAGCAATGAACTTATAAGGATTAACCCAAGTTGTAGCTGCACATATGTCATCCATGGAATGCCTAGATAAAATACTGATGAAGATGCCATGATCTAGCTGAGTGGGCTCTCGGAGGTCTTGGTAACGAGATAACAAATTTATTGGAAACAAAAATGTACAATAGGCAAGCCATATTGCCAAAGTTACTTTAACTGATTTACCTATTTTATTTTCTGCAAAGGAAATAAACAGTTGATCAGATTTTCTGACTTCTTTTGTTCTATGTAAGCAGAAATGTAATAGTCTATGAACATCTAACAAATATAACATACTCTCCTCTGTTTCAAATTTTGGGAAAAAAGACAGGCAGGTTAAGTGGTTAATCTTACATTCTGACACCACCTTATGAAGGAAAGAATGGTTGGTTCTTAATGTAACTTTGTCTTTATGAAAAATCAAGTAGGGAGGTTTAGAAGACTATGCTTGAAGCTCAAAAATTCTTCTAGCCGAGATAACAGCCACAAGGAAAATTGTTTTCCAGGTCAGAAAAACATCACATTTAGCTGCTGGTTCAAAGGGGAAAGAATTAAAGCCTATACTACTAAATTTAAGTCCCATGGTGGAGTAGGCTCTATACAAGGTGGTTCAACAAAAGAATGCCTCTTAAGAATTCCTTACAAAGCTTTGATGATGCAAGAGAAGAATTCTCAAATTCGATATGAAAGTTAGTGATTGCTGCTAACTGAACCTTATGGTCAAGGAGCTAGCCCCCTTTGTTGAAAATTTTTGCCAAAAATTTCAGGCCTGTCTGTATTGAAGCTAAAAAAGGGTCAATATGCCTCTGATGCACCCAGAAAACAAATTTCTTCCACTTACTTCTGTAAAGTAGCCTTATGGGAAGATAATAGTATATGACTAACAGGAGAGTTGAGCACAGGTTGTCTGTCTATTAACGGAAGTGGAGAAGCCATGTGGTCAGCTTTAGGTTGGAGATATCTGGGTGAACCATGCCTGTCAGGTGAGACAGGAGGTCTGGAATTGGATTCAGAATCCAAGGTGGGTATAGTAGATGAGGCCAAAGGAAGGGGAACGAAACCGGTCGAGGCCAGAGAGATGCAATAAGGATAACTTTGCTTTTCAATCTGGCAGCTCTGTGCAGAAATTTGGGAATCAATGGAAATGGGGGATATGCATACAGGAGACTGGGGGGGGGGGCAATTGTGCAGAAGAGCTTCTCTTGGTGACTCCCCCATCAGGGAGATGAGAGCAAAGAACCTGCTGCACTTGTTGTTTAGGGGAAATGCAAATAGGTCGCAGCATGCCTGGCCCCATTGGTGAAAAATAATTTCTGCCACTTTGTTGTTGAGAGACCACTCGTGAGGTAGAAGAATGGACATGCTTAGCTTGTCTGCTAATTTTGTTTTCTGAAAGTGGTTGGAAGAGATCGCTAATTCCACACTTTTAGGGCTTCTTAACACAAGGGGTAGAATCTGGTTCTTCCTTGTTTGTTGATGTACCAGACTACTGACATGTTGCCCGTCTGAATCGCAATCGTCCCTGAAGGGAGACTGTCTTGAAACACTTGCAATGCTAACAGCACTGCTCTCATTTCTAGGAAACTGACATGCATGTTGGCTTCTTCAATGGACCAAGTGCCTTGTAATGTTTTCCCCAGAAAATGCCCCCCCCTCCACCCAATCTGGGATGCATCCATGGTAACTATGGCCTTGGGTTGTGGAAGAATGAAACGATGACCTTAAAAGAAATTAATCTGAATGAATCAACCACAGAAGATGCTTTATGTGTACTCAAGTAACTTTTATCTGGGAAGACATGGGTTGACAACGAATTCACCATTGTGTTGCTACAGTCTACTGGAGAATCCTCATGTGGAATCTGATTATAGAAACTAAAATTATGGCAGCAGACACTGACCCTAGGGCTTGTAGAATCAATTGTGCTGAAATTGTTGAAACTAAAATTATCTTTTTGACTTGGAATGTGATAGTCTGTAGTCTTGCCGGAAGAAGACACACTGTTGCTGATACCATGTTGAAGACTGTTCCTATAAATTCCAGCTTTTGAGAAGGTTCTAACGGAGATTTGCTGTAATTTATGGTAATTCCCAAGAGGGAGCAAGGCTGGAGTACATTATCTCTCACTTTTAACAGCAAATGCCTGGTCGGAGTGGTAATGAACCAGTCGTCTAGATACGGAAACACCTGGAATCCCTGCAGTCTCAAGGGAGATGCTACCACTACCGCATATTTGGTAAACATCCTGGGGGCTGTGGTGAGTCCAAATGTCAGGGCTCTGAACTGGTAATGACTGGCTCCCAGCCTGAATCATAAATAGCTTAACCATCTGCTCATTTTTATCTGATAGTACACGTCTTGAAGGTCTATTGAGCAGATCTAGTCGTCCTAGACTGGAAAGGGTAAAAATGGACTGAACCGTGATCCTAAACTTTGTGTGTTGAACTGACATGTTCAAGTTGCTGAGCTCCAAAATTGGTCTCCAGTCCCCTAGGCACTAAAGAATCTTCAGTAAGTTCCGGATTCTCTCTGGTCTGGTGGGACCTCTTGGAAAACTTTTTTCTAAGCAGCTTCTCTAATGCTGCTACTTTTCTCTGACTGGACGGAACATCAGGAAATGTTCTGAAGGTGGTGGTGGGAGGAAAAACGGAATTATATAACCTCTGGAAATGGTCCTCTGCGCCCAGCTGTCTTTTGTAATATCTAGCCAGGTTGTCTGGTGCAGGGATAAATGACCCCCGACTGCCTCCACAGAGGAGCAATCGGGCTTTCTTTTAGGAGTGCTGATAGGGTCTGTCAGAGAAAGAATCTCTAGATCTTTGATTTTGCGGGCCACCTCTGCCATGTGGGCTGCATCTCCCATTTGAGTTCCCTCCTCTGCTTCTGGGGGAACAGTCTCCTTGTGCATATTGGAAAGGACTCTGGGATTTTTTTAAACCATATTTTTCGTCCTCCTTGTTGGTTCCTACAGAAAGTCCTTAGATGGGCTGAAAAATGAATTCCTATAGCAGAGAGTGTTAACATCTTTGTCGCACGAAATGTGTGTGTCCTTCACTTTGCGACCGAATGAGGACGTTCCATCAAAGGGGGGCATTGACAAAAGAAGACTTGAAGGCTCTGTAAAGTCATACAAGAGCATCCAGGCATATCTCATAATGGAAATACCTGAACCCACTGCCCCTGCAGTACCCACAGCTGCATGAGAGATAAGCCTCACATGAATTTGAAATAGATTGTAGGGTAGTCAACTGTGAGCCACAGAAGCCAGAGTCTGAGCAGTAGTGGTCCCAGAAAGAGATTTTGAGAGTTCTTTTATCAAATTTCTTTGCAGTCTAGTAAAATGTGCCAGATAGTTCAGTGACCTGAGAGCGAAGGTTGCTGAAGAATAGACATGCTTCCCAAACCTGTCCAAAGCCCTAGACTTCTTGTTAGGGGGACGGGCAGTGGAACTCTGTTCCTTGAGTTCCTTCTTAGTGGCCGCCACTATGACCATAGCATCCACAGGTATCTATTACTCCAAAACTCTTCCTTCAGGTGGTGCCAGAATCCTATCCGGTCTCTTAGGGATGGGTTCAACTGTGTCAGCCTCCTTCCATGCCTGCTTAGAGATCAGGTCAATGAGTTTGCAAGCAGGGAAAGTTACCCAGGAGGCAGATGGGACAGACTCAAATGCCTCCAGGAATACCAATTCCTCCGGAGAAGGATTGTGGGAGGACTGTCTACCTCTGTTTAAGGATCTCTAGGATGTTACAAAAGGAGACATCTTTGGGTGGTGATCTTGGGGATCCTTCCACTTTGTCGAAACTGGTATCCTCAATGACATATTCCTGCAGGGAATCCAAGTGCCTCCTTTTGTACTTTCTCTTCTGGGGTACTACTTCCGTGGGACCAGTGGGATGCTCTGGAGATGTGTCAAAGAAGTGGTGATACCCTGTTGGGTAGCCTGGAGGGTTTGGGCTGGCTGTCCCTATGGAGTCAAATATTGAGGTTCAAGACACAAAGACAAACAAGATCCTGAGGGTCAATCTGAAAAGGGAGAGACTGTAGGTCCTGCTGAAGCAGAAAAAACTCTCCAAAACCACAAAGGCAGTACGTCCTGGGGAGAAGGAAGCCAACGGAGCCAAAAAGCCGTAATTTCGCCCCATCAGCTTTGTCTTCCCGAAGACATTCCACCCGAGGTGGAGGCTGGAGACAAGCTGTCCAATGCCAAGGTTTCAAGGGGCAGAGATGGATCCAACAAGTCTGAAGTTAATTCCAAAACCTGAGATCTGTCAGGGACACTATGGCTACAAGAGTCATCCAGCTCCAAACTTGGAGCTGGAGCGGTCAGAGAAACCCCTGGGAGGCGAAGATAATATCCTCAGATCCAATGTGGATGGTCTAGGCAAACTCAGATCCAAAAGCTCCATAATTGTCAGCCAGATTGGAGGAGTAGAATGGGCTTAGGCTTCCGGACCCGAAGGGGCAGAAGCCAGAGGAACACCTATCTGAATTTCTGCCAAGAGAAATTTCCTCATCATTCAATCCACGTCTGCTTTGGCATGATTCCTGGAAGAACAAGAGGAAGCTAATGAAGGAGATTTGGAGAGTGTTCTTTCATAAATGAAGATGGAGCAATAGATGGCACCGGGTCAATAGTAGGAGAATAATCTGCCCTTGGAAGAGTCCTTGGATCTAAAGTCATCATTGATTCCAACACCGTCTTTGAAGCAGAAGCCTTCGGATTTAAATTTCTTTTTTGGGGGTTTTGTCGAAGACAGTGTAGAGGAACGGATGGTCTAGGGGACTTGAGTCTCCTTATGCTTGGATTTGGAGGATTCAGCCCCAGTAATTGCTTCAGAAAATACAGATGGTAATAATCCTTTTAAAATTAAAAAAAAAGTTATGTGCTCGCTATAAAGTTCCATCTGTGTTGCCCATTTTCATTCTTGTTCAACTGATGAGATCAGATCCGATCCCTCAGTTCTGACTCTGCTGTTGCTAAAGCTCATGGCAAGCAAAAACTCTTGAGCTTCTCCCTTCCCCACAATGCACACACCCCAATTACCTCAGATCTTGTTTGATGACTTAGTAGAAGTTAAGAGATGGAAATCATCATGGAGAAGCTATTATCTGGAGTTTACATAAATAATAAGGACATACAGGCCTCTAAACAGTCATTATTCCAAAAGCCTTAAGGATGGGGTTGGTGGGAGGGAAGCTGAGGAAGAATGAAAATGGACAACACAGATGGAATGTTATGGTGAGTAAATAACTTCTTTATCTGATGTTGTCAATTTTCTTTCTTCCCTCAACTGATGGGACAGAGTCCCGAGCTACCTAATTACCAGGGCAGACTCAAGGAAGGATATTCCTGAGCAACATAGAACCAAAATATGACCCTCCTCTGGAGACCAGATCTAATCTGTAATGAGTAATAAAGGTATGGGGGGTAGCCCAAGTAGCTGCTGCACAAATATCATACATAGACACTCTGGATTAAAAAACTGAGGAAGTTGCCATGGATGCAGTGGAACGGGCTTGAACATGTTTTGTAAGAGCAATGCCCGATTTTTTATGCACAAATGAAATGCAATTTGTTATCCATCTAGACAAAGTAACTTTGGTAACTGGCTTACCCAGTGTTGGTTCTGCATATGAAAGAAATAACTGGTCAGAACTTCTGATGTTTTTAGTCCTATGCAAGTAAAAACACAACTGTCTATAACCATCTAATAAATGTAACGTATTCTCCTTTGTTAGAAAATTTGGGAAAGAAAAGTGGTAAATTAACAGACTGGTTTATATTAGATTCTGACACCACCTTTGTAAAAAATGACGGGTTGGTACGTAAGCTTAAGCTAACTCAGTCTTTATGGAAAATCAAGTATGGGGATTTTGAGCACAATGCTTGGACCTCAGAAATTCTTCTGGCAGACATAATAGCTACTAAGAAAACTGTTTTCCATGAAAGATATTTGAGTTCGCATGTAGCGGAGTTTCAAAAGGACACTGTGTAAGAGACTGCAGCAGAAGGTTTAGGTCCCAAGGGGGAATAACATCTTTACAGGGGGCCCTTAAGAGTAGAGTGCATTTAAAAAATGCTTTGCTCAACTTATGGGACGCTACAGAAGAACCACTTATTCTAAAACGAAAATTTGAAATTGCTTCTAAGTGTACTTTAACGATAGAAAAACTAGTTCCTTCTTCAAAAAGATGTGCTAGAAATTCCAAGATATTATGAATAGGCACTGTAAAAGGTTCAACATTACATTTCTGAGCCCAAAAAAAAAATCTCTTCCATTTGCTTGAGTATCATTTCTTGGTGGAAGGTTTACTTCCTTCCACATATTCATCTGTATTATTAAGCAGCTTCTCCATCGCTAAAATGTAATCTGTATTAGACATGATAACCAGCCCACCCGCTTTATCAGCCTTCATAAACCTAATACTATCCATATGTTGAAGCACCTGAAGAGATTTTTTTCTCGTCATAACTTAAATTAAAATAAAAATGTTCAGGTTTATTTCTGAACACAGATCTAATGTCTTTGCTGCAAAAAGCTTCAAACTCTTTCAGAGTATTATGCAAAGCAGAAATAAAGGATGAAGGTCTTTTAAGACTAGCAGGACATGGTATATGTACATCTTTAAAAATATACATGGTTTAATTTTCTAACATACAATTTTAAATTAAGCAGGGTGTTAGCCAAATCTGCTCTATTACTTGGGACAAAATTAAGCCCCAGTCTAAGCAAACTTGTTTGCGTTTCAGATAAAACGAGGTCAGATAGACTGTAAATTTTAATGTCTTAACTCACGCTGTAAGCCAGTCTTTAATCAGCATGGTGTTGAGCCGTTACTTCCGAAAACGACTCCTTCCTCGTCCGTTTCATCCGTGCATTCGCTGCTGACCCCTTGCCGTTTTTTGGAGTGTTTTTACTGTTGTTAGTGGAGAGAATGTTAACGGCTCTAATGGTTCATCTACACCGAACAGCAATACTACAACTTGTAATCTGGGTTCCAGCTCCACGAAGGCTGATAAAGCGGGTGGGCTGGTTATCATGTCTAATACAGATTACATTTCAGCAATGGAGAAGCTGCTTAATAATACAGATGAATATATGGAAGTAAACAGCAATATCATAGATAGAAGTTACAGTTTTGTAAAGTATGTACTATATGACCTGTTGATGAATGGTGAGATTTCTGCTGAAATTTATGATTTTCTTGTTATAGACAATCCTATATTGGTTATACTATTTGGTATACCTAAAATTCATAAAAATACATCTAATCCACCATTTAGACCTAGTGTTGCTTCTTCTGGTAGCATTACAGAGGGTCTATCATTATATCTTGACTCATTATTTAACCCAGTGGTCCAAAGTTTACCTTCATTTATTAAAGATTATTGGTCGTTTTTGGATCAGATTAAGCTATTTAGTCAAAGTCAGGTGAACTTTAATACTGAGGAGACTGAGTTTTTTTATAATGACTGTAGATGTTTCTCTGTATACGTGTATTCCACAAGCTGAAGGAATAGAATTTGTAGCTCAGTTTCTTTCTAAATACACTACTCGGTCTGAATCTTCAGTAAAAACATGCTGTTACTTGTTGGAACTATTATTAAATAATAATTTCTTTATTTTCAACAAGAAAAGTTATAAACAGCTCTGGGGTGTAGCAATGGGGGCTAGTGTAATCCCAGCTTTTGCTGGGTTGTAATGGCATGGTGGGAGAAAGAACTCTTACCTACTATCAGTCTTGCCTCAGATATTTTATTTTACTGTAGGTACATTGACAATTTGTTTTTTTATAATTAAACGTCCTTCTGATAAACATTCTTTGTTTTTAACACAAATAAATGCAAGTTGTGACTTTTTGAAATTCACTTTAAGTGGTCACAGCAATAATGTAAATTATTTGGATGCGAGTCTGGAGTGGAATCCCTTAGATAGATGCTTTTCTAGTCATATTTTTAGAAAGGCTACTTATGTTAATTATTTACACTTCAGTAGTAACCATCCCATGTATATGAAGAGAAACGTGCCCAAGGGTCAATTTATTAGAGCATCACGTATGACCACAGATGACAATTTATTTCTTAAGGAAGTCAAATTTATTAGTGATTTATTTTTGTGTAGAGGGTTATCCATTTGTCTTTACTTCAAGAAGTGAGTAGTAATATCATGGAGAGAAGAGAATCAGAGTTTCCCCCTATTACTAAGAAGGGGGCTTTGTGTTAAGAATATTACTGGTCATTCCACCCCCCACTTCATTTTTGACTACACCTAAATGTATTATTAATATGACTATAGATAGTAATAAAATTAAATCAGTACTCTTTAATAACTGGAAAATTATTTCCGGTAATAATGAACTCTAACATTTTAAATGATAAACCTACTTTTGTATACAAAAAATCTAGTACTATTAAGAGTATGCTTGAAAAAAAATTAGACTTTAGTAGCCATGCCAGTTACTGATAAGCCCAGGGGCATGTATAAATGTCTTCATTGCAATATTTGTAGATATATTTATGAAGGACCTTACATTAAATTACTTCATTTAAATTGCACTATCAGTGTACCTGGGAGATTCAACTGTAATTCTACCAATCTAGTGTACATTGCATTATGTTCAGGTTGCACTGCATTTTATGTAGGGATGACTACTAGGAATCTGAGCAAACGCTTTAAAGAGCATTATTATACTATTAAGATGAAGGATGATAAAAATGCATTGTTCAGACATTCCATTCAATGTAGTACATATAAAATTTTTTCCTTTACTGTCTTGGAACATATTGTGGTTGACTTAAGGGGAGGCAACTTAAAAAATAGAGTGGAAAAGAAAGAGTCACTATGGCAGCTTAGACTGGGGGCTGATAATCTTCCAGGTTTAAATGAAGTCATTAATATTAATGTTTTTTTACAGATAGTAGATAGAAAGCATATTTGCTTTGTTTTAACTGTTGTATTTTTACATTTTTGTATGTTAACTATCGAGTTACAAATGTGTATTTAAATGCTGATTTGTTGCTTAATTGATTAATTAATTGATTTAGTATTTAACTGAGATTTGGGGAGAAACATGTTTTTTTGTATAAAAAGTGTGGTAAATGTATGCATTTTTATTTCTGAAGAAGTCCTTGAGACAAAAGCGTTGAGTAAAGAAGTTTTTTACGCTAATTTTAGTTGGTGTCTTCCTCTGTTGTTCCAGTGCTTTGTTTTTTTTTTTTAAAGCCATTCAGAGGTGGACTTGCTGGTGTGTTTTGGATCATTGTCCTGCTGCAGAACCCAAGTGCGCTTCAGCTTGAGGTCACAAACTGATGGCCGTATATTCTCCTTCAGGATTTTTTGGTAAAGAGCAGAATTCATGGTTCCATCAATCACAGCAAGTCGTCCAGGTCCAGAAACAGCAAAGCAGCCCCAAACCATCACACTACCACCACCATGTTTGACTGTTGGCATGATGTTCTTTTTTCTGAAATGCTGTGTTACATTTACGCCAGATGTAACGGGGAAAGACACCTCCCCAAAAGTTAAACTTTTGTTTAGTCAGTCCACAGAATATTTTCCCAAAAGTCTTGAGGATCATCAAGATGTTTTTTGGCAAAAGTGAGACAAGCCTTTATGTTCTTTTTGGTCAGCAGTGGTTTTCACATTGGAACTCTGCCATGCAAGCCATGTTTGCCCAGTCTCTTTCTTATGGTCGAGTCATGAACACTGACCTTAACAGAGGCAAGTGAGGCCTGCAGTTCTCTAGATGTTGTTCTGGGTTATTTTGTGACTTCTTTCTTGGATGAGTTGTCGCTGCGCTCTTGGGGTAATTTTTGTAAGCTAGCCACTCCTGGGTTCACCACTGTTACATGTTTTTTCCATTTGTAGATAATGGCTCTCACCGTGGTTCGCTGGAGTCCCAAAGGTTTAGAAATGGCTTTGTAACCTTTTCCAGACTAATAGATGTCAATTACTTTCTCATCTGTTCTGGAATTTCTTTATATCGCGGCATATCTTCCTTTTTGGAATCTTTTGGCCTACTTCATTTTGTCTGACAGGTTCTATTTAAGTGATCTCTTGATTCAACAGGTCTGGCAGTAATCAGGCCTGGGTGTGGCTAATGAAACTGAACTCAGCTTTCCCAAAAATTGATTAGCCACAGTTACTTCATGATTTAACAAGGGGGGGCAATTACTTTTTCACATAGGGCCATGTAGGTCTGGATAGTTTTTTCCCCTTAGTAAATAAAATCATCACTTAAAAACAGCATTTTGTGTTTACTTGTATCATCTTTGTCTAATATTTAAATTTGTTTGATGATCTGAAACATTTAAGTGTGACAAACATGCAAAGAAATAAGAAATCAGGAAGGGGGTAAATACTTTTTCATTGCACTGTACATGTCCTCTTCTTAGGGACCTCCTTAGTGAAGTGCTCTAGGGAGGTATCAAAAGAAGAGATTACAATTTCCCTGGGCCGGAACTTGGGGTTTTGGTACTTGCTGTCGCTGTGAAAGGAGATTGTGAGGCTCTGAGCGCTGAGACATCATGGTAGAAGACTTAGGATCTGAGAGAGATGGTTCCGTCAGAACTGCTGAGGCAGAAAATAGTGGCTCGGAGAGAGAGAGAGGACTTTGGATCTGAGAGGACAAGCGTCTGAATCGTATAACTCCCCTGCTCCGAGGGCAAAACCTCTTTGCTGGAAGCTGGAGCCGAAATGTCCAGTACAAAGGCTCCGAGGTGCAGAGATGGCTCAGAAAACTTTGGGATCGAATGTAGAACCTCAGATCCGATAAGCAGACTACAGCTCTCGGAGCTCTTTGGATCTAATGGGACCAGAGCTCTCAGAGAAAATCTCTATTCCGAGGATAAAGTTATCCTTGGATCCAAGCCAGATGGATCCGGATTGCTCGGATCCAAAAACTCTGAAGCAACAAAAGTCAGAGGAGGAATCTGTAAAGGGGGAATAGCAGACATACGGATCTCCTGACCCAGAGGGCAGGAGCCAAAGGAACACCAATTTGGCTCTGTGCAAAGAGAACCTTCCTTACCAGTCTCTCCACATCTTCTTCTATAAGGCTTCTGGAAGAATGAGTGGAGTATATGGCTGAAGACCTGGGACTTTCTAAAAATGGGGAAGGTACCCAGTCAGCGACCAGATCCAGTGACAGGGAGTACCTTGTTTTAGGAAGTAGCCTGGCAGTCAGCTGAAAGTCAAGTTTTGATTGCAGTGGATCCATCAAAGTCAGATCAGAGAGCTTTGTCTTCATTGGATCGGACATAGAAGACATTGGATCAGATACTTTTTCCTTAGCAGGATCCTGTATTTTTGCCTTTTCTGGATCCAGGTTTGATAGTGGATCCTTATGAGAAGTTTTGATTGCAGTGGATCCAACAAAGTCAGATCAGAGAGCTTTGTCTTCATTGGATCGGACATAGAAGACATTGGATCAGATACTTTTTCCTTAGCAGGATCCTGTATTTTTGCCTTTTCTGGATCCAGGTTTGATAGTGGATCCTTATGAGACCTCTTTCTTGAGGAGTCTGAAGCTGAGGAGGAGGAAGATTGCTTCAGAGAAGAGGTTTTTGTAATTTTTGTCAGAGGAAGAACCCTTCGATATAGCCTCTCCAAATGAAGAAGGTAGAAGACATTTCAGTATCTGCTTATTATTGCATTCTACTAACGTGCGAGGATTAAAGCCATGGCAAATAAAGAAGTTCTCCTGTAAATGGAAAGGGCCTAAACAATAGACACAGTGTGGGCATCAGAAAGTGGCAGTTTGTGCCCACACTTCGAACACTTCTTAAATCCTGCTGATTTATCTGCCATCACTAAGTCAAAATATGCACTGACAAGAAGCAAAATAACTTAACGCTACAAAAACAGTAGCAATTTTTTTTTTTATATAAGATACGGAAATATAGAGGAAAAAAAGGGGAAGGGAAAGAAATATCAACAATGGTAAAGGCGCTACGGCAGTGTTACAGACGGGAGGAAGTATGTACAAAAAGAAGGAGGGCTAGATGTGCAAGAATCAACAATAAGTATATAAACATGGGTAAGGGAGAGTAATAGAAAAGGGGTTTAAGTAAGGAATACAAAACATAACACACTTATCTGAGGAATGCTCAAGAGGGATGGAAGACCACATCTTCTGCTTGAAGCGGCAAATGAGATTGGAGATAATTGGGGTTGGTGCATTGTGGGTAAGGGAAACGCTCGAGAGCTTTTGGTTGCCATGAGCCTTAGCAATGGCCGAGTCACATCCGAGGGATCAGAGCCCATCAATTGAGGATAGAATGAAAACTGACATGAGATCTTGTTTTTTCACTCTACTACTGTTTGTGGATTGAAGTTTCTACATATTGAAAAGTCTACATTAAAGTAGTCCGGGCCTAGGCAATATACACAAATTATGTGCAGCTGACAGGGAGAGCTTCTGAGCACACTTAGAAAACTTCTTAAACCCCAAGGGGCCTTTCTCTGACATTCTGAGAAACATTACTAAAGGATACAGAAAGACACATACAGATTTTTTTTTGGGGGGGGGGGGGGGTAAAGAAGTACCAACAATGGTACGAGAGATTACATGAAGCGTAAAAAGTTTTATAAGAAATAAAAGGGTTTAAAAGTAGCAAATACAAACAATGGTAATATAGAATACATTAGGTGTAGAAAAAAGGAAAATTAGTATATTTTTGGATAACTTAAAGACACCTGACTTTCACTCGACAGCTTTGATAACCATGTCTACTTCATGAAAAGAAGTAAACAAGATCTGAGGAATGTTAGGGGTTGGTACATTAAGGGTAGGGAGGAGCTTGAGGGCTTTTAGGTTACCATGAGCTTTAGTAATGGCCGAGTTTTGGATCCAAACCCAATAGTTTAGGAATGAATGAAAATTGATAACATTAGATTTTTCTTTTTCACATCCCTAGATCCAAGTTGTGCTTGAATATGGATGAGGATAAACTTTGTTTTATGTGGAAGGGGAGTATATTCCAGAGCAGTGATACACTCTGCAAGATATACCCATCCTTTCAAACTGTTCTGTTGGTGTGGTGGAAGAGGCTTTGTTCACTGGACCAAGTATTTTTTTATGCCATTTGATTTGCTGATGTGCAGTAAATCCATCAGTATTAGATCACTGAATGCCTGGTATGCCAGACACAGTTCATATCTTAGAAGTCTGTAGGATACAAAGTACAGTGACTGGGCTTAGAGTCAGTCCATGTAGAATATATGACTTAGGCCTTGTATCCTTTCAGTAAGGAATCTCTATGGGCTTTCCAGTTGTTGTATGCATCTGAACAAAACACATGTCAATGGGGTTATTATATTAGATGACTGGCCTACTGAGGACTGAGTAAACAGGGACAACATAATCCCCAGAACTAGATACTATCCCTTTGTTTATAAGCTAAGCAATATAGAAGTACTTTCTTATAAAAATGGACACATACTGGTCAAAAGTTAGGTCAAAGTCCACATAAGTTCCCAAATGGCAAACCTTCATGTGCTTAATGAAAGGTTTTTGATTATCCTGGTGGAGTTCTTATGACACTGTGCTCCAGGCTTGCTCATCCTTTGGTGGTATTAGTCTTTTTCCTTCTGGTTCCTTTCTGCAGGATAGCCAAGTCGGGGATTCAGGAACTGCCACAAGCTTGCAGTTTTCTACAAACATAGTCAGCTAAAGCCCTTTGGTCTCGTCTTTTACTTCAGAAAAATAGATGCCAAACAGGAGAGGTCCCAGCACAGAACCCTGGAAGACTCCAATGGTGACTGGTCTCTTCGTGAAGGTAACTTCCCTATTTTGGTTTCTTGCATCCTATCTGTAAGCCAGATGGCAATCCAGCGTGTGACAAAGGAGTTTTTTTCTCAATTTATTTAGCTTTTCTACTGTCTGAGTGGGGAAAAGTGTCAAAAGCTTTGACCAGGTCGAGGTATGTGGTGTGTTTCTTTTTGCCTTCATCCATTGCTTTGGTGACCTTTTCAAAAGTACACTAGGTTGAGTAAGCATGACCTACCCTTGACAAATCCAAACTGAAACAGGTCCAGTGTTTGGAGGGTCCCCATTTGTCCTCAATGGCCAAAATCTTGGCAAGATGTAGAGCACTGAGAAAAGCCAAATGGCAACATTTTGTATGGAAAAAAAATAAGTTATGTCTTACCATAACGTTCCATCTGTGTTGCTCATCTTCTTTCATTTATCACTGATGGGTTCGGTTCCAAGCCCTCGGAACAGAGTCGGCCTATTACCAAGTTACCAAGCTCGTGCCGGCCAAAAAAAAAAAAAAAAAACTCTTCAGCTAAGTCTCTACCCAGAATGCCCTTCTCCGTTACCTCAGATCGAGTTTTCTAAGAAGGGAAGTAAAGCAGAAGCCACTTCTACGCAAGTACCCTAATGCACCACTCAGACACAAAGCATCCCCCAGGAGCCTTTGGAGGGGGAAGGAGGGTGGGAAATGATGAATGAAAAAAGATGAGCAACACAGATGGAAAGTTATGGTAAAACATAACTTCTTTATCTGATGTTGTTGATCTTCTTTCCATTCATCACTGATGGGACAGAATCCCAATCTACCTTGAGGTCCATGGGTGGCCCTTATGGAAGAACATTCCTGAGCACCATTGAGCTGAATGCTGCTCTTCCCCTGCAGACCAGGTCCAATTCGTAATGATTGAGAAAGGTATGAGGCTTAGCCCAAGTAGCTGCTGCACAGATGTCATCCATGGATGCCCTGGAATGGAATGCTATAGAAGTTGCCATAAATCTAATGGAGTGGGCTTTAATTTCTGGCACGGATTCATTATGGAGGGAATAAATGACATGCATGCAGTCCCTTAGCCATTCTGATAATGTTACCTTGGAAACGCAGCCTCTCCCATTTTAGGTTCCAAAAAGGAGATGAAAAGCTGTTCAGATTTACGGATAGGTTTGGTCCTGTCTAGGTAAAACCTTAATTGTCTATGTACGTCTAAGGTGTGAAGGCAATACTCTCCTCTACTGTCAAAATTCAGAAAGAACACTGGTAGATCAATGGACTGGTTAACAGAGAATTCAGAAACAACTTTGGGAAGAAAAGATGGGTTTGTTCGAAGTGACACTCTGTCTTTATGAAAGACCAGGTAGGGCCCTCCTGATAAACAATGCCTGCAGCTCCGATACTCTTCTGGCAGAGGTAATGGCTACCAGGAACAAAGATTTCCAAGACAAGAGCTTTAGGTCACACTTAGCCGCAGGCTCAAAGGGCTTTTGAGTCAAAGACTGGAGGACTAAAGTGAGATTCCATGGTATTACGGGTTGTCTGAGAAGACGCCTGAGATGAGAGGTCCCTTTGAGGAAAGACTTGCAAAGGCATAACGAAATAAGAAGGGTTCCATTTATACCATTGTGGAAGTTAGAAATTGCCGCTAGATGTACGTGAACTGTAGAGGCAGAGGCTCAGTTATCAAAAAACTTAGCTAAATATTGAAACACTGCAGTAACTGGAGCCAAATATGGGTCTAGCATGTTATTCTTGGACCAAATGGAAAACCTTTTCCATTTATCCTGATATAGACTTCTGGTGGATGGTTTGTGAGAGGCCAGAATGATGTCTCAAACAGGGGAGAAGAGATTAGCCTGCCTGGTGACTAGCGGAAGTGGAGAAACCAAACCGCCAGCGTGAGACTGGACAGATTTGGGTGACTCAACCTTTGGGGGTGAGTGATCAGATCTGGTAGAGGGTCCAGAATCCACGACGGGAATACCAGGTAAGGCCGAAGAAAAGGGAACCAAACTTGTCGAGGCCAGAATGGGGCTATTAGGGTCACCTTGCATCTCAACCGAAGAGCTTTCTTCAGAAATTGTGGGCCAATCGTGGACTTGCAGGGGAAGTAGGGCGAAGTAGCTGCTGCACTTGGTGTTTGATGGGGAGGCAAAAAGATCACAGCAAGGCTGGCCCCAGTGGCTGAAGATTACAGATGCAACCTCGGGGTTGAGGGGACTACTCATGGGGTATGAAGATGCCTCTGCTCAGTTTGTTTGCAATCACGTTGGAGCTCCCCGGGATATGCATTGCTATCAGAAAGCGGATGGAAGCTATCGCTCACTGCCAGATTCTCATGGCTTCTCGACAAAGGGGGTAGGACTTTGTTCCTCCTTGCTTGTTGATGTACCAGACCACTGACATATTGTCTGATTGGATTGCAAATGTCCCGGTGGGGAGAGATGCATGGAATGCCTGCAACGCTAACAGCACGGCCCTCAGTTCTAGGACACTGATATGCAGGTGGGCCTCCGAGGTGGACCATGTGCCTTGGACAGTCTTTCCCTGAAAATGGCCCCCCCCACCCGATCATGGAAGCATCCGTGGTCACAATGGCTGTGGGCTGAGAGGGTTGGGAAAGGTTGGCTCCAAAGATCTTCATCTGGCCTCATCCACCAAAGTAGGTCCTGTTTGCAACAGTTGGTTATTCGAATTTTGTAATCCAGGGGATGACAGTTTGGGAACCATTGACACAGAAGGAGCCATTGCAGAATTCCCATATGTAGCTTTGCTAGGGGCAGTATTGGAAATGACACCACCATAGAACCCAGAGCGTTAAGAACTTGTCTTGCAGGGACTGATGTTTGAGAGAGAATCACTCGGATTTGAAGCCTCAATCGGTGAAGTCTATGAAGAGGGAGGGATACAGACAGGACTGTGTATTGAATATTGCTCCAATTAACTATTTATTGTGTAAGGATAAGATTTGATTTCTCCCAATGTATCGTTATTCCCATCAATTTTGCCAGAGAGAGTATGTTGTAGGGCCATTACCAAAAGATGCTTGGTGGGGGCGGTGAGGAGCCAGTCATCTAGATATGGAAACACCCGGAATCATTTTAGTCTCAAGTGAGCCGTTACTACTGCCATGCATTTCGTGAACACTCTGGGGGCTGCAGAGAGACTGAATGGCAGGGCATGGAATTGGTAATAACTGGCTCCTAGCCAGAAGCAAAGCAGACTCCTGGAGCATTTGTCCATCTTGATGTGGAAATACGCTTCTCGGAGATCTATAGAGCACATCCAATCGCCTTCTCTTAAAAAGGGAAGGATGGACTGAACCATGACCATCTGGAATTTGGTTTTGGTGACAGACTTGTTTAAGCTGATGAGATCGAAAATGGGTCTCCAATCCCCTGTCTTTTTTGGCACCAAAAAGATTCTAGAGTAAAATCCGGATCCACGCTGGTCTGGTGGGACTGGTTGGATGACTCTTTTTTGAGACAGCTTTATAATCTCTGAAGCTGCTGCTTCCCTTTTACTGGGTGGAACGTCAGGAAGATTTCTTGGAAATTTTGGTTGACAAGAAAGGGGGATGGTGTAACACCTGGTGATAATTTTCTGCACCCAATGATCGGTAGCGATAGAGTGCCAGGCAGCTTGAAGCAGAGAGAAACGACCCCCGACTGCTGCCAGAGGTAAGCAAATCAGGCCGCCCCCGAGCGCTGATAAGGCTGTCCAGAGAAAGAGTCCCTGGAGCCTTGGTTGTGAGGACCCCCTCTGCCTCTATAGGGGCGTCTTCCAGAGTTGTTACCCCCTCTGCCTCTGGGAGTATCATCACCATGTGTGGCACGGAAAGGACCCTGGGATTTCTTATGCCACATTTTCCCACTCCTCTAATTCCTGGAAAAGGTACGTTGAAGGTTGGAAAACCATAGGCCTATGACAGACAGGGTTATTCCGTCTTGCTCGCACCTGGCTAGCGTGTCCTTCACTTTGGAGCCGAAGAGGGATGAAGCTTCAATGGGAGCATTCAGAAAGGAAGACTTGAAGGGATCTGCAAGGTCACAGATGCGCACCCAGGCATGACATCTCATAATGCCCAAACCCACTGCTCTAGCCACCCCTTCAGTTGCATGTGACAGCAACCTCATGGACGAGTTGGATATTGATTCCAGGGTTGCTAGCTGCGAAGCCACCTTGTCCCTGACCTCGTCAGACAACAGTCCTACGAGTGTCCCAGAGAGTTCGGAGATCAAGTCCCTCTGGAGCCTCATAAAATGTGCCAAATAATTCAGGGAACGTATAGCAAAGGTCCCTGATGCAAAAACACAGTTCCTAAGTCTGTCCACCGCCTGGGACTCCCCGTTGGGCAGGTGGACAGCGGGACTTTCCTCAGCCAAGTCCTCTTTCGTGGCCACCACCACCACCATTGCATCAACTGGCAACCCTTTGGAACAGTGCGGCTTCTCAACAGGAGGGGACAGAATTTTGTCTGGTCTCCGGGGGATTGCCTTAATGGAGTCAGAGTCCTTCCACGTGTGCTGCACGATGAGCTGGACAAGTTCGTCGACAGGTGGGGTCACCCAAGAGGTAGACAGCTGGGCATGAAAAGCCTGCATGAACACGGACTCTTCAGACGAAGGGTTGGAGGGCTTCCAGTCACCTCTCTGTTTTAACATTTCCAGGATCTCTCCAAAGGAAACATCATCAGGAGGCGACTGTGGGGACCCTTCACTATCATCTTAGTCCGTGTCTTCCATTAAGGACTCCTCAGGCGAGTCTACGTGCTTCCTCCTGCACGTCTTCTTTTGAGGGGGCTCCTCAGTGGGTTCCCTAAGGAGGACTCGGAAGAGTGGGTGCCCTCCCGGGGGGGGTCGTCTGTGACAGCTGCAGCTCAGGGGGCGAAAACTGGGGTTCCGACATCATAGAAGTGCTACCAGAACCAAGAGCCCTCTCCATCGCACGGAAGGTATTTTATTTTATTTTATTTTATTTTACATTTTATTTTACATTTGTTGACCGGGCTAGTCTAGCTGGATATATATCCGTTTACAGTAGAGGCCCGGGGAGAAAAGCTCCAGTACAGTTAAAAATTCAGTGATGATTATGAATAAAGCAAAAATTACTGTGATAAATATGACTAAAGCAAACATTTTTCTACATAGATTTCTAAAAGGTACAAGAGAGGCAAGGCAATAACATTTCAGTAACTTATCATTCTTACATTACAAGAGGGGACAACAAACAAATTTCAAAATGTACAAGTCTAGTTCCACTAGTAACATAGAGGGCTGTAAAAAACTAAGGATAGAATAATTTAAGGCATTACTTATGACTATATCTCATCTCCAGAAGGCATCAGGTAGAGGCTTAGAGAGAGGACAAAAAATTAGTTGTATTTAGAATATGTTTCAGTCGGGATTGGTACAGGGACATAGCCAATGTGAAATAAGATGTTCTTTGATTTGTTTTTTGAATAAAGAGGTAGACCCCAGACTAGTTATATTATGGGGGAGTTGATTCCATATTTTTCCAATGGAATTAGCAAATAAAGCATCCCCAGCTTTATTGTATGATTTAGTTATGGATACTAGGAACTTATTTGCAGAACGAAGTGTGGTTAGGTTCTTATATGGAGAAATGAGGTATGCTAGGCTGTGAGTATTTTCGGGGAAATAGAGAGCCTTATGAATGATGAGTAATTGTTGATACAATAGGTGGTTATTTAGTTCTAGCCAGTTTAGTTGTTTAAGGTTGTGACAATGGTGAGTTCTAAGGGGTGTAGCATTAATGAATCTAGCTATACTGTTATAACAGGTAGAGAGTTTGTTAATGTTATTTTTAGAAAGTATGGTAAATATAGATGAAGCATAAAAAAGGGTGGAGAGTAGGTGGGTTTGTGCAATAGTTTTCCTGGCTACTGGGTTCAGGAAGGCTTTAATTCTATAGAGTGACCCAAGTTTTTTATTAACAGCTTTAATAGAAGTGTTTATTTGTTCCTCAAAGTTCAGTTGGTTATCAATGGTTACACCTAATAGTCGAGTGGTTTTTTCAGGGTTTATACAGGTAGCATTATTAGAGGAGATAGTAAAGAAAGGTGTAGGAGATTTATTTGTAGGAGTAAAGAGCAGTAGCTTTGTTTTTTTGGGGCTAAGGAGGAGGCAGTGCTGCATAAACCATATTTCAACATTATGGAAGGTTGTTTGGGTGATGGACTGAAGAGAGGGAATGTCTGTATCAGAGCAGATCAGAGTGGAGTCATCTGCATATTGGATGCAGGTCGCTTGTGGCACATTCAGATAAAGATCATTAATAAATAATGAGAAAAGAAGAGGTCCAAGGATAGAGCCTTGTGGAACCCCGATATTTACATGGAGTAAGGATGATAGGTTGTTTTCCCAAAGTACTGCTTGTTGCCTGTTTTCGAGATAGCTTCTAAACCACTGTAAGGAATGTGAGCTTAGAGGGAGGTTGTTAAGTTTTTCAAGAAGTATGTTATGGTTGACCATATCAAAGGCTTTTGATAGGTCTATAAATAGTGCAGCAGAGAAATGGTTATTATTACGATTTTTATTGATGGAGTCAGCAAAGGAAAGTAGGGCAGTTGTAGTACTGTGGTGGGGCCTGAAGCCATGTTGACAGTCAGCTAGCAGTTTGTTTTGAAGCAGGTAGTCCAGAAATTGTTTGTGTATGCACCTTTCCATTATCTTTGCTAACGGGAGAGTAAGGCAATAGGGCGATAGTTGGATATTTCAGAGGAAGGGCCACCTTTATGAAGGGGAATTATATGAGAAATTTTCCAAATGGTAGGGATTTTCCTTTCAGAGATGGTTCTGTTTATCAGTATAGATATTGGGAGATAAATAGCTTTAGCAGCTATTTGTAAGAATTCGGATGGGAGTTTGTCTGCAGATGGAGTGCAAGGCTTTAGTTTTAGTAAAAGCTTATAAATGATTGATGATGCGACAGGTTGGATTTGAAAGGCATTAGTAGAGGCTGGTGGGTTATTCTGTGGGGAGGCAATGGGTGTTGGTAGAGAGTTGGCTAGAGTTAGAATAGCTTCTGTAAAGTAGTTATTAAAGGCATCTGGGATTTGTATAGAAGAGTTAGGGTTTAGTCCTGTTGGAGCAGGAGTAGGAGAATGCCCAGGTTTTAGAAGTTTATTAATGCATGACCAAAACTTTTGTGGGGTATTTTGAGTAGTATTTTGAAGATGAAGATAAAATTCCTTTTTATCGCTAATAGTGTATTTCTTGGTAGTATTTCTTAACTGTTTATATAGGAGATGATCAGCTGGAGATTTTGTAGCTCTCCATTTAGCCCAGATTTTGTTTCTCAGGGTCATTCTTTCTTTTGTTTGTTTAGATAGCCATGGGGCAGTTTTGGCTCTTATCCTGGTGGTTTGAATAGGAGCGTGATAGTCAAGGATCTGTAGAAATTTAGTGTTAAAGTAGGAAACTGCTTTATTAAGCTCAAGGTTTGATAAAGGTGACCAGTCACAAGCTTGTAATTCATTAAGGAAGTTATCAGGGTTGAAAAATCTTTTTGAGCGGCTTGTTTTTAGTTTATGCTTATTAGGAATGTTCAATTTTTGTCTGATAACATAGGTAAGAATATGATCACTAATACTATCAGGAAGTGTCCCAGGAGTATAGTTGTTAGGGGTATTATTTATTAAGATCCAATCTAGAATTGTTTCTTTCATGTTAGGTTTGTGGATTCTAGTTGTAGTTGTAATCAATTGTGAGTAACCATGGAGATTAATATGGTTAGTAGGTTTTTGGGCTATACAGGTATTCCAATCAATGTTAAAATCACCAAGTATGATGGTTTCTTGGGGTAGTAGGTTAGTAAGAGAACTAAGTAAATTTTCTAGGATTAGGGTATTATTACCAGGGGGGAGATACATACAAATTAGGTAGATAGCTTTGTTATCATTAATCTGTAGTTTGACTGATAAAACTTCAGATTTGGGGCCAGTTTCAGGGAGTTCCTTGAACTGAGTGATTTGTAGGTGAGATTTATAGAGAATGGCTATCCCGCCACCTTTTTTCTTAGTTCGGTCATTTCTAAGTATGTTGTAGCCAGGAGGGGTGATTTCCTGGTCAGGAGTAGAGGGTTTTAGCCATGTTTCTGTTATACATAATATATCAAATGAATGCAAGTCAAGGAGAGCATGAAGATGGTGAATTTTGTTATTAATACTTCTGATGTTAATATGAGCTATAAAAAGGGAATCCCTCTTCGAGTGGGTAGGCCCACTCGAAGAGGGATGGGATCCCGGAACCAAAAAAGACAACCTCGGAACCGGGGTCACACCCCGCTCCAACGTACCCTCCCCCATGGGTGGAGCCTCAAGCAAGATCGGTGTTGACACAGCCATCGGCGCAGAGGAGAAAGTCGGCACCATACCCTGGGCTGACGCACCCATCCCCCAATCCCCAGACTGAGGAAAGACCGGTTCAGCAGGAAATGAAATCAAAAGGACAAACTCGGAGCCGGAGTGAGGTGCACCATAGGCGCCAAGGAGGTGGGTTCCAAAGACCAAGGGACAAACTCGGAGCCGGAGTGAGGTGCACCATAGGCGCCAAGGAGGTAGGTTCCAAGAAGGATGTCGGAACAGAAGGCTTCGGAACCGAGATGGCTGAAGGAGGAGTGTAAGATGGAGTCCGTGGATAAGGCAACCCCAGTCCAGCAGATGGATGGGTTTTAGAAAGTGGTGGAATCCCCCTGGCTACCAACAGCTGGTCCACAAGACGCACCACGTCGTGTCCCGAAAGGCTCCTGGTGGATCTAGTGGATACTCCAGACGGGAAGTCAGGACGTTCGAGAAATGGGCTATACGCTTGGCCCAGAAACGGATCTACTGAAGGAGAATATCGGGTCCGTGGTGCAAGGTCTGCCAGCACCAAAGTCTCTAGTTTTGAGACCGGAAGCAAAGGGGTCAGATCCAGAGTGGTCGGTACAATGCTCAGTGCCGAAGTGGTACTCGAAGCTGAGAAGGTCGGTTCCAAAATGGAAACCGAAGTTGAAGGTGTGCCCTGAGCTGAAGTAGCTACAGGTGCCAAAGTCGAAATAGGTGTAGTTAAGATCTATGATCGGTACCAGAGGCAGGGTCTGTGCCAATACAGGCATCGGTATCAAAGGTTTTGCAATGGCTGGAGCAGAGGAGGGCGAAGCCGAAGAGGCAGATTTATGCTCAGACGATAAGGGGACCTTAGATTTTCCAGGTTTGCCCTGATCACCCGATGGTGAAGAAGGAACAGAATGGGATCTCTTTTTGTCCTTAGAAGTAGTGGTTGAGACCTCCATCGCAGAAATGGCCTCTAAGAAGGGAGACTTGAGTAATCCCCTCAGAAAAAGTAAATTTTTGCGCTCATTAAGAGTACACTGGCTGAAACTTTGACAAATATCACATGGAGGCTGCACCGAAAGGTGGGCCACTCCCAAGCTATATACACAGTCATCATGCAAGTCACTGTTGGGTAACTTGCCCTTACAAAAAGTACAATGCTTAAAGACAGAGGTACCTTGCTTATCCGACATTTTAGTAGAAAGAACACCACAACTAACTGTATAATCTAGCAATAATGAAGTCAACCAGTTCAGAAATCATAAAAACAACCACAAGGAAAATACCAATATAACAGCACACTGTATATGAGAAGAAAGGGAAACACCTGAAAAGAGATAAAGCTAACAGGTTAAGTAAGAGAAAGCAATACCAGCTGTGGTAGTGAAGAAATACCACAAGGGTAAGGGAAAAGGCTGTACCAACAATGGTACTTAAGTTTACCAACAGTAACAATGGGTAGAGTGGAGAATATACGGTTAGATCAAAGGAAAGACACTGGATATACTAAGGGTTTAGTAAAATATGAAAATATCCAAAGATTTTTACACAAATATCGAAAAAGATTTTACTTAGCTGAGAGCTCGGCTGAAATGTGGCTTTACAGCTACGTGGCAAACAAGATCTGAGGCAACAGGGAGAAGGGCATTCTGGGTACAGTCTTGGCTCAAGAGGTTTTTTTTTTTTGGTTGGCGCAAACTTGGTAACAGGCTGACTCAGTACCGAGGGCTCGGAATCTAACCCACCAGTGATGAATGGAAAGATAATTAACAACATCAGATCAATACTCGTCTAAAGTTCTTCGCAGGATACGTCACTGCCACAGTGCAAAGAGTGAATAACAGGATTTTTTTTTTTGCATGAACCCCAAATGCTGATCTGCGAAAAGACATTTTATCATATGCAGTGTCACTGAAAAGGTGCCTAAAGTGAGTAGGACATGACCTCCTCCAGGTTATCTACTGAAATCTAAATGCACAAGATATAGTACGAAAGAGTCGGTGACCTAAAACAGGATGAAAACTGCCTGTACCCTTTGAAACCATAAAGAAAAAAAAGCAAAACAGCCCTCATTGTCCCTACGTACCTCTCAACCTTTTAGAGCAAGAAATCTGGACAAAGCCATAAATAATGGGGGTCAAAGTACTGAAAATAGGGACAGTTTTTAAATATTGCTCTTACAAACTTAGAAAGTATACAGAAAAACAGGTTTTGCATTAGCCTGTGTTTTCTGAAGGGTATGAAATGTGCAACTTAAATGTCTGATTTTCTGACTTAAATCTTTAATGACTTGCCAATGATTTGCTAGAAAATCTAACTTTTTTGAAAAAATGGATGAAAATATGAGGCAAAAATCCGGACATTTTGCGAAAATCTGTACAGTTGAGATGTATGGTCCCTTAAGAGATTATGAGCCCCAATGAAACAGACTAATTTGGCAGTGGAGCACTTTCTGAGGGAAGACTTGTGAGCTCCAGAATATCTCTGAAGGTTACTAGAGCTAGAAAAAAATGGTCCTTTCCGACAAGTCTCCAAACTGGAGCAAATTAGGAACTTTCTCTCCCTGGGTAACCCATGACAAAATAAGAAATGTAGTGAAGTGACCAGCAGAATTGACATCCTGAGGGATTTCACCAGCCCAAGACGGGACAACAAGCTAGTATGACACTTAATTTGCATTGAAGGGCATCCCTTAAGTCTATTTCCTTTTTCAAGTTTGGCTAGGTCTAGAAAAATAAGAGCAGAATAAGGGAAATCATACAGATCTCCATGGACTAACCAAGCAGCGCCTTCTAGAAGACATAAATATTTAGGATTTTATTCCTCACTCCCTCCTTCATGATGGTCAACTTAAGCCAAACCAACCTGGATAAGCACAGTAACCAATGCATCTTCACAGTCAAGATTACAACAGGATGCACAGTATCTAAATATGAAAGCTACGAAGACTTCCAGAGAGATCCTCCTCCTTCACCTCAGACTTGAAAAAGCCCTTGATCTTATGTGGTGTTTTTCTCACTAGACAGCAATTTGGGTGTGTTTTTAAAGGGAAGCAGACAGAAGCCTATTGCCATTCCACTCTATTTTGCATAAACCTGGAGGCATCTCCAAAGAAGGGGGGGAACGCACAACGTAGGGGTGGTTGACTATTAACCTTGACCATCTCTGAAAAAGATGTCTCAAGAGCCTCAGATTCCTCAGAAGGACACAGAATGGTAGGAAAGCACCACAACGAAAAAGTTGAAATGAAACTCTGACATTTCTCCCAGGCTGAGACTGAAATGTGTCCAACAGGATCAATGCTTTACCAAAGTTAAATTCAAAATAAATACATTTTTGGCAGTTTTCAACACTGTGGTCTTTGAGAAAGCAGAAGCATTGTCAGTGTGGTTTTTGCCCGCAAATCTGAGGGCCACATGGCCACATTCAGCACTGTTTATGCAAATGAATATATAACTTTACCACCAACAGCAAGGAACGAGCTCTAAAATGTAAACTAAAAAATAATGGTACACTCAAAGAATACACTTTTTTAGGTAGCCGGTACATTACATTCCAGTGTGCAGTGGAATATGCACACAAACATCCCTGAATGTGGACTTTCACAGAAAAGGAGCTGCTGTATTCTCAGGGGTAGAGAAGAAAAACTTAAGCAAATACCCAACAAGGAGCGTCCTTAATGCTGGATCTTCAGGTTCCATGCTGTGACTAGAAGAAAGGGCAGGGTAGGATGTAATAACCATTTCCTGTTGAATCAGAATACCTTTAAGAGGAAGGTGAAGAACCAATCTGCATTCTGTAGAAGAGAAAATAGTCACTGACTTGGTCAGTAAGGAGAGATGAGAATTAAATGTGCCTTTTGTTCTTTTTATATGTGCCACGGAACAACAGTCAGCGGGAGAAAAAAACACATAAGCAGGTTTCCCATCCACCTTCCTGACAAAGCATCTCTCTTAATCTTGGGAGCTTAGTATTTAGGGGAGATGAAAAAAATATGCTTTTAGCAGCACCAACTTAAATGCAAGGAAACCGAAAGACATATGGTATGAGCTTCTACTCAATGCCAGATGCACTTCATGGTCTGAACTATCTGCAAAGGGGTCTAACGTGATATAATCGAAAACCCATTTACCCAAAACACTAAATGTCGAGATGGCATTGCTGAAACCTCTATTCAACGAATCCTCGGATCACCAAACAGGAAAGCGGGGAAACGAACCACATGGCCACCATGATGAACTTTGCCCTTTTCCCACTGTAGTGAGATCTCAGAGTTTGTATATTTAGCTGTGGGGGTGTGGGGGGCTTTGGATAGGTTTGATTTGCTTCAGTTTTTGTGTTTTGTGGAGTTGAGCAAGTGGTTCATTTCCTGGAGTTATTTTTCAGTGATCTAGGCATTCAATGAATAGCAATTTCGGCAATGTCGTTGTGACATTTAGTGTTTCGGGTAAGTGGATTTTCGATTATATCAAGCAGACCACTGCAAAGGATAGCTTGGGTAGATAAATGGAGACTAGTAAAGGTTTTATAGTCAAAGCTAACTTACAAGTCTAGCCAGCTCCATTCGTATAGAGAAGTAGAGCCTTGATTACAAGCTGGTGCAGGAGTGGGAGAGGAGTGATGTGGCTGAGCCAGTTCATTTCTCTTTGAAGAGAGGGAACAGGGGTATGAGCCTGCCAGAATCCCTGGTAGAGCCTGGGGACCACCTGGAGGTGCTGTCTGCAAGGGGCTGATATAGAAGATGTGCTGGGAGTAAAGACACACAAATTGATCAACTGTGTAGATTCTAAAATATATTCTCAAACAAAATACATTGCAGATATATTCACAATCTTATGCAAAACAGACACAACAAAAAGTGGAGACTAACTTGTGCTAACAACATACAGGTTCCTTCAGACATTGGAAATAAATTAGATTACATTAATTAATATGTAAACGGGACCCTAGCAAAGAACATAGAGGGGACAGAATTCATAACAAAACATGAGCACCCTTCAATGTGAACTTACAATGCCATTCCACATGTTGTTCACTACGTCATTTACATATGGAGAGACTATTCAAGACTGGAGACATGCACTTGTTAAACTCATCTTTATAGGAAAGTGGAATGGGACAAACCCAGAGTCATATAGACCCATAAGCCTATTTTTCCACAAGTAATTAATAAAGCTATTTTGGATAAATTACTGTCATCATTGTAAAGGCTGGGACATGAAACAGTGCATCAGCATACATGTGTTGAAAATGGGTCTATAACTACCTATAAAAAGAAGTTATGTCTTACCATAACGTTCCATCTGTGTTGTAGATCTTCATTCATTCATTACTGACAGGACTTAAGCTCATGCCAGCCAAAAACTCACAGCCAAGTCCTACCCACAATGCATCTCTCTGTTTCTTCAGATCGCGTTTGCCCACACTTATACTAAAAGGAGATTAATAATAATAATAGAAGAAGGCTCTGTCTGAGCAGATACCCTAAGTAATAAGGTAATCCAAAAGTCCACCAGGAGTCCAGCCAGGGGGAAAGATGGCTGGAAGTAATGAATTAATGAAGATCTACAACACAGATGGAACATTATGGTAAGATATAACTTCATTCCTTACTGATAGGACTGAGTCCCCAGCTACGTCTAGTCCTGGGTGGCCCTAAGGAAGGATATTCCTGAGTACCATAGAACCAAAAGATGCTCTTCCCCTGGAGGCCAAATCCAATTTGTAATGAGTGATAAAAGTATGAGGTATAAGGTATGAGGCTCTGGAATGAAAGGCCACTGAGGTTGCGATTGATCTAGCTGAGTGAGCCTTTATTTTGGAAGGCGAGGACATTTTGTTTTGTCGGTAGATGAAAGTAATGGCGTTTCTGAGCCAAGCAGATAAAGTCATTTTGGAAACAGACTTACCCATCCTGGGTCCTGCTAAAGCTACAAACAATTGATTCGTTTTCCTAAGAGATTTTGTTCTGTCCAAGTAAAAACAAAGCTGCCTACGAACATCAAGGGTATGTAGAAGGTACTCCCCTTTACTGGAATGATGGGGAAAGAAAATGGGTAGGTCAACAGATTGGTTGATGGAAAAAATAGAAATGACCTTGGGCAAAATGGAGGGTATGGACAGAAACTCTTGCCTTGTAAAAAATGAAATACGGTCTCTTGAGGCCTGCAACTCAGAAACTCTTCTCACTGAGGTAAGGGCTACTAGGAGTAGGGTTTCCCAGGACAAAAATTTTGTATCTCATGAATTAGAAGGCTCGAAAGGAGGACTTGTTAATGACTGAAGCACCAATGTCAAGTCTCAAGGCTCTGTAGGGAGCTTGACAGGAGGTTTAACATGTAATGCTCCTTTCATGAAGGTTTTGGACAGTCAGGGTGACATAACTGATGAATTGTCGATTCCATTGCAAAAATTTGCAATAGCCGCCAAATGTACTGTAATTGCCGATGCTGAAGCTCCAGAGTGTAACAGGGTAGTGAGATATTCTGGGATCTTCTGAATCGGTATAGAAAAGGGATCCATGTTTTGTTCTTGGCCCATATAGAGAACCTAGTCCACTTACTGAAATAATTTTTTCTGGTGGATGGTGTGTGTGATGCCAGGAGGATCTCATGAACAGAGGATAAAATATCAGGTAGCCTGACAATCAGAGTGGAGAAACCAAACTGTGAGCTTTAGGCTGTAGAGATTGGGGTGAATCAATCCCTGAAGGCGAGTCAGCAGACCTTGAGATTGATTCAGGATCCATGGACTGTGGATCAGGTGTGGCCATAGGAATGGGAATCAGACTTGATGGGGCCAATAAGGGGCAACGAGGATCACTTTGTTTCTCAACATTTGAGCTTTTTGTAGAAATTCTGGGATGAGGGGGAAAGGCGTACAGTAGACCCGGGGCCTATCGTGCGTCAAAGTATCCCTTGGAGACTCCCCCTGAGGGGGGATCAGAGTCAGAGCAAAGTAGCTTCTGCATTTGTTGTTTAGGGGTGAAGCAAACAGTCTCAGCAATGGAAGATTTGAGCCGCTATAATCAGGTTGAGGTACCACTCATTAGGCATCATTATGTTTCTGCTCAGATTGTCTGCAATGAGATTGGAGCTCCCGGGAATGTGCGTCGCTATGAGAAAGTGGTTGGAAGCCATCGCCCAATGCCAAATTCTCATAGCTTCCCGAAATAGGGGGCAAGACCTGGCTCCGCCTTGTTTGTTGATGTACCAGATGACTGACATGTTGTCCGATTGAATTGCAATGGTCCCGGAAGGAATGGATATGTGGAACGCTCGCAACGCTAAGAGAAAGGACCTCAATTCCAGGACATTTATGTGCAAATTGGCCTCTATGAGGGACCAAGTGCCTTGGATCGTCCTTCCCTGGAAATGCCCCCCACCCCCAACAGGGAAGCATCCGTGGTCACCTGGCCTTGAGCTGGGGGAGACAGAACGATCAGCACCAAAGATTTGTGTCTTTTTTGGCACTAAAAAGAATCTAAAGTAAAACCCGAATCTTATTTGGTCTGGTGGGACAAGTTGGAGGACTCCTTTTCTTAGCAGCTTTTCGATTTCCAAGGCTGCAGCATCCCTCTGACCGGGTGGAACGTTGGGGATTCAACTGACGGGTCTGAGAGTGAGATGGAATAGGATATGATAGTCTCTGGATATTACTCTCTGCACCCATGAATCTACTGTTATGAGTTGCCAGGTTTGTTGGTGCAGAGAGAATCGTCCCCCAACTGCTTCTAGAGGAAAGCAATCGGGCCGCTGCTCAGGAGCGCTGAAAGGGTCAGCCAGAGAACGAATCCCTGGCACCCTGGCTGTGCAGACCCCCTCTGCCCCGAAAGGGATGTCTTCCGGATAAGTTACCCCCTCTGCCACGGGGGGAATGCTCATCACAAAAATATCCCTGGGACTTCTTGGACCACAATTTTCCTCCCCTCTGATTCTTGGAGAAGGGCCTCTGGGGGTGGAAAAATGTATGCCCATGGCAGACTAGGTCTTTCCGTCCTTCTCATTATGTGATCGTGTGTCTCTTATTTTTGGACCAAAGAGGGAAACTTCGTCAACAGGTGCGTTGACAAAAGAAGATTTGAAAGGGTCCGCAAAGTCACACAAACGCATCCAAGCATGCTGTCTCATGACGATGCCTGATGCAACTGCTCGAGCTGCCCCCTCGGTGATGTGAGAAATCAAGCACATCAAGATGGATTCTAGGGTAGCTAGCTGTAAGGCAACAATATCAAGCACCTCCTCAGGCAGTATTCCCACCAAAGAGACAGACATTTCTGAAATCAAGTCTCTTTGGGGGCGAGTAAAGTGTGCCAGGTAATATTCAGCGACCAAATGGCAAAGGTCGCTGAAGCAAAGGTCTGCTTCCCCAGTCTGTGCAAAGCCCACAACTCCCTGTTTGGGGGAAGAACAGTGGAAATATCTTCTGCCAGTTCCCCCTTAGCGCCTGCCACCACGACCATGGAATCTACTACTAGCTGTTTGGACCAGTTGGGTTAGTCTTCAGGCATGGACAAAATTTTATCGGGCCTCAGGGGGACAGGTTCTATGTTGGTCGGAGCCTTCCAGGCACGCTGCATGATAAGCCTGATGAGCTCATCTGCAGGTGGGGTCAGCCAGGAGGTAGATGATTGAGCACGGAAAGCCTGCAAGAACACCAAAGTGTTGGAGGATATCTAACCTCCCCTCTGCTTGAGGATCTCAAGAATGTCTCCAAATGAGATGTCTTTCGGGGGAGACCATGGGGACCCTTCTCCCTCATCGTAATTGGTGTCTTCGGTGACGGATTCCTCAGGGGAATCAAGATGCTTCCTCTTGCAAAGTTTCTTCCAGGGTGGCTCCCCAGTAGGGTCTTCTGTGAAGGACTTTGGAGAAAGGGTTCCCTTCAAGGGAAGGTCTTGCGGCTCCCATGCCCGAGATCCCAGAGTAGGGGGTTGGGGCAGCTGCATGCTAGAGTGGGGTTCTGGTTCCAATGCCAATGGTGCCAACTGTGAGCCTGGAGAAGAGAGGACCCTCCCCATCACTTGGAAAGCGGGCCCGCTGGAAGAGGGATGGGAGCCCAAAACTGGGAAGAACAACCTCGGAACTGGGGTCACACCCCGCCCCAACACACCCACCTCCAGGGGAGGAGCTCAGAGGACCGGTAGCTGCCAGGGCCACAGGTGGCGCCATAGAAAAAATTGGAGCAGAGATAGGTGCCACAGTGCCGACAGCCCAATCACTGCTCTGAGGGTGCACCAGTTCCGAAGGAGCCATGTCACCAAGAGTTATCAGAGCAGACAGGGAAGCCTCGGCTGTCGGAGCTGAGACAGGGTGCACCAGGATGGACATCGGTACAGAAATCTCCAAAACCTGGGAGGAGGTTGGAGGAGGATAAACAGGTGAATATGCCAGGAACGCTACCATCCCAAGGGGGAGGGAAGACCTAGTCAGGATCAGTAACCCTCTAGCTGCCAAAAGCTGGTCCACAACCCTCACTACATCTAGTTCCGAGAGACTCCTAGTGGATCTGATGGACGCTGCCGATGGAGACTCTGATCTTTCAAGAAATGGGCTGAATTGCTGCCCCAAAAAAGGCTCATAAGATGGGGAGTACCTTGTTCTAGCAAGGTGCTCAATCTCTGGAACCGTATGTGTGAACATAGTGGGAGTCGAATAAGTCATCGGTACCGTGGCCGGGGATGGCACCGATGCTGGTACCGGAGTAGGAGACTGCGTCATGATCAAGGTCGGCACTGAAGGAGAAGACAGAGATGCCGGTGCTGAAACTATCTACGCCGACAACGCTGAAGAAGTCTGGTGTTGACTCGGTTATGAAGAGGACGGAGATGGCATCGAGTGACTCCATTTCTCATTATGTTTTTTCCTGTTTCTTAACATCCTTTTGACTAGGAGGTGGTGAGACCTCCGCCCCAGACAGAGCCTCTGAGAAGGGTGTTTTCAACATAACCTTCAAAATGAGTTTGTTCTTGTGTTCAGCTAATGTTCGGTTGCTGAAACCAAAGAAAACATCACAAGACACATTAATATGGTCAACGCCCAAACAAACACACCGGGCGTGACAGTCAGAGTTAGGCATCTTGCACTCGCACTTATCACACTGTTTAAATGAGAAGTTATGTACCTACCATAACGTTCCATGTTAGTTGTCTTCTCTCGCCTTCTTTCTTGCTGGATGGGTTCGGAGCCGATCCTCGGCTCCGACTCGGCCACTTACTAAAGCTCGAGAGCTAATTTTACCGGCTCAAGGCAACCCTATATCCCATGCAAGACGATAACTACCCAGATCTCGTTTGGTAGCTAAGGAAAAATTATGCAATATATTCCTCCAACTGGAGAGGAGGAGGAAGGGGGAAATAATCCCTCGAAAAAGACCAATCTGATCTAGTGACACTAGTAAGCTAATTAGCTGGAAAAATTGGATCAGGACTCTTCAAGGAAGAGGAACAATCTTCTCGGTCTGACCAGGCTAGGGGGATGGTGGGCGGGATGCAAGAAAGAAGGCGAGAGAAGACAACTAACATGGAACGTTATGGTAGGTACATAACTTCTCAATGTTAAGTTGTCAATCTCGCCTTCATTCTTGCTGGATGGGACCGTCCTAGCACCTTTATCCTGGGTGGCTCAATGGAACAGACTCTTGAGAACGGTGGAACCAAAATTTGCTCTGTTTCTGGAGGCCAAGTCCAATTTGTAATGCGAAACAAAGGTATGAGGAGAGGCCCATGTGGCTGTTGCACAAATAGTGTCTATTGGAAGTCTTGCCTGAAAAGCTGTAGATGTAGCTAGTGCTCTAGATGAATGGGCTTTTGGCCTAGAAGTCAACTCTTTACCTCTGAGTTGATAAATGCATGTAATCACAGAAGACAGCCACCTAGATAGGGTTACCTTGGATACCGGAAGGCCTTTCCTGTTCTCTGCATAGGATAAAAACAGTTGATCAGATTTCCTAATTTGTTTGGTTCTGTCCAAATAATATCGGAGTTGGCGGTAAACATCGAGATAATGTAGTTTTTGCTCCGCTCTATTAGAATAATTTGGGAAAAAACTGGAAGATCAATAGATTGATTTAAGTTAGTCTGCGATGCCACTTTGGGTAAGAAAGACGGATTAGTCCTTAGAGAAACGCTGTCTTTGTGGAAGATTAAGTAGGGAGGACGAATGCAGAGGGTATGAAGCTCAGATACTCTCCTGGCAGAAGTAATGGCGACTAGGAAGAGTGTCTTCCAAGAAAGAAAGAAATTTCAATGAACAGGTAGCCGCAGGTTCAAAGGGGGGAAGAATCAAGGATGTTAAGATTAAATTTAGATCCCACTGTGGTGGGGGGTCTCTAATCGGAGGCTTAAGTAAAAATACACCTCTAAGGAATGCCTTGCAAAGTTTATGGGACATGATGTTGTGGTCCGACAAGCCGATATGAAAATTTGAAATGGCTGCCAACTGAACTTTTACTGTGGAGGAAGAAGATCCTGAGTGAAATATTTCAGCTAGGAAGTGCAAGACCGAATGAATCGGAGCAGTAAAGGGATCTATGTTCCTAGCTTTTGCCCAGAAGGAGAAACGTTGCCATTTACTAGTGTAAATCCTTCTGGTGGAAGATTTAAGGGAAGCTACTATGATATCCCGGACGGGATTAGAAATCATAGGAAGCCTGGCTAGGGACGGAGGGGGAGCAACCAAGCAGTGAGGTTGAGAGAAGGTATGGATTGGTGCAGCTGCCCCGACTGGTGGGTCAGAAGATCTGGAACCGGGTCCAGATGCCATGGCTGTACCAAAAGATAATGATGCAGGAACGGAAACCATATCTGTCGAGGCCAATAAGGGGCAATGAGAATCATCTTGGCTCTCAAGGCGGTTGCTTTCTGAATTACTTGTGGTATTAGAGGAAAGGGAGGAAAGGCATAGAGAAGTCCCCGGGGCCAATCTTGGATTAGAGCGTCTCTGGGGGGATGGCCTGGAAGGGGGAAGAGGGAGAAGAAGTCGGGGCATTTGCTGCTTTGAGGCGTAGCCAAAAGATCGCAGCAAGGAAGGCCCTACTTCTGAAAAATCTCTTCCGTCATAGATTGTTTGAGAGACCACTCGTGAGGCATGAGAATAGCTCTGCTCAACCTGTCCGCTATGATGTTGGACTTCCCGGGGATATGCGTTGCTATCAGAAACCGCTGAGAAGAGATTGCCCACTGCCAAAGTCTGAGTGCCTCTCGACACAGGGGATAGGACTTGGTTCCGCCCTGCTTGTTGATATACCACACTACGGACATATTGTCCGTTTGGACTGCAATAGTCCCCAGGGGAAGAGAGTCGTGGAGGGCTTGCAATGTTAAAAGCACTGCTCTCATCTCCAGGACATTTATATGCAGGTGGCATTCGAAAGGTTGCCAAGTGCCATGGACCATCCTGCCCTGATAATGCCCCCCCCACCCGATCAGGGAGGCGTCCGATGTAACCGTGGCGACCGGGGCGGGAGGAACAAAGGGTCTGCCCTGATGGACTTGAGGGGACAATATCCACCAGGTCAGATGCCTTTTGCAAATTGGAGTTATCATGATCCTGTGATGCATGGGAAGTCGTTGAAAGGACCATTGGGCGAACAGCATCCACTGTAGGAGACGCATATAAAAGCGGGCAAGGGGAAGAAGTGTTATGGCGGCCGCCATAAGACCCAATACTTTCAGGGCAAACCTGGCCTGAATTTTGTCGCTCTGGAGAAGCACATGGATGTGGTTTTGAATATCCAAGATCCTTTGATCTGTTAACTTTGCTGAAAGTTGTACGGTGTCCAAACTGGCGCCTATAAAGGTAATAGATTGGCAAGGCGACAAGGCAGATTTTTCGAAATTTATAGAGATCCCTAGCCCTCTGCAAATGTGAATGGTGTAATCTCTGGCTTGGAGAAGTTGATGCCTGGTGGTGGCAGTGAGGAGCCAGTCATCTAGATATGGAAACACCTGGAATCCTTGACGTCTCAGGTGAGCCGTAACCGCTGCCATACATTTGGTGAACACTCTGGGGGCTGTAGAGAGTCCAAATGGCAGGGCTCTGAATTGGTAGTGACTGGCCCCCAGCCGAAAGCGGAGAAACCTTCTGGAGCGCCTGTGAATTTTGATGTGATAGTACGCATCCTGAAGGTCCACCGAGCACATCCAATTGTCCTTGCCCAGAAAGGGTAGAATGGACTGAAGCGTGACCATCCGGAATCTTGTTCTCTTTACAAACTTGTTTAGTTTGCTGAGATCTAATATTGGTCTCCAGTCCCCTGTCTTTTTTGGTACTAAAAAGAACCTTGAGTAGATTCCGGATCCTATTTGGTCTGCTGGGACTGGCTGGATGGCTCTTTTTGCTAGCAGTTTTGATATCTCTGGTACTGCTAGTTCCCTTAGACCGGGTGGAACGTCTGGAAGGGTTCCCTTTTGCTGAATTGGGGTTTGGATAAAGGGAATTTTGTAACCCTCGGATATGATCGACTGTACCCATTTGTCTTGAGTAAGGGAAAGCCAGGCTTTTGGGTACAGCGATAATCTTCCCCCGACTGCCTCCGAAGGTGGACAATCGGGCAACATCTCAGGGATGCTGGAAGGGTTTGTCAGAGAGAGGCTCCCTGCTACCCTGATTCTGCGGACCCCCTCTGCCCCTAGGGCGGCGTCTGTTGTTGTTACCTCCTCTGCCTCTGGGGGTAAACTGACCTCGTGCGTCAGGCGTGACTCCTTGAGATTTGCGGAACCACATTTTCCCTCCCTTCTGACCTTTTGGGTAAGGTCTTGAAGGGGTGGAGAAACGGACTCCTACGGCAGAAAGAGTCTTGCCATTTTTGTTCACATCTAGTCAAGGTGTCTTTCACTTGAGGTCCGAACAAGGTCGAACCATCAAAAGGAGAGTTTGTGAAGGACGCCTTGAAGGGGTCTGCAAAATTACAAAGCCGCATCCAGGAGTGACGCCTTAAAGCCACTCCTGTGCCTGCGGCCCTACTCGCTCCATCGGCTGCATATGAAATGAGCCGCATGGAGGAGTTAACAATAGAGTTTAGGGTTCCTAGCTGTGAGTTAATTTTATCCTGGGACCCAGCAGCTGACGGATCCTGTAAAACTTCTCCCAACTCTTTAAGAACATCTCTTTGAAGGCGGGTGAAGTGACACAAGTAGTTCAGCGACCGCATGGCAAAGGTCGCTGAAGAAAATATCCGCTTGCCGTACCTATCCATAGTCCTGGAATCCTTGTTAGGAGGATGGACAGGTACTGAAGGATCAGCTAGTTCCTTCTTGGTGGCTGCAGCCACCACCATGGCATCAACCGGGACACCTTGTGTCAAAAATTGCCTATCAGGTGGGGCCGTGATGAATTTAGAAGGCCTCCGAGGAGTGGGTTCCACCGAATCCGGGGCCATCCACGCCTTCCGAGCCACCACGTCCATAAGAGGGTCGAAAGGCGGAGACACCCAGGAGGTGGAGGGTTGAGAACCGAATGCCTCCAGGTATACCGACTCGTCCTAGGAAGGATTAAGGGAAGGCCAGTTCCCCCTCTGCTTAAGGAGTTCAAGGATGTCTGAGAAAGAGACATCCTCAGAGGGGGACCTTGGGGATCCCTCCGACTCATCCAAGTCGGTATCGGATGTAATAGACTCGGGGGAGTCTAGATGTTTCCTCTTACATGTCCTCTTATGCGGAGGCTCACCTGACGGGTCAGGAGAAGCCTTGGAAGAGGAAGATATTCCCAGTGGGGAAACCTGAGGCGTTGGATCTCTGGGTCCGGGAGCAAGAGAGTGGGAAGAGACGTCAGCAGGCACTGTAGTGGGAGGAGCTGATGGAACTGACCGTTGACTACGCCCTGGGGCTAGTACACTCCTCATCACCTCGAAGGCTCCCCCATCAGAGAGGCCAGAAGGCTCCCGCTCCGAAGAGATAGGAACCCCAGGCCGCACCGACAGGGACGGCTCCGAGGCTGATGTCGGGGCTGAGCTCACCAGCGCCGAAGCTCCGAGAGGGAGAACGGGGTCGGACAAGGGTCCGATGCCACTCGCCCCCTCGGAGCAGACGAGAGAGACCACACGCCCAGATCCCTCCAACGAAGGCATCAAGGAGGAGATCGGAGCAGAGGACGACGGAGCCGAAGGGGGAGGTATCGGCTCCGAAGCCACAACAGTCACGGCTCCGAGGAGCTTCGGCTCCGAGCTCTGTAGGAGAGTCGAAGGAGGAATGTTAGGTGGATGTGTAATAGCTACAGTCTGATGAGACGGGCTATGGAGCATTTGGGCCAATGCCTGAGACTTTAATAGCCTACTCACCACTCTCTCAAGGTCGTGGTCAGAAAGCCTGGATGACTGAGAAGACCGGCTCCGCTCCGAGAGCAGGGGTGATCTCGGAGCCGAATGGATAGACTCCAATGAAGGGGATCTTGATCTCTTTCTGGAGGTGGGTGGAGCTGAAGGAGCCGAGGATACGTCGGCTCCAGTCGGAGCCGACAGTGAGTGCATAGATTTAGCGGTATCGGCGCCGGGTGGAGCCGATACTGTAAGCTGTGACACAGAAGGATCGGCTCCGGCTGGAGCCGATCTCGTCACAGAAGGCGAACCAGTAGCCGATGGCTTGGGACTTGGAGCCGAAGGCTTTGCTGGTTTCGAGGGCTTCCCCGGAGCAGACTTAGTCGGGGAGCTCTCAGGCTTTAATAAGCCCCTCAGTATTAGTTTATTTCTGCGCTCCTGCAGGACTCTTGGGCTGAAGGCGTGGCAGACAGAACAAGAGTCCTGCAGGTGCAGAGGTCCCAGGCAGTAAACACAAGAAGTGTGACCGTCTGTCAGAGACATTTTCTGACAGCACGAGTCACACTTCTTGAAGCCTGAGACCTTTGTGTCCTTCGACATAACGGTGTCGAGGGAGCACCAAGTACTAAAAACACACACACACACACACACAAAAAACACCCAATCCAAATAAAAAATAAAACATGGATACAAACACACCCAAACACCACACAGAATCCCTGACAAAAAATTAGGAAAGGGGGAGGCTTAAGGCCTAACTTAGGGGAAGGGATAAATAACTGTGGATAAGGGGAACCACTAACGGGAGACAGGGTTAAAAATCTAACCGTTAACAGTTAAGACAATAACAGTAGTGGACTAAAACGAAAGGGAGTCACTAAAAGTCTGAAAAATTGAAAACTTACCAGGAGCCGGTAAAAATGCACCTCGCAAGCGAAAGCAGCAAACGAGATCTGGGTAGTTATCGCCTTGCATCATGGGATATAGGGTTGCCTCGAGCCGGTAAAATTAGCTCTCAAGCTTTAGTAAGTGGCCGAGTCGGAGCCGAGGATCGGCTCCGAACCCATCTAGCAAGAATGAAGGTGAGATTGACAACTTAACATCAGTAGTTTTACTTTATAAGACATCATGGAAAACTACACAGACACTATAGTCCTAAACTACAATTATAACCAACAAAAAACAACAGCAAGGTTATAGAAGAGGAGTTTTTTTTTTTTTTTTTTTTTAAACAGATAGAAAAAAGGAGTACCAACAATGGTACTAAGAAATACCACAAAGTGGTAGGGAAAGGGCCAACCAAAGGTAGGGGAGAGGGACAGTACCAACGATGGTACGAAAAGAACTACCGAAGGTAGAGGGTAGGTTTTAGTAAGAAAGTATATAAATTTAAAGACGAACAGATAAGCTTAAGGAAAACTGACTAGAGGAAGGTAATTATATTAGATAAATCACAAAAACACTACACTTGGCTTGAGAGAATGGCTTGGCACGTCTGACAAGGAATGCAACAAACGAGATCTGGAGAGACTATGGGAAGGGCATTGTGGGTAGGACTTAGCTAAAAGTTTTTGGCTGGCGTGAGCTTGGTAACGGCTGTGTCGGTTCAGAGGACGGAACCGATGTCCTATCAGTAAGGAATGAATGAAGATTTACAACATCAGATCATATTTTACAAAATATACAACAGCTACAAATGAAAGTGTGTTATGACGCAATTTCTGCAGACATAGCTTCAAGCCTTACACGGGGTCAAACACACAAGAAAAAAAAACAGTGGAACAGGTTAACAGTTTCAAGTATCTGGTAGGGGTGGTTAAGGTAAAGGGAAGTTTGAATGAAGAGGTCAAAGCTAGAATTAGGAGGACTGCACCCAACTGGCACAATAAGTCAGAACTATTGTGTGACAGAAAAATGCTAAAGAAGCTGAAAAGTTAGATCTATAAAACAGTGGTGTAACCAGTACTACGCTTTGGTTCAAACACCTGGGCAATGAAGGCAGAACAGTTGAGGAAGCTGAAGATGGACATGATGTGCCTAAGATGTGTAGTAGGATGCACACTGTGGGAGACCTGAACTGAGGACATCAGAGCAGAAGCCCACGAAGCTCCAATTGCAGAGATAATTACAGTGATTTGGGCATGTGCAGTAAAGCAGAAGACAATCTGGTGAAGAAGATTTGTGACGGATGGGAACAAGGCAAGAACAAGCAACGACAACCAGCAGAGACATGGATGGATCATGCAAGAAAAGACCTGCGAAAATCAAGCATGACTACTGAAAAAAGTTAGGGCAGTGGTAATAAATAGAGAGATAGAGACAGTTGATGTTACACCCCCAACCCCATGTAAAAAATAGAAAAAAGTAGGTTTGATGATGCACAAAAATATTGATCAGTAAATTAGAATAAGTATTAATGTAAACTTGATAAGACAGATAGATAGCTGTATGGCTTACAAACAGGACATAGCAAGGATCATAGAGCAACTGGAGAGATGAAATTCTAGGTTGCAGTCAGGGGGGGGGGGTTCCCACAGATCTCCTTCCTGGGACTGTAGTTATTTAGGTTGTATATTTCTGATTTGTCATTTTTCATCTGAAGTGTTTCACACTCTGTATGCAGATGACTGGAAAACTGAATACATATTTCACAGATAGGGCATGTCTGCAAAACAACTTTACTAAACTGACAATTTGAGCACAAGAGAATAATATGCTAATAAAAACTAAGCATGTAATGTTGGGGAGACAGATTGAAGGATCAATATTTAATACAGAGCACAATGTTTGAAACTGTGTAGCCATTTAAAGCCATGCATGTATGGGTAGATCCAGCTTTGAGTTCTTCTGACCATTTCAATCCATTGGTTTTGGATACCTATATAACTATAAGCTGTATAAAAAGGTTTATAAAGTCTAGGAAATTAGAAATTATTCTTTGTAAGTTATTAGACTCAAACTAAAGTATGGAATAATATGAAAACTTTACAAAGAAACTAGCATGACTATAGAGTACAGCAGAAATATATGAAAGGCACCATGGATGTGACCATTTAAGCTTTTACAAAAGACTAAAATACCTAAACTTGTACAGTGTCTCAGAGATACTGAAAAGAAGACCTTATTCAGGTATATAGAGCATTTAGAGACAAATACCTTTGGGAATGATTGAAGATATCAGATTAGTAAAGAAGCACTGGCCAAACTTGTGTAGGAGATTATACAAGAATGAGAGATTTTTATTTTATTTTTACATTTGATTACTGGGAAAGTCCGACTGGACACAGGTCCATTTTCAGCGGAGGCCCAGGGAGAAAAGCTCCAGTTAACAATACAGTACATAAGAGGTAATTTGAGCATATAGATATGAATACATTTTAGCATAGATTGAGCAGATAATTTCTTGTTGTAAGGAATATATACAGTCCATTAAGTTTGTAAAAGTGCAAGTGTGTGTGTGTGTGTGTGTATATATATCTATCTATATATATATATATATATATCTATATATATATATATATATATATATATATCTATATATATATATATATATCTATATATATATCTATATATCTATATATATATATATATATATATATATATATATATATATATACTAAGATAGGAATTAGTTCTGAAAAGTACTTATGATTGGTTAAAATAAGTATTCCAGGAGGAAAAAGAGGAGCAAACAGGTGGTCCTTAGCAGAATCCTTGCAACAGGGCAGTGGCATGGATTAACCTGGGGAGTCGCATGAGCAAAACCAGTTGTTTGAATAGTGGGTTTCGAGGAGTTTTTTAAACTGGAAAGCAGATGTTTTAGTTATACGGTTTGGGAGTGAGTTATAGATTCTGGCTATACTGCAGACAGAGACGGATTTACCGGCATCATTTTTGTGTTTGATGACATTTAAGAGATTTTGGTTACTGGATCTTAAGGTTCTGGTGGTGGTGTAGGGCTGAATTAGATATTGCAGTGCTGGGGGGCTTTGTCAGGGAGTTAGTAAAGCTTGTGTGCAATTGGGAGTTGATTAAGTAGCAGTAGTTGGGACAGTTCAAGCCAGTTGAGTTGCTTGAGGGAAAGACACTGATGGGATCTATGAGAGGCGTCAGTAGCAAACTTGGCAATTTTGTTGTAACACGATTCCATTTTGTTAAGTTCGGTGTGGCAAAGATTTTTCATGATAGGGGAGGCATAAAGGAGGATGGATAAGAGGCGAGTCCTTGCAATAGTGACTTTGGTATGACTGGTCATGATCTGTTTGTTCCTGTAAAGGAGACCAAACTTTTTGTTTACTTTCTTGATTATTTGGGCTGTGTGTACGTTAAATTTAAGAGCATTATCAATTACTACACCTAGTAGTTTTGTGCATGTTGTTGGGGTGATTATGATGTTACCTTTGGAGTTTATGGTGAGATCGCTGTTTAGAGGATGAGATCTACCAGGGCCGAAGAGAATTAGTTTAGTTTTTTTGGGATTAAGAATAAGTTTGATGTTAGTGAACCATGCTTCAGCTAAAGTAAAGTTATTTTGCATTAAAGTTTGAAGCTCATTTACGGTGGGGACAGCACATACAATGGTGGTGTCGTTTGCATATTGCACTACCGAGGCAGAGGGTGAGGAAGCAGTTATCCGATTTGTAAATAGGGTAAATAGTAAAGGACCGAGAATGGATCCTTGAGGGACTCCTATGGATACTGGTAATAGAGAGGACAATTGGTCTTGCTATAAAACTGCTTCCTGGCGGCCTAAATAGCTACTGAACCATGATGTAGTGGAGGAGTTTATGTCAAGGGAAGATAGAGTTTCGAGAAGCATGCTATGGTGGTTTACCATGTCGAAGGCTTTAGATAAGTCTAACAATATGGATGATACAAAAAGTCCCTTGTTTCTATGGTGATAGACTATGTTGGTAAATGGCAGTAGTGCTGTTGTGGTGCTATGGGAAGGTCTAAAGCCATGCTGAGATTTGGATAGTAGGTTGTTTTTCAGTAAGTATAGCATTAGTTGTGAATGAACTACTCTCTTTAATATTTTTGATAAAGGTGATAGAATTGCGATTGGGCAGTAGTTGGTGAGCTCAAGGGAGTTACCACCTTTGTGGAGTGGAATAATATGTGACATTTTCCACAAGTTGGGTACTTTACATTTAGATACTGATCTATTTATGAGAATGGACATGGGGAGGACTATTGCGTCTGCTGATATTTGAAGGAAATCAGCTGCCAGTGTGGTTGGTTTAAGTTTTTTGAGGAGTTTAGCAATAGCTTTTGTAGGCACTGGGTGCAGGGAAAAGCCAGAGGAAGTCTTTTGTCTATTGAGGTGGGTAGGGGTGGATGTTGGTGTGGGGGTAGTGGTACTATTTTGGGTGTTGGCTACAGCTTGGACTGTTTCAGTAAAGAATTTGTTAAATTGTGTGGGGGTATTTTCATGGTTGTTTGGTAATACAAGTGTAGGTGTGGTGCATTTTCCTGGGTGCAGTACACTATTTACTGTGGCCCAGAATTTTTGAGGGTTGTGAGTGTTTTTCTTGCAAGGTTTTAATGTAATTGGTTTTATCAAGTATAATTAGTTTTTGGCTTTGTTGCAGAGTTCTAAATAGTTCTGTTTCAAGGTAGTGGTTTTGAGTTTATGAAATTGTAATCAGGCTTTGTCCCCATCGTTCATTATAGTTTTAGTGTCCTTTGTTAGCCAAGGAGCGTGGTTAGTTTGGACTCAAGTGGTACAAGAGGGTGCATAACAGTTTAGGATTTTGAGAAAAGTTGAGTTAAAGTGTTGCACAGCTTCATCTAGAGATAGTTGTTTTAGGGGAGACCAATTACAGCATTTTAGTGCATTGATTAGGTTATTAGCTTTGAAGTTCTTTTTGTTACGTACTGTTCTGAGGATAGGTTTGTTTATGTGGTGGGATCTGTTCCTAATAAGGTAGGTTGCTTGATGGTCACTCAGACAGTCTGGAAGACAGCCTGATTGTTGTGCGAGAGTGGCGTCAGACAGCAGTATGCAATCTAAGATGGACTGTCGTTTGGATGTCTTGTCAATTCTAATGGGGGTACATATGATCTGGGTAAACCCATGTAGGTTAATGTGGGTGGAGGGATTGTGTTTGGAACAATCAGACCAGTCAATACTAAAGTGTTCTAAAAGTATAGTTTCTTGTGGAAGGGAGGTAGACATCCAGTATAGCAGGCTTTCCATTATACCAATGTTACTGTCTGGTGAGATGTAGCCACTTGCAATTACGTTTGCTGGAGTTTAGTTTTAATTTACACAAATTAGTTCTATATTTATGACTTCTTGGGAATTACACTCAAATTGTTCTGTAGTGAGATGATTTTGGAATACTCTGCTATGCCTCCTTCCTTTTTCCCTGTCCTATAATTACGTATAATATTGTAGCCAGGGGGAGTAATCTCATTACTGTGATGTTCTAAGCCAGGTTTCAGTTAATACAGCTATATCTGGTTTGTACAGAGCTAGGAGGGCATGACGATCCTGAATTTTGTTAAGTATACTTCTTACATTCATGCTTAAGAGGAGGAGAGAAGAGGTAGGTCTTTGGTATAGTGTATTTGGCTGACTTAAGTTGGTGTGGGTTGATGAATTAGGTCCTCGGTTAGGGTGTATACCTCCACAGCAAGTGAGCTTTTGGAGTAGGTATAGGTAGAGTTTAGTTAGTCTGTACATTATTTTAGTTTGTTTTTGGGAAGAGTGAGGGTTAGTTTTGTTTGTTGGTTTATTATAGGAATAGGAAATAGATTGGGAGGAGGCAAGGTTGCATGGTGATATAAAGAAATTTCTTAGTTTTGTGGTACTGGCTAAGGATTATGTCTGCCATTGTGGTGGGATGGTTAAATAAAGTTGTGTGTGGTAGCAGGTGAGGATGGAAAGCAGGAGTAGAGAAAAGAGAGTTAATGGGTACAATACTGCTTTTAGTTGGGTATGATGTGGGTAGTACATTTTATATTTTTAGAAGGAGTGGGGTGTGTACAAGAGTAGACTCTATAGCTATAAAGGAGTTGCATTTTTAGCTATAAAGGTGTGGAATTTTTAAAGGGTGTGGTGAAGTGTGCCGGTATGAGGGATGGTAGCTCTTGCTTGATTGGGAATGAGAATCAAAGGAGGGTGTGGGTTTGTAACTATAAGTTTAAGTGTTATGGGGTGTGTGGGAATGGGGATAGGGTGGCGGAGCGAATGGAGTGGGATAGCACTGTCCTGTAGGAGCAACTGTTGTGGAAGTAAAACAACCAGTGAGAAGTTAGGTAATACAGTAAAGGAGAGGTAGGCTTTTCAGTTTAATGGTTAACTATTTTATTATTTTAGTTTATTTTCTATGTAGCGGGATATTTACTGCTTCTCTGTCAGACTAGCTGAAGCATGAAATAGACTGATTGCCAGTGTACATTAAAGGAAGAACTAGTCTTCATATTTGTTAAGACACTTATCATGGAGATTAATGTTTTGGTAGATCTGCAGGTTAGAATGGCTTTACTGCATGTGCCTGAAATACCTGCATGCACTTTAAGCTGGCCACAGACAATGTAGTCGGAAAAGATGAAAAGATGCGCCTCATCCCATACCCATATTTTGAGTCAAAGAATTACTTGTGTACAGAATAAACATGGACAAGAGAGAGAGATACCTTAAATTCCAAGACTTTTCAGAACATTTGTAATGAAAGTTGCACACAGCCATATTTTTGGGACGACAAACACAGAAGGACAAACTGCTGGAATTTTAGCTAGATTTTACTAACCTGGAGAAATGAAAGAAACAGAGAACTTCTGTGCAGCTTATCAAGAATGTCAAAAGACTGTACCATAACCTAGGTTCAGAAGTCTGCTGATCATTACACCTACTACTAAAGTCTCATTCAAGTGAACAGCCATAAATCATGGACCATTAGCAAAGTCTAATAATGGCTATCAGTATACTCTGGGCATTACTTACTCTATATACCACTAAGGTTCTTTAAGCCATGCCATAGCAAAAAGGCAATACTTAAGGTAATAGCCAAAGAAATATTCGCAAACCAGGAAACCCAATTTATATCTAAGGTAATACACCAGATTTTTCAGTGTTTTAAAGTAAAATAGATAAGAATGCCAGCTTACCACCCTCAAACTGCAGGGTCAGTGGAACACCTTAATAAAACTCTGAAATCTAAGGAAGGCCCTACAGACAAGACAGAAAGAACTAGAATCAGTTATTTCCCTACTGTCTCTGTGCTGCAAAAGAAGTGACCCAAACTTCAACAAGTTTTACCCCATTTGAAGTGCACTATACATTAGGCACCTCCAAGGTTTGCTGGACACAGAAAAGGAGACGAGAAGCTGAAATTTAAGAGTGATAAAATACTTTCCACATTTGACAGGTTACGAAGTGTCACAACAATTATTAAGGAACATATGCCATAGGCACAAGAGATAAACCAGAGGTTATAAAATAAAACTCTCACAATTAAGAGAGCTTTTAACAGGGAACAAAGCATTTGTTACTTACTTCTACAGGGAGTAAGTTTCGAGCATGATGGCAATGAACCTTTGAGGGGGTAGAGAAACTAAAACTAAACAGGAAAACAAAACAAAATGGAAAGAAAGTCAGAGAAACTGACACAAATGTGTTAAATCAATGAAGGGATGCTGACGCTTCTGTAGTTAGCTTAGGAGCTGACACAAAAACTGACAGAGGATCATGGAATTCTATTTGTATTCAGCTAAACAAAACACTGTTCAAGATCCAGAAACAAGGCATACAAGCTCTTACTGAGGGAAAAAAAGAGGTTGTTTTCTGAGCTACCTAGCAGAACCAGTTTAATACAGCATCATACTGAAACTGTGCCAGGAAGTAAGCAAACCTAAAGCCATATAGGACACCAGAGCTCCAAAGAAAATTAATACATAAAAAAGTAAGAAAAATGCTTAAACTTGGAGATAGTGATGAATCCCACAGCAAATGGAAGTCTGTCCATGTCAGCAGTGCTGGCCTTAGGTAAACTAACACCCTAGGCAGAAAGGCTACATCCCCCTGCCCTCCCCAACACACACACGAAAACATTAAGTGACAAAATGATGGAAAACGATAAGCATGTTATCAGAAGCAGTGTAAAACGTATAGACTTTAGTGAATGGTATTGCAAAATTCTACCACACAAGGTCATTTATTTTTGCTTCAGAAAAAGGAGATGAAAGATGTGTGCCTTTTTTCTTTATTGTTGCCACTAGTAGAAAAGTCACAAAGTTAAAGAATAGCTGGTGTAAAATCTTACCATAACTATAGATGTCCTTCTCTTCCATGTTGCTGCATTCAAAATCCTTGGATTATTCTCTGCTTAGCTATCTCCAAACGTCCGGCCAGTATACAAAACCTGTAGACACTGCTAGGTACGTGGGGGTGCTTGACATTGGCTGTAGGAAGCATGGGCCATAAAATTGATGCCTGCAAGTACCTTTCCTCAGAACGGAACGCCCCAGTCAGACCCCAGTCCCAGGACAGCTGTACAAGTCCTGTGTCATCCAAGAAGGAATTACTTATTTGGAGATATATATGCATAAATAGGGGGTAGGAGGGAGAGATGGAATACTGCAACATGGAAGAGAAGGACATCTATGGTTATTGTAAGATTTTACCCAAATAGTCTATGTCCTTCTATTCTCATGTTGCAGTATTCAAAACCCTTGGGTGAGTGCCAAAGCTCAAACGAAAGAGGAAGAGGGTGGTATGGAACTGTTTTCCAAGAAACCATGCAGGATTGCCCTAGCAAAGGCTGCTCTAGAATTGGAGACATAACTCCTTTGTAGTGTTTGGTGAAGGTATGGAGAGATGTCCAGGTAGTTGCCTCTAGTACGGAAGCAATGTCCTTTGAAGAAGACTCCAGATGAAGCCATGGCTCTAGCAGAGTGGGCATTAATTTTTGAGGTAAGATGTTTGCCATGGTAGGTGTAACAAAATGATATGGCCCTGGAAATCTAGGCAGAAATGGTCTGTTTTGTCGTCACTTTTCCCAGAGCTCTGGGATGAAAGGAAACAATTGCTCTGATCTCCTAATGAGCTTGGTCTTATCAAGGTAGAATCTGAGTAGTCTGTGAACATCAAGGGAATGCAAGACTCTCTCACTGTCATTCTGGGAATGTGGAAAAAAGATGAGAAGGTGAATAGATTGGTTCAGGGACAGCTCATTGATCACCTTGGGCATGAAGGACAGATTGGTCCTCAGAGTTGCTCTATCCTTGTGGAAGAGGAGAAAAGAAGGGGTTGCCATGAAAGCCTGGAGCTCTGATACTCTTCTGGCTGATGTCAGGGCCACCAGGAGCAGAGTTTTCCAAGTGCAATGTTTCAAAGAGGCTTTAGATGCTGGTTCAAAAGGGGCAACAGTGAGCTTCTGTAAGACGTAGCTCAGATCCCACAGAGGTGGAGGTGGAACTGGCCTCCTGGGGGGTCTGAGGTGCAGTACTCCCTTAAGGAATAACTTTACTGGGAGTCGGGAGGCAAGAGGAGAGTCAAGAGGCAGACAAGCGGAAAGAGCAGCTAGTTGGACCTTAACAGAAGAATATGCCAACCCTGTTTGCAATAATTCAACACATATAGGACAGCACTAACAGGACCTCACCTTGAAATGGATCAAGCTGTCTTTGTAGACACCAAATGGAGACTCTTTTCCATTTAGACATACAAGATTTCCTAGTATTGGGTTTCCTGGCGTCCTGCAGGACTTTAAGCACGTCCTCAGTGTAGAGGTGTCTGAAAGGGATCACAATTCTATCATCCACAGAGTTAGATTCAGAGATTCCAGGTGGGGATGGATTAGGGATCCTTTGTCCTGTGTGACAAGATCCACTCTGAGGTAACTTGTGATGGCTGCCCCTGGCTAAATGTAGCAGAAGGGGGGGGGGGGTGTGACCAATGCTGTCTAGACCAAAAGGGAGTCACCAACAAGATTTTTGGTTTGTCCTGCTGGATTTTCAGAAGGACTTTCTGTAGGAGTGGGAATGGGGGAATGCATAGAGAAACATTTCCTTCAATGAGATAGGGAACGAGTCTGCTGTCCTCCCTAGGGGGCTGGGTGCCCTGGTACAAAAGAGTGGAAGTCATTTGTTCAGAGGGGAGGCAAACAGATCTATCTGTGGTGTACTCCACTTGTGGACTATAATTATATCTTCTTTTCGCTTTTCCCGGTTAGGGGTCGCCACAACGGATCACCTGCCCGCTCAGGATTGACAGTACAGAAGGCATACACATATACACACACACACACACACACTCATGCCAAGGGCCAATTTTGTCAAATGTTAGCCTCCCCTCCACAAACTCGCAGTGATCCATATCTATCAATGCTGGTATCACTTATGCCATTTTTTAGCCATTATAGACAAACACTTTATAATCATGGTTTAATATTAAAATGGGTCTGTATGAAGCTGGATCCAACGGATCGTTACCCTCTTTAGGTATTACTGTCACCTTCTTCCAGGATGCTGGTACTTCTCCTTTTAAAATACTGTTAAACAAAATCTTCCAGATCTTTAAAAGATTTTCCCTCCTAGCTTCCAAACGTTCACAGAAATACCATCTATTCCATAGGACTTTCCTGTAGATTTGTTATACTCATCCTTCCTATCCTGTTAGTAATTGACCCTCATCTACCTCTAACCTTGGCATATTAAATTCTTCCATAAACATTTCCATTTGTACCTTTTCTTGATTTCCATATTTCTCTGCTTTGCACAAACTTTCATAAAATTTTTAAAATATTTCTAATACTTCTACAGGATCTCTTGCCATCTTCCTTGTTATAGGCTCCTAAACTTGGTGACAGACCTTTTCAATTTCTGTTGCCACAGTCGTTCTGCTAACAGTTTTTGTGCTTTAGAATTATCGTCAAAAAGCAGTTGCTTCACAGCAATCTTTCTAAACTCATCACTATATTATTTATTATTATAGTTATAACTATATATATATATATATATATATATATATATATATATATATAGTATAATTCCCATTACGCACTGTCTAGCACTGTAGCGTGATCTTGGAGTTAGTATATTTAAGTTGCAGGAGGGGGTGCAGGGGAGCTGGCCCTCCTGCAATAACAGGGTTTTAAGATTAAGTAGTTTTTTTTTTTCTTCTTAATTTCGAAATTCAGAATCTCAAGATTCTGAGTTCGATATTCAGAAAAAGAAGTTAGGTCTTACGATAACGTTCCATCTCTATTGTTGATCCTCGTTCAGTCATTACGCATGGGTATCGGTTCCGAGCTCGGAACCGAGCTGGCCATTTTCCAAGCTCACTTCAGCTTCAAACTCTCGAGCTAAATTCTTACCCACAATCCCCCTCTCTGTTACCTTAGATTGAGTTTTCAAGTCAAAGAAGGTACAGGCTACCTCTGGTCAAATAACCTAAGAGAACTGGATGGTGAGATCCACAAGAAACCACAGGAGGGGGAAGGAGGGAGGGTCATAATGACTGAACGAGGATCAACAATACAGATGGAACGTTATGGTAAGACATAACTTCTTTATCTGATATTGTTAATCCTCGTTCATTCCTTACACATGGGACAGAGTCCCCAGCTACCTCTATTCCTGGGAGGCTCTCATGGAAGGACATTTCTGAGCACCATAGAACAGAAAGATGCTCTTCTCCTGGAGGCCAAATCCAATTTGTAATGATTGATGAAGGTATGTGGCGTAGCCCAAGTTGCAGCTGCACAGATGTCATGTAAAGAAGCTCTGGCATGGAAGGCAGCAGAAGTTGCCACCGACCTTGCTGAATGAGCGTTCATGGTAGTAGGCAACGAGATACTACGTTGTGTATACATAAAGGTCGCAGAGTCCTTCAACCATCTAGCTAATGTGACCTTAGCAACAGCAGATACTAATCTAGGTCCAGAAAAGGCCAAAAATAACTGGTCAGATTTACGAAAGGGTTTAGTCCTGTTTAAGTAAAAACAGATTTGCCTGTGTATATCTAGGGTATGCAGGCAATACTCTCCTTTGTTTGAATGATTGGGAAAGAAAACTGGCAATTCAATGGCTTGATTAATGGACATTTCTGAGATCACTTTAGGCAGAAATGAAGGATTAGTTCTCAGAGACACTCTATGTCTATGAAAAATCAAGTATGGACTCCTGATACATAAAGCTTGAAGCTCAGAAATATGCATGGCAGAAGTAATGGCGACCAAAAACAAGGTTTTCCATGACAAATACTTGAGGTCGCAAGAAGAGGCTGGTTCGAAAGGTGATATTGTCAGAGCTTGTAGAACTAAAGATAAATCCCATGGTTGAATAGGTTCTCTAAAAGGTGGCTTCAGATGATTCACACCTTTTATGAAGGTCTTGCACAATTTATGGGACATAAGAAAGGAATCCTGGACACCCTCATGAAAATTAGAAATTGCAGCCAAATGAACTCAAATGGTAGAGGCTGATAGACCCGATTGAAACAGGTCGGCCAGATAGTCTAGAATTATCGACACTGGTGCTAAAAAGGGGTCTACTTGTTTATCTTTCAGCCAACAAGTAAATCTTTTCCACTTGCTCAGATAAGTAATTCTAGTGGAAGACTTAAGAGAAGCAATGAGAATATCACGTACTGGTAAAGAAAGATCATTCTGCCTGGCAATCAGGGGAATTGGCGTAGCCAAGCCGTGAGCTTCAGGCTGTTCAAGTTGGGATGAATCAGGTTCTGTGGATGTGAGATCAACTCCGGGGTTGGATGGAGAATCCATGGTCGATCTAGTAGGCGAGGCCAAAGGAAGGGGAACCAAATCTGTCGAGGCCAATATGGTGCTATGAGGATCACCTTGCTCTTCAACCGACGGGCTTGCTTCAGAAACTGGGGAAAGGGTGGAAATGCGTAAAGAAGACCCAAGGGCCAATCGTGGACTAGAGCGTCCTTGGGTGACTGTCCCGGAGGGGAAATCAGGGCGAAGTAGTTGCTGCATTTGTAGTTGGTCGGGGATGCAAAGAAGTCGCAGCAAGAACGACCCCAGCGGTGGAAGATCTCCGCCGCTATCAAGGGATTCAGGGACCACAAGTGAGGCTGAAGAATGTACCTGCTGAGCCTGTCTGCTATCACGTTGGAACTCCCGGGAATGCGCGTTGCTAGAAGAAAACGGTTGGTAGCCATCGCCCATTGCCATATCCTCGTGGCCTTTCGACAAAGGGGGTAAGATTTGGTTCCACCTTGCTTGTTGATGTACCAGACCACCGCCATGTTGTCTGATCGAATCGCAATTGTCCCAGACGGCAGCAGGGGATGGAATGCTTGCAACGCCAGAAGAACTGCCCTCAGCTATAGAACATTTATATGCAGATGGGCCTCCAGTTCAGACCAAGTGCCTTGGACTGTCTGTCCTTGACATAGCCCTGCCCCCACCCCATCAGGGAGGCGTCCGTGGTCACTGTGGCCTTGGGTTGCTGGAGGGGGGGGGGGGGTGAGACCATTGTGAGAGATTGTGTGTCATCCACCAATTTAAATCCTGTTTGCATCTGTGAGTTACTCGAATCATGGCTGAAAGAGGATGCTGAATAGGATACCACTGGGTGAGCAGTAGCCATTGTAGAAGCCTCATGTGAAACCTGGCCAGGGGAACAATGGTGATGGAGGCTACCATGGAACCCAACAGCTGTAGATCCGAGTGAGCTGTGGATTTTTCCTTTGAAAGGATTGGAATTAGTTGTTGCTTTATCCTTAGAATTCTGTGCTCTGGAATAGCAGCTCTGCAGTTTTTTGTGTCCAAGATAACCCCTATGAATTGTGTCGACTGAGATAGGGTGAGATTGGATTTTTGCCAGTTTATGGTAATGCCTAGCCTTTGAGCAGCAAGGAGAGAGTATGCCAGGGCTTTTTCCAGTAGATGTCTGGTGGGGGCGGAAATGAGCCAGTCGTCTAGGTATGGAAACACCTGGAATCCTTGAAGTCGCAAGTGAGCTGTGACAACTGCCATGCACTTTGTGAACACTCTGGGGGATGTAGAGAGTCCGAAGGGCAGTACTCTGAACTGGTAGTGACTGGCTCCCGCACGGAAGCCCAGAAATCTTCTTGATGGCCTGTCCACATTTATGTGGTAGTACGCATCTTGAAGATCTATAGAGCACATCCAATCGTTTTTTTCCAAAAGCGGGAGGACAGACTGTATTGTGACCATCCGGAATTTTTGTACTCTCACAAACTTGTTCAATACACTGAGATCCAAAATTGGTCTCCAGTCTCTGGTTTTCTTTGGCACCAAAAATAGTCTTGAGTAGAATCTGGATCCTATCTGGTCTGGAGGGACTATTTGGATGACTCTCTTTCTTAGCAGCTTTTCTGTCTCTAGTGCTGCTTCTTCCCTTTAACTGGGTGGAACATCAGGAAGATTTTTTGAAGGGATGGGAAAAAGATCGAAGGGAATATGATAACCTCTGGTTACAATCCTTTGTACCCAGGAATTGATGGTGATGGTTAGCCAGGCAGAAAGGTACAAGGAGAAACATCCCCCAACCACCTCCAGAGGAAAAGAGTTGGGCCGCTCTTCAGGAGCGTTGGTAGGACTGACCAGGGAAAGAATCCCTGCAACCCTTGTTACGCAGACCCCCTCTGTCCCAAAAGGAGCGTCTTCCCTGTAAGTTTCCCCCTCTGCCTCTGGGGGAGAACTCGGCCTGTGTGTCATGGAAAGGACCCTGAGATTTCTTGAACCATATCTTCCCACTCTTTTGGTTTCAGGAGAAAGCACGTTGAGAGGAAGAATAACGGACACCTATGGCAGAAAGGGTCTTACCGTCCTGTTCACATCTGGTCAGTGTGCTTTTAACTTTGGGCCCAAACAACGAGGAAGCCTCAATGGGGGCATTAAGAAAAGAAGACTTAAAGGGTTCCGCGAAGTTGCCCAAGCGCATCCAGGCATGTCGTTTCAAGACCGCAGCTGAACTTGCTGCTCTAGCTGCTCCTTCTGATGCGTGAGATATCAGTCGCATAGAGGAGATAGATATAGATTCAATGGTGGCCAGCTGAGAGGCCACTTTGTCACGGACCTCATCAGACATGGCACCAGCCAAGATTTCAGAGAGCTCAGAAACCAGATCCCTTTGAAGCCTGGTAAAATATGCCCTATAATTCAGGGACCTGTTAGCAAAGGTCACAAGCAAAGGTGCGCTTACCTATGCTGTCCAGGGCCCGGGACTCTGTTAGGCGGATGGACAGTCTGGCTTTCTTCTTCTGCCAGATCCTTTTTAGTTGCGGCCGCCGCCACCACCAAAGCATCCACAGGAAGACCTTTGGACCAATGGGGATCTGAAGCAGGAGGAAACAAGATCTTATCTGACCTCTGGAGAATAGCTTTGACGGTATCAGGAGCCTTCCAAGCACTCTGCACGATGAGCTGGACAAGTTCATCCGCAGGTGGAGTAACCCAGGAGGTAGGGGGCCAGGCGCAAAAGGCCTGCAGGAACACTGATTCCTCAGAGGTCGGATTAGAGGGCTGCCAGTCACCTCTCTGTTTCAGGATTTCGAGGATATCACCAAAGGATACCTCAGAGGGTGACCGAGGGGATCCTTCTCCCTCATCGAAATCTGTGTCTTCGGTGAGGGACTCCTCTGTGGAGTCCATGTGCTTCCTCTTACACAAACTTTTCCAGTGGACCTCCTCACTGGGAGAAGCTGGAGAAGACAGCGAAAAAGGGGATTCCTGAGGGAATATGTCCTGCGGTCCTTGCACCCAGTGTCCGCTAGGTGCGACTTGTGAAACCAGTGTACCAGAGGTGGGCGGAGGTATAGACAGTCCGGTATTGCCGGCAGCAGTGAAAGCCTTCTCCATCAGTTGGAAAGCTGGTCCACCCAAAGAGGAGTGCACGTCTAGAACAGGGGTCACCCCTCTCCTAAGTGGCTCAGCCTGCCAACCCGGAGTCCCTGGATGGGTGTGGGACAGCAAACTATGCGTGTCACAACTCGACATCCTGGGTCGTAGCAAAACTTTCCTGCCACGAACGCAACTGCAGTTCCTTAGTGAGATCCATAAAGGGAACCACAGAAGGGGAAGTCTGTGCTATATCCATGGACTTCAAAGGCAATGAAGTTCTGGCCAAGAGTACCTGGTCCACAGGACACAATACATGTTCGGAAAGGCTTCTAGTGGACCTCACGGAGACTGAGGGAGAAACAGGCCTGTCCACAGACAAGGCAGACTCAGTGCCCATCTCATCTGACCGCACCGAGGACAATGGTGCAGAGAGAGGCTGGACTACTGTTGTCTGCACCGAAGAAGTCATCGGTGCCGAGGTCATGGTTTGCACCGACACAGGGATCAGTGCCAAAGTGGTTGTCGGTGCCGAAGCTGGAACTGAAAAAACTGGAGTCAACAATAAAGGCATCGGTTCCAGGGAAGATCTCGAAGCTGACACGGTCAAGGTCTGTGCTGACTGAACGGTCGGTGCCGATACAGTGGTAATGGTCTAAACCGAGGAGCCCCTCGGTGCAGATACATAGAAGGCTGCAGGAGAAGATGGCGCTGAAATCACTAATGGAGCCGAAGGCCTCGGTGCTGAAGGTCTAGGCACCGAAAGAACTGGGGCTGACAGCGTAAGCTCCGGAGCCGAAACCTTAGCCTTTTTAGGTTTTGGTTGGCGGGAGTCCCCAGCTGTGGACGAAGGCAAGGATTTAGCCTTAGTAGGAACATCCAAAGTTTTCTTATGGGTTCTAGGAGGGGTTGAGGCCTCCAATCCAGAAATAGCCACTGAAAAGGGAGATTTTAGAAGTCCCTTCAGTAACAGCTTGTTTCTTCTTTCCAACAAGGTTCTATTAGAAAAGTTCTCACAAATAGTACAGGGTGGGTCAACAGACAAATGGGAAGCTCCCAAACAATAAACACACAAAGAGTGTGCATCAGAAGTAGGCAGTTTGTGTCCACAATCAGAACACCGCTTAAACCCTAGACTACCTTTCTTATCTGCCATGACAGCAAATTAATTAATAGAAAAGGTACCAGCAATGGTACAAGAGAGTACCCGGAGGTATGAGAGAAAAGCGAAAAAGATTACCAATGATGGTAAAGAGAGAATACCTCGCGGTAAAGGTGGTAAAGAAGCAGAAAAACCTGAAGAAATTATGAACGCTAGATGCGATAGGGTAAGAAACAATAAAATATGAACTTTCCTGACAGAAAAGTAATCTGTAAAACTATTAAACAACAATTTACTGTACTTAGCTCAAGAGAAGTAGCTTGACATGACCGAATGGCAACGCGGCAAATGAAATCTGAGATAACAGGGAGAGGGGGATTGTGGGTAAGAGTTTAGCTCAAGAGTTTGAAGCTGACGCAAGCTTGGAAAATGGCCGGCTCGGTTCCGAGCTCGGAACCGATACCCATGCGTAATGACTGAATGAGGATTAACAATATTAGATACTCTGGATTCTGTTCTTTCGAGATTAAGAAAGTGGACCCTGTCCAGCAACACATCCCTATGTAGCATCCATTCATGTGAGTGTGACATGGACCTGCTCGAGGTGTCTGCCTGAGTGTTGTGAACTGAATGACTGTAGACTGCCTGTAGGGTGACACCATGCTGGGCCACCAATTCCCAGGCTTGGAGTGCAAGTCTGCACAGCAAGCAGGATTTTGTTCCCCTCCATTTGTTCACATGCCAGTGAACTGTAGTGTTGTCTGAACAACTTCAGGGGGCCATTGCTTCAGGGTGTGTTGGTAAGCCCTCAAGGCAAATATGATTGCTCTAATTTATCTGATGTTCATGTACTCCCGCTTGAAAGTGCCTGTTCATCTGCCCTGCACCTTCCAGCTGCCCAAAGCAGCTCCCCAGCCAAGGTCAGAGGCATCTGTGTACATCTCCTGGACTGGTGGGAGGGGTTGCAAAGAAGTCATGGGTTGAGGGAGACTTGGTCCAATCACCAAAGGTTCTCCTTCCTTAGGCATGGAAGGAAGGGAATGTTGTGGTCTGAGAGATGGGAGTGTTGAATCCATGTGGACCTCAGGTACCACTGAAGTTCTCATGTGGAGTCTTGCCAATGGCAACATGGGTATAGTGGGAAGCTGCATGTCCCAGAAGTCTGAGATAATGTCTTGCTGTCATAGCAGTGAAGAACAGACGGCATATGAAGCTTCAGGCTTTCCAACTTTTGAGGTGGAAGGAAAGCTTCATAACATCTGTCCTTATTCTCTTCATCATCATAGTCAGCCCCCTTCATCATCATCATCAGCCCCCATTTTTTCTACATGGGGTCGGGCTATCGTGTTAACTGTCGGCAACTCTCTCGATTCAGTGCCAGACTCCTGTCTTCTTCAACACTCATGCCTGAATGTTGCAGATCCTCTTTCACACAATCCATCCACCTCTTTGCTGGACGTCCTCGCTTCCTTAACCGGAAAAGTATAGCAACAGATATTCATAAAAAAGGCTAAAAAGCCATACAGCCAACAACATTCCAAAATATAACACACTCAGTACATATGCATAAAAGGAGTGATGCAGAAGTAAGCTGTTACCATCTACATACGGCCAAATGTGGGTTAAAAGAAGTGCAACAATACCACCCAACTATCTAATTCCAATAGCAAGGAACAATGGAATACAACAAATAGGTGTGTGTGTGTGTGTGTGTGTGTGTGTGTGTTTTGTATAAATGTATACTGTGGAAGACTAAGACAGCAGAGACAGTGCAGCTTAATAAAAACAACACAGTTTTATTAGATGCACATGAAAATAAAGCAGGTTCTTCCAACCAAAACAGTCTTGCAGTCTAAATGTACAGCAACACTTTTAACATGGTCTCACAGTGCTGAGAAGCCATGTCTGTCAGTAGCGCAGGATCTATTTCCAGCTTCTTGCTGAATGTATTCCTTCACTATGTTTGATTCTCTTTTAGAGGGCCCCTGCTCCAGTCAGCCAGTCCACTTTCACAAACAGCAAATGTTTTCTGACTGGTCTTAGCCCTCTTTTTGTACTACATGCAACAGCTGATTAAACAGACTGACTTGTTAATACAGTCAAGTATCTTTCCATTCCTAAACAGCAGCCAGCAGGGTTATGAACTACTATGATACCACATACCAGAACCACTGGTGTAGGTGCAGAGTTTATCTACTTTTAATGCATTTTTCCTCTTATTTTAAAATTGACAAGAACCCAGTTTTAAAACAAGAAAAAATTCACATCTGCAAACTAATTTGGCTAGTACAGTAACTGTAGTAGCCAAATAATTACTCCACAGTTCCAGACTAAAACCAATTGGCACTTTACCTCAAAGGTGAAACATCAGCTATTTATTATCATGGCTTCTTGGGGTACACAAGCCAGTGCATTTCTTTGTGCCGGTCCCAAGCCCGGATAAATGGGGAGGGTTGCATCTGGAAGGGCATCCGGCGTAAAATCTTGCCAAATCATACATGCAGACAACAGTACAGAAATACATACCGGATCGGTCGAGGCCCGGGTTAACAACGACCACCACCAGTACTGTTGGCCAACAGGGTGCTGGCAGAAATTGGGCTACTGTTGGCCGAAGGAGGAGACGAGGGAGAAGGCATGCCCGAAGGCAGGTAAAGGCTAGGACTGTGATAGTGAGGGTCAGAACTTTGAATGTTGGCAGTATGACTGGTATAGGGAGAGAGCTAGCTGATATGATGGACCGAAGGAAGGTTGGTATATTGTGTGTGCAACAAACCAGATGGAAGGGGAGCAAGGCTAGGTGTATCGGAGGCGGTTTCAAATTGTTTTATCATGGTGTGGATGGGAGGAGAAATGGCGTAGGCATTATTCTGAAGGAACAGTATACTAAGAGTGTTTTGGAGGTGAAAAGAGTGCCAGATAGAGTGATGTTTATGAAGCTGGAAATTGATGGTGTAATGATAAATGTTGTTAGTGCATATGCTCCACAAGTTGGGTGTGTGATTGATGAGAAAGAAAAATTTTGGAGCGAGTTGGATGAAGTGGTGATGACTGTACCAAAGGGTGAGAGACTGGTGATTGGAGCAGATTTCAATGGGTATGTTGGTGAAGGGAACAGATGGGTATGTATGGTGTTAAGCAAAGGAATGCAGAAGGTCAGATGGAAGTGGATTTTGCGAAAAGGATGGACATGGCTGTGATGAAAATGTATTTTAACAAGAGGGAGGAGCATAGGGTGACATACAAGAGTGGAGGAAGGTGCACACAAGTGGATTATATCTTATGTAGAAGGGCCAGTCTGAAGGAGATTGGAGACTGTAAAGTGATGGCAGGGGAAAGTGTAGTTAGGCAGCATAGGATGGTGGTTTGTAGGATGACACTGGTGATCAAGAAGAGGAGGATGAGTGTGAGGGCAGCACCAAGGATCAAATGGTGGAAATTGAAAAAGGGTAATTGTGAGGTGATGTTCAGGGAAGAGTTAAGACAGGCACTGGGTGGCAGTGAAGAGTTACCGAATAGCTGGGTAACTACAGCAGAGCTAGTAAGAGAGATGGCTAGAAAGGTGCTTGGTGTGACATCTGGAAAGAGGAAGGAGGACAAGGAGACCTGGTGGTGGAATGAAGAAGTACAGGACAGTATACAGAGAAAGAGGCTGGCGAAGAAGAAGTGGGATTGTCAAAGAGATGAAGAAAGTAGACAAGAGTATAAGGAGATGAGGTGCATTGCAAAGAGAGAGGTGGTGAAGGCTAAGGATAAGGAGTACGAAGAGTTGTATAAAAGGTTGGACACTAAGGAGGGAGAAAAGGACCTGTACCGATTGGCTAGACAGAGGGACCGAGCTAGTAAAGATGTGCAGCAGGTATGGGTGATAAAATATAATGAGGGAAACATACTCACAAGCGAGGAGAGTGTGTTGAGCAGATGGAAAGAGTACTTTGAGGGGTTGATGAATCAAGAGAATGAGAGGGAGAGAAGGTTGGATGATGTGTGGATAGTGAATCATGAAGTGCAGTGGATTAGCAAGGAGGAAGTAAGGATAGCTATGAAGAGGATGAAGAATGGAAAGGATGTTGGTCCAGATGACATACCTGTGGAAGCATGGAGGTGTTTAGGTGAAATGGCAGTGGAGTTTTTAACTAGATTGTTTAATGAAATCTTGAAAAGTGAGAGGATGCCTGAGGAATGGAAAAAAAAGTGTTTTGGTACCGATTTTTAAGAATAAGGGTGATGTGCAGAGCTGTAGTAACTACAGAGGGATTAAACTGATCAGTCAAAGCATGAAGTTATGGGAAAGAGTAGTGGAAGCTAGGTTAAGAAGGGAGGTGATGATTAGTGATCAGCAGTATGGTTTTATGCCAGGAAAGAGCACTACAGATGCGATGTTTGCTCTGAGAGTGTTGATGGAGAAGTACAGAGAAGGTCAGAAGGAGTTGCATTGTGTCTTTGTGGATTTAGAGAAAGCATATGACAGGGTGCCTAGAAAGGAGTTGTGGTTTTGTATGAGGAAGTCGGGAGTGTCAGAGAAGTATATAAGAGTGGTACAGGATATGTACGAGGGTAGTGTGACAGCGGGGAGGTCTGCGGTGGGAGTGATGGATGCGTTTAAGGTGGAGGTGGGATTACATCAAGGATCAGCTCTGAGACCTTTCTTATTTGCAATGGTGATGGACAGGTTGACAGATGAGTTCAGACAGGAGTCCCCGTGGACTATGATGTTTGCAGATGACATTGTGATCTGTAGTGAGAGTAGGGAACAGGTGGAGGAGAACCTGGACAGGTGGAGATATGCTCTAGAGAGAGGAGGAATGAAGGTCAGCAGGACTAAGACAGAATATATGTGTGTGAATGAGAGGGAGGATAGAGGAATGGTGAGGATGCAGGGAGTAGAGGTGGTGAAGGTGGATGAGTTTAAGTACTTGGGATCAACAGTTCAGAGTAATGGTGAGTGTGGAAGAGAGGTGAAGAAGAGAGTACAGGCAGGATGGAGTGGGTGGAGAAGAGTGTCGGGTGTGATTTGTGGCAGACGAGTACCAGTAAGAGTGAAAGGGAAGGTCTACAAGAGGGTAGTAAGACCAGCTATGTTATATGGGTTGGAGACAGTGGCATTGACAAAAAGGCATGAGTCAGAGCTTGACGGGGCAGAGTTGAAGATGTTAAGATTTGCACTGGGTGTGACGAGGATGGACAGGATTAGGAATAAGTATATTAGAGGGTCAGCCCAGGATGGAAGGGTTGGAGACAAAGCCAGAGAGACAAGATTACATTGGTTTGGACATGTGCTGAGGAGGGATGCTGAGTATATTGGGAAAAATATGCTAAGGATGAAGTTGCCAGGTAACAGGAAAAAAGAAAGGCCTAAGATAAGGTTTATGGAAGTGGTGAGAGAGGACATGCAGGTGGTTGGTGTGACAAAGCAAGATGCACAGAACAGGAAGAAATGGAAGCAGCTGATCTGCTGTGGCGACCCTTAACAGGAGCAGCCGAAAGAAGAAGTAACTGTAGTAGCCAAATCATTACTCCACAGTTCCAGACTAAAACCAATTGGCACTTTACCTCAAAAGTGAAACATCAGCTATTTATTATCACGGCTTCTCATCTCCACCCCAAAAATACAGTAACAGAACAAGGGAAGCCAACCCATATCCTGATTACTATGCAGTCTGAGCACTTTCAACAGGTTGCCCTTAGCAACTGATTGTAGTGCTTAACCAGTGAACTCTAGTCACAGGACTAGATCAATAAATGCACTCAGAAGGATCTTCAGAATTGTTTTCTAATGTTAAAAGTACATCTTTTTTTTTTTTGGCTTGCTGGCAGGAAACCAGATAGAAAGGACATTTGTGTACATAAGCTTACCATAACAGTAAATGTTTGACTGATCACTGCTGCAGTAACCCTAGCTACATGGGTTATACCCTGCACAGAACATAACAGCAGATGAGCTTCTGGAGCTTAAGGGCACCTTCAATGCACCCAATTTGTAGGCAGAGCAAGCAGAGCTGATTAATATCAACAGTTTAGGCTCCAAGCACTTCAGAGCTTCCAATGCCAACTGAGAGAGGGAGGCTAGAGCACTGAAAGAGGTCAATGATAGGTAAATAAAAATCAAAGTCTTTACCCTAGCAAAAAAATATTCAAAAATAAGAGGAAAGGCGGGAGCAGCTACTGCAGCACTGATCATTCTAATATACACTGCAATGATAAGTTTACTTGTACAGCTGTACTGGTACTGTACTGTTATCATTTGATCACGGCTGCAGTAGCCCTGGCTATATGGGTTATACCCTGCACAGAACATAACATTACCATAGGTTATACTTACGGAAAGGATGGAGGATGAGGGTCCAAGCATCCTCAGGAAGAAGATCATATCAAAGCCTGTCTAGACTTACAGGGAAAATCTCATTTGTACTGCTTTGTAAAGGTATGTATACAGGACCAAGTTGTTGTTCTAAAATACTTCTAGAATCCAAACCTTTCCAAAAAGTCACCCATGAACCCAAGGTGCTGGTAGCATGTACTTTGACCCTGCTTGGAATTATTTTATCATAGTTGTGAAGCCAGATGTGATGTCAGGCTAAAAGTGAATGTTTGTGAAATGTGCTTAGGCTAGACTAAAGCAAGCAAAATGAACTCCTCTTTGTATGTTTTTTCTCCTGGCATGTTGATTTGCAATGTATACATTACCTATAAAACACTTTTGTTTGTCCAAATGTTAAAGGACAAAATGAGGGCCTAGTTCACTGACAGGATGGCACCTTCTTCTAAGATAACAACACAAGGATGAAATAGTTTTGGAATGGAATGGTCAGTGAAACTTTTTAAGACCCATTTAGGATGCAATTACAGAAGAAACAGATGTGAAAATATTGGGACAAACTCTTTCTGTTGTGATGGATGTGGGGCTAGCTGGTTTATGACCAGTCTCTGTGGCAACGAAGTCACAAAATGCCTTTGGCTATATAGTTGTGACTTACTGAAATACCGACAAGACAAGGGTGGACTTGCAGTGAGAACATGCCATCTGTGGAAATTGGGTATATATTACAACCCCGAAAGATCTAAAATGCGAATATATGTACATCGACACATAAAGGTCAATGTACATACACAGCGAAACATGTAAATGGCAAAAATCAAAATGTCAAACGTGTTTCGTCAGCAAAACGCGCCACACAGGTAAGTACAAAATAAAACAAAAATTATTAACATGTTTATGCAGGGGGGCAAGCCCCCCTGCGCCCGACCTCCACACCCCCCTTCTTAAATATACCAACTCTGAGACCACACTTCTTCTTCTTTTGGCTTTTCCCTGTTAGGGGTCGCCACAGCGGATCACCTGTCCGCTCATGATTGGCAGTGGAGTTTTACAGTGTCGAGTTACCAGCCCGGCACCCAACCTTCCACAGAAGAAGGCACAAACACACACACACCTAGGGCCAATTTAGAGAGTCCAATCCACCTGCAGCATGTCTTTGGGATGTGGGAGGAAACCGGAGCATCCGGAGGAAACCCACGTGACCACAGGGAGGACATGCCGACTCCACACAGAAGGCACCTCAGCCAAGGTACAGTGGAGAAAAGGATATATTTCCTTATCCCCAGCACCAACCTGCTGGCTAGGAAACATGTTCAGCAGTTTGATTTTCGCCATTTACGTGTGTCGATGTACATACGTTCGCATTTTATATCTTTTGGTTTTGTAATATGTAACAGTGGAAATTAGCTAGTAATTTTAAGGTACAATACTCCCTGCAGTAGATAGCTAGAGTTAGATTCTTTTTTATGCATCCTATCTCTGTTTATTGTACTTTACTTTAATCTTCTTTGCAAGCCAACCTATGTATGTTTTAATCTGTAGTTGTGCTATTTAGCTACTGTCTTTATTATTTAAGTAAAACCCATTTTAATTATCTTTATTATTTAAGTAAAACCCATTTTAATTATCTTTAAGTAACTGTGGCTGGTATTTATTACACGATTATTTATGCACTGTTGCTTAACCGAGAAGAGGGAAACCATTTACACTGAGGAATAACAAACTAAGGGCCATGGCTTCGAGATTGCTTCAGTCAACTACCTGTAAAAGAGATATCAAGTGGCACAATCACAGCATACAGGTAACTGGAAGTCTTGGACTTTCTTCAGACTCATGGCAGCACTACCAGACTCCGAAAGAAAGCTGTGTGGAACTGGAGGATTCAACAGCCTTCCCTAGAAATTGTGTGCATATGTGTGTATGCAAAAAATAATACTTTGAATGAAATGCACTGTGGCTAGAGAGGTGCTGGGAGACGCTACAAGCTGCGAGAGATGCACTTACATAGCCAAACTGGAAGCAAAGCTCTCTCTAACCCAAGATTGTGCTAGACAGTCAAGAGGAGAAGGTTAACACCCACACTACACTTCAAGCAACACATCGCCCTTCTAAACTCACACCACCAACACCCATACACTGCAACACTAAACCCACATATGTGGAGGCCCTTAACAGTAACCTGCCCAAGCAACAAGAACCTCCGAAGCTGAAATGCAAACAAACACCAGTCACAACCAAAGTGTCACAAGCTCACAATACTAGTGTGCCACCCAACAACAGCCCCTAAGGCAAGACAACGAACCCAACAATTTAGTCACAGGTGACTCTATAGTCAGGCACACTGATGTCCCACTCACCAGGCTGAACAAGGAGAAAATTACAGTCAGCTGCCTGTCGGGTGCCAGGATCCGCCACAATGCATGCACTCAAGTCACTCCACAACAAGCACAAATATGACTCCGTCATTGTCCATGCTGGAGTGAATGACTTGAGACGTACCTCCCTGGACTACATGAAGAGAGACATGGAAGAGCTCTTGGATCATGTGGCCCAGGTAGGTATGACCCTAGCCCTGAGTAGCATCCTGCCTTCGCCAGAATGATACCACAGTATAAGGACAAAATGATTGACTTCAACAATTGGCTAAGCTTCTGGTGTCATTCAAAGGGGATCCAGTATCTGTCTGCCTGGGATGACATGATCGACAGACCACAATGCTTTGCCAGAGATGGTCTGCACCTGTCGCCCCTGGGATTCAGGTTACTGGCTAAGGCTTTTGTCACCCCTATAGTGCCTTTTTTTAGGCAAAGCTCAAAGGATAAAACCACCACCGTAACAGGTACAAGCATGAAAAATCTGAAGGTCATGCTAGAAGTCTAAACCTCAAAATGCACTCTCTCGAGGCACTTCTAAAAATGGAGAACATCGATATCTGTGCAGTAACTGAGACCTGGTTCAAGGCTTCAGAGAGCACCTCTGCAATACCAGGCTACAACTCTTACCATACTTTTCGGCCACCAAACCAGGACCGAAACACTAAAGGTGGAGGAGTGTCCATATTCACCAAGGATATTCACAACACCAGGCTAGTTGCCCAACACAATGCATCTGAAATTCTCCAGGTGCAACTAACACTAGGTAAGACTGCAATCCAAACTGTAGCATGCTACAGATCCCGCACCATGCCCCAAGATTCTCACCACACCTTTCTAAACATACTGGAAAATATTAAGATACAACCGAACACCCTAATACTGGGTGATTTCAACTACCCTGCCATTAACTGGGAAAAGTACTCGTGTAACAACACCTTTGACCAACGGTTCTTGGAATTCATAAATTCCAATGCCCTGGATCAACTAATCCTTAGTCCCACCAGGGGCTCCAATATCCTAGACCTGGTCATTACCAACATGGGAAATAGATGCTCTACACCTATGGTCACCCACTCGTTGGCCAGGTCTGACCATAAGCTAATCACCCTTGACATCCACATCCCACCCCCACCCCCCCCAGTAAGGAAACCTCCGTAAAAAACTTCTCCAAAGCCAACTTCATGCTACTCAAGTCAGAATTGACAAACTTCATGACACCCATGCAGATGGGAACTGAAAGTTCGACTGCTAAATCCTACACTAAGGCACTGTATGAGCACATCCACTTGTGCATGAACAGTGCCATGCCCAACAGAACCAAGATGCTCTCCTCCAAAAAAAGAAGCCAATCTGGTGGTCCCTTGCCATAAACAAACTTTGCAACAAAAGGAAGAAACTGTTGCAGAAGAGGGAAATCACAGGATGCAAAAAACTCCCTTACCAGCCTCAGTAAGAAGCTGAGATCCCTCAAAATCCTCCAAAGCTAGTTTTGAAAAAATTGCCAAAGATTTCAAAGATAACCACAAGACATTCTACAGCTATGTCAAGTATCTAAATGGCAGTGCTCAGATCTGCTCTGACCTACAACAGAATCGCATTAAATATACTGATCCCAAGGATATTCTCAATATCCTGGCAGATCGATTCAGTGCAAACTTCACCCCCTAAAGGGCTCATCTCAATACTGAAAGATTGTCAAATTCCGGTAATAATGGCCACACAGGTAAAAAAACACACTCTCCAAAGCTAAGAATACAGCTACCATGGGACCAGACGATGTCTCAGGCTGTGTACTACATGAACTACAAAATGAAATGACACCTCACCTAAGTGTCATGTTTAATCATAGCCTCCCCTCAGGCTTCGTGCCCACTGAGTGGCGCTGAGCTACAGTTATCCCACTTCACAAGGGGGGATCCTCTTTGATCCCGGGAACTACCACCCCATCAGTCTGATGAGCCTGATCTGCAAGGCCATCGAACGTTTTATCATGGAACTTATAAACAAAGACATTGGCAACCTTCAAACACTGGACCCCATGCAGTTTGGGTTTGTGAAGGGCCAATCTCGTCTCCTGAACCTGACTGACTTCTTCGAATCAGTCTCCAGAGCCGTAGACAAGGGCAAGGTGGTCCACACAGCCTATCTGGACCTCACCAAGGCCTTCGACACCATCCTCCACTCCGGAAATAGAAGTTATGTTCTTACCATAACGTTCCATGTTAGTTGTCTTCTTCTCGCCTTCTTCTTGCTGGATGGGTTCGGAGCCGACCTCGGCTCCGACTCGGCCACTCTAAAAGCTCGAGAGTTGGTTCCACCGGCTCGAGGCTCCCCTTATATCCCACAATGCTAGGCGAGAGTTACCTCAGATCTCGTTTGTAAGCTAACCCAGCTTATATCAAAAAACAGTATAACTGTGAAACAGAATCCACCTCTAACAGCAGGAAGAAAAGGGTGACCTATATCCTGAAATAAGAAATATGCATAATAGCATATGACTAAGAAAGAGGTGGTAGAAAGAGAGGTCACGATCACAACTCCTCTAGGTCTGTCCAGGCCAGGGGAAGGAGGGTGGGAAGAAGAAGGCGAAGAAGACAACTAACATGGAACGTTATGGTAAGAACATAACTTCTATATGTTGTTGTCTATCTCACTTCATTCTTGCTGGATGGGACCGCGTCCCTAGCACCTTGTCCCGGGTGGCCTAACGGAACAGACTCCTGAGAACAGTGGAACCAAAATTAGCTCTATGCCTAGAAGCTAAATCCAACTTATAATGGGAAATAAAAGTGTGAGGAGTAGCCCAAGTAGCCGCTGCACAAATGGTGTCAATAGGCAGTCTGTCTTGGAAGACTAGAGAAGTAGCCAAAGCTCTGGTGGAATGGGCTTTAGGTTTATTAGGCAGTTTTTGGTGTCTAATCTCATAAACAAGGGTAATCAGAGATGTTAGCCATCTGGATAAAGATACCTTTGAAACTGGAAGTCCCTTTCTGCTTTCCGCATAGGAGACAAATAGCTGATCAGATTTTCTGAATAGTTTCGTCCTGTCCAAGTAGTACCTTAATTGACGATGAACATCCAGGTAGTGTAATTTTTGTTCAGACCTATTTGAATACTCGTGGAAAAAGACAGGGAGGTCAATGCATTGGTTTAGATTTGATGTTGAAACCACCTTAGGCAAAAAGGACGGGTTAGTTCGTAAGGAAACTCTGTCCTTATGGAACACAAGGTAAGGAGAACGACAACTGAGTGCTTGAAGTTCTGAAATTCTTCTAGCTGATGTGATAGCCACCAGAAAGAGAGTTTTCCATGATAATAACTTTAAGGAACATGAAGCTGCAGGTTCGAAAGGGGAAAGAATCAAAGAAGCAAGAACTAAATTTAGGTCCCAAGGAGAAGGAGGATTTCTTACAGGAGGTCTGAGAAGAAAAACTCCTTTCAAAAAGGCTTTGCAGAGTTTGTGGGACATTAGGGCAGATTCAGAAATACCCACATGGAAATTAGAAATAGCTGCCAATTGAACCTTAAGAGTAGATGGAGATGAACCTGCATGGAAGAGTTCAGCAAGAAAATCAAGGACTAGTTGGATGGAAGCGGTGAAAGGATCTATGTCCTTTCCTTGTGCCCAATATGAGAAGCGTTTCCACTTACTCAAATAAATCTTTCGAGTGGAAGATTTATGGGAAGCTATCAAAATATCTCTAACAGAGTGAGATAATTGAGGAAGCCTGGCTACGGTTGGAAGTGGAGGAACCAAGCAGTGAGGTTCAGAGAGGGGAGGGAGCGATGAAACTGACCCGACTGATGGATCAAAAGATCTGGAACTAGGTCCAGATTCCACGGTCGCTCCAAAAGAAATCGATGTAGAAAGGGGAACCACACTTGTCGAGGCCAGTAAGGAGCAATGAGGATCAATGAGGCCTTCTGAGCGATAGCTTTCTGTATTACTTGAGAGATCAGTGGGAAAGGAGGAAATGCATACAGAAGTCCCCGGGGCCAAAGTTGGACTAGCGCGTCCCTGCTTGACCTGGTAAAGGGAATAGAGTGAAGTATTCTCTGCACTTGCTGTTTTGGGGAGTAGCAAAAAGATCGCAGCAAGGCTGACCCCACTTGAGAAATATCTCTCACTACAGAGTCTTTCAGAGACCACTCGTGAGGCATGAGAAAAGCTCTGCTCAACTTGTCCGCAATGTGATTGGACTTCCCGGGGATGTGCGTTGCTATCAGAAAACGCTGAGAAGAAATCGCCCATTGCCACAGTCTGAGTGCTTCTCGACACAGGGGGTATGATCTGGTTCCGCCTTGTTTGTTGATGTACCACACTACAGACATATTGTCTGTCTGGATTGCAATTGTTCCCAAGGGAAGAGAGTCTTGAAGGGCTTGCAACGCTAAAAGCACTGCTCTCATCTCCAGAACATTTATGTGCAAGTGGCATTCGTTTGGTTGCCATGTGCCCTGGACTGTCCTGCCCTGATAATGCCCCCACCCGATCAGGGAGGCATCCGTTGTCAGAGTAGCAACCGGAGGAGGTGGAACAAATGGTCTCCCCAACAGGAGCTGGGGGGAAGACATCCACCACATGAGATGCTTTTTGCACGCTTGCGTGATCATAATGGTGTGAGACATTGGAAGTTCCTGGTATGACCATTGAGAAAAGAGCATCCACTGAAGGATCCGCATGTGGTATCTGGCCAATGGGAGGAGAGGTATGGCGGCTGCCATGATTCCCAACACCTTTAGAACTAACCTGGCTTTGGCTCTGTTGTTGTTGAGAAGAAGTGACACCAATTTTTGAATGTCTGATATCCTTTGGTTTGTTAGTGTTGCAGACATGTTTACAGTATCTAAATTTGCGCCTATGTAGGTAATAGTACGACAAGGCGACAAAACAGACTTTTCGCAATTTATTGAGATACCCAGTTTTGACAGACGAAAAGTGTAATCTCTGGCCATCAGAAGGAGATGCTTGGTGGGAGCTGTGAGGAGCCAGTCGTCCAAATATGGAAACACCTGGAATCCTTGTCGTCTCAGGTGAGAAGCTACCACTGCCATGCATTTGGTAAACACCGGGGGCAGTGGTGAGACCAAAGGGCAGGGCCCTGAATTGAAAATGACTGGTTCCCAGCCTGCAGCGGAGGAATCTTCTGGAGCGTCTGTTCATTTTTATGTGATAGTACGCGTCCTGAAGGTCTATAGAGCACATCCAGTTTCCTTTTCCCAATAGGGGAAGAATGGATTGCAGCGTGACCATCCGAAATCTTGTTTTCTTGACCGATCTGTTCAAGATACTGAGATCCAAAATTGGTCTCCAGTCCCCTGTTTTCTTTGGAACTAAAAAGAACCTTGAGTAGATTCCGGATCCTTGTTGGTCTGCTGGCACTGGCTGAATAGCTCTTTTGCAAGCAGTTTTGAAATTTCCAAAGCTGCTATATCCCTTTGAGCGGTGGAACATCTGGAAGGGATTTTTTGACTGATTTGGAAAACGAAGAAAGGGAATGGAATAACCTTCGGAAACGATGGACTGTACCCATTTGTCTTGTGTCAAGGATAGCCAGGCTTCTGGGTACAGTGACAATCTTCCTCCAACTGCCTCCGAAGATGGGCAGTCGGGCAACACCTCAGGGATGCTGAAAGGGCTTGTCAGGAAAGGCTTCCCGATTGCCCTGGTTCTGCGGACCCCCCCCTGCCCCTAGGGCGACGTCTGCCATTGTTATTCCCACCTCTGCCTTTGGTAGGAAAGCGACTCTGTCGTCAGGCGAAGTCCCTTGAGATTGTTTTCGAACCACATCTTTCCACCCTTCTGGCCTTTGGGGTAAGGCCTAGAAGGAGTCGAAAACGGACTCCGGCGGCAGAAAGGGTCTTGCCAGCAGTCTCGCACGTACTCAGGGTTGCTTTCACTTGAGGACCAAACAGAGATGCCCCATCAAAAGGGGAGTTCGTGAAAGACGTCGTGAAAGGTTCCGCAAAGTTGCATAGCCGCATCCAGGCGTGCCTCACGTAAGGCTACCCTGTTCCTGCGGCTCTGCTCGCTCCATCGGCCGCATAAGAGAGGAGGCATGGAGGAGTTGGAAATGGAATTAAGGATAGCCAGCTGCGTGTTCATTTTTCTTGGAACCCGCAGCTGTAGGGTCCTTCAACATCTCACTCGCTTCCTTGACCAAGTCCCTTTGAAGACGAGTGAAATGGCACAGGTAATTCAGCGACGCATGGTAAAAGTCGCTGAGGAGAACATCCGCTTCCGTACCTATCCATGGACCTAGATTCCTTGTTAGGTGGATGGACAGGCACTGAAGGATCAGCCAGTTCCTTCTTTGTGGCGGCAGCTACCACCATAGCATCCACAGAAACTCCTTTTGATAAAAATTGCTTGTCTGATGGAGCTGTGATGAATTTGGAGGGTCTCCTGGGAGTGGGGTCCACTGAATCAGGAGCCGTCCATGCCTTTTAGCAACCACCTGCATGAGGGGGTCAAGGGGGACACCCAGGAGGTGGAAGGACGAGAGCCAAACGCCTCAAGATACACAGATTCGTCCTCTGAAGGGTTGAGGGCTGGCCAATTTCCCCTCTGTTTAAGGATCTCCAGAATGTCTGCAAATGAGACATCTTCAGAAGGGGAACGGGGGGAACCCTCAGAATCATCCAGATCTGTGTCCGACGTGATAGACTCAGGTGAGTCAATGTGCTTCCTCTTGCACTTCTTCTTCCGAGGGGGCTCTTCTGCCAAATCAGGAGAGGCCTCGGAAGAGGATGAAATCCCCAAAGGGGGCTCCTGAGGAGCTGGCTCTCTGCGGTCCGGGATGAGAGAGTGAGTCGACTTACCCTGAGGCAGCAGAGAGGGAGGGGCTGACGGAGCCGACTGTGGAGTAGAGCCAGGCTCTAACACACTCCGCATGACCTCGAAAGCAAACCTGTCAGGCAGAGCCAGAGGTCCCCGCTCCGAGGAGCTAAGGACCCCCCTCGGCACCGACAGTGATGGCTCCGAGGCCGATGTCGGAGCCGAACTCACCAGCGAAGCACCGAGAGGAGAGGGGTCGGACAAGGGCCCGATGCCACCCACCCCCTCGGAGCCGACGAGGGAAGTCCGGCGCCGAGATTCCTCCACAGAAGAAAACGGAGCCGACGACGGAGCCGAAGACAATTGTCTCGGCTCCGAAGTAACCACAGTCTCGGTTCCGACGACCGCTCCGAACTCAAAAGAGTCGAAGGAGGAAAGAGTTGATGGACCGGGGCAGGCACCGACTGATGAGTCGGGCTCTGAAGCATCTGGGCAAGTGCCTCGGACTTAAGTAGTCGACTCACCACCCTCTGAAGGTCATGATCGGAAAGCCTCGATGACCTAGAGGAATGAGACCTTTGGCTCCGTTCAGACAGCAGGGGAGATCCTGGAGCCGAATGAACGGAGCCAAGAGAAGGTGACCTAGACCTCTTTCTGGTTGTCGGCTCCGAAGATCTTGTCGGAGCCGACACAGGTACCTCGATAACCTCGGCTCCGCCGAGCCGGAAGCCACAGAATCTGTGGACTGGCTCTTATCGGATCCAGCCCGCGCCGGTAAAGGTAAAGGTTGAACAACCTGTGGTCTCGGCTCAGAAGCGGAGCCGAAGACCTCGATGCCTTAGAGGGCTTCCCTGTTGAAACTGACAGGGAATCCTCTGGTTTTAACAAGCCTCTCAAGATTAACTTGTTCTTTCTCTCCTGCAGGACCCTGGGGCTGAAGCCATGGCACACAGCACAGGAGTCCTGCAGGTGCAAAGGCCCCAGACAGTAAACACAAGAAGTGTGAGCGTCTGTCAGAGACATTTTCTGACAGCACGCATCACACTTCTTGAATCCAGAGACCTTTGCTTCCTTTGACATTATCCTAACTGACAGGTGTACACTAACACACACCAAACACACAGTTATACCCTGTCAGAAAAATTATTAATACTAAAAATAATTAACAATTTTAGTAAATTAAGCACAAAAAAGTTAAGGAAACTACACAAACACACCCTAAGGAAGGGAAGGCCAAAGGCCCAAGGGAAGAACCAGCGGTTCTTTTAAAGAGAAAACGGGGAAAAAAAGGGTCGGGGATAAAAAACTATATTCTACACTAATTTGTGAAGAATTAAGGTTAAAAGGGGAAAAAAAGAATAACTTTTTAGTATAAAAGCTAACACTCACCAGGAACCGGTAGAAGCAACCAACCTCGAAGCTGTAGCGGCAAACGAGATCTGAGGTAACTCTCGCCTAGCATTGTGGGATATAAGGGGAGCCTCGAGCCGGTGGAACCAACTCTCGAGCTTTTAGAGTGGCCGAGTCGGAGCCGAGGTCGGCTCCGAACCCATCCAGCAAGAATGAAGGCGAGATAGACAACTTAACATTCATAGATAAACTTACTAAGCTGGGCATTAATCCCTAAATCACTCGATGGGTTGCCAACTGGCTTACTGACAGTACCCACACTGTAAATGTAACAGACTTCAAATCCAGCTCCAGACAAGTGGAGTACCTCAGGGTTCAGTCCTAGGACCACTCTTGTTTGGAATCTACTTCTCTGAAGTACAGACCAACACTAAGGGGCTTTGGCTAACAAAGTTCACAGATGACTGCAAACTGGGAGCCATTACTGAATCCCCAAATTATGTAGATATTCTACAAAAGGGCTTTACAGAAACAGATGCTTGGTGCCAGAGCCATGGGCTCAAGCTCAATTCTAAGAAATGTACAGTTATCCCCTTTGGGAATAAACATGCACCCGTGAATTACCACATAGGTGGCAGTACACTAAACTGAAAGTGTAATAAGAGACTTAGGGAGACAGGTGGACAGTGGTCTCACCTTCAATAACCACATTGCCACAACAGTCAGGAAATCCTTCTATGTGGCACACCTCATCACTAAGGGCTTTTCATCCAGAAAAAAGGAGGTCATTGTCCCACTGTACTCATCCTTCATTAGACCCATTATAGAATACAACGCCCCATTTGGTATGTACCTCTCAAGACATCTGCAAGAACTGGAAAGGCCGCAGAAATAACTCACTAAAAGAATCACAGGCCTAAATAAGATGCACTATGCTGACCATCTAAAAAAAACTCCACCTATCCTCTGTCGCATATTGTTTATTCAGAGGCGATCTCTGCTTAAAATACAAGGCCATGTCAAACCCAGAGCTGCTGGACATGCTACACTTAAAGAAATCCCAATCCCTCAGACGCACGCTCCAGGGATCTAAACCTTGTCATCACAATGAACAAAACATGCTGGAGGGATAGGTTGACCCAGAGACTCTCCAGACTCTGGAATAGATTGCCCATACATGTCAAGCAGAGCACCTCTTTGGCTCTCTTCAAAAAGAACCTTGATGACTGGACAGGAGATAGGAAATTCACCCTGGGGATCATGTCAGTCACCCTGTTAGACAGGGGTACAGGGAAGTAAATACTGTGGGAAGAAATAGCCAGGGAATTGTTATAGCTGGGCTTGTATAAGCCCTAGGGCCGATAGCCTAGTACCAACCTATAAACCTATGAAAGTGGTGTGGCCCTGTAAGTGAACAGTGTATAATCTAATTTGGGTGAGGAGGTTGGAGACCCAGATTCAGGACAGTAGCGCATAATCCCTCTATGCACTTAGTGCCAATGCTGTGTTTTGCATATTATTCACTGAAATAGACTAGGTACACCATCTACTTCGCATTTAGTGGAATTGGTTGTCACGGTAGTTAAAGCAGAAGGAAACAGAAAACACAACAACATTTGGAGATGGTCTGCTTTGATACAAGCTGTCATTTTTTCTTACTTTCAAAATAAATGAATAACTGATCAGAGTTTCTAAAGGTTTTAGTGCCGTCAGGGTAACATCTGAGTTGTCTGTGGACCTCCTGAGTATGAAGAATCCTTTCAACCTCATTTTTAAGCTCTGGAAGGAAGACAGTGAGATGGATAGCTTGTCTCAAACTAAACTCTGACACCACTTTAGGCATAAAAGAAGAATTAGTTCTCAAGGCAACTCTAGGTTTGTGGAAAATTAAATAAGGTTGACCCACCATGACAGCCCACAATTTCAGGGAAAGTAAATAAAATGAACACAGTCTGCAGAAACCATCATCAGTGAACATGTTACGAAGTTTTTGCAGTGGGGAAAGCTCCCCTAGACCCCCCCCCCAAATTATATATATATATATATATATATATATATATATATATAAAAACAAATCCAAGGTCAGCCAACAGTGGAGGTAAAGGCAATCTTCGCTGCTGAAAAAAGCTGTTTTGGCAAACTGCTTTTCTTTTATTTGCATTTGTCAAAACTGCCCTTGATGAGACAACATGCTCCAGCCTGACAGGCTAGTTCAAAAGGTGCAAAAGATAATTTTTCCAAAATGAAGTTACGATCCTAAGCTTGTATGTAACACTTGTATCAAAAATATTTTAACACAAAAATACACTGAAAGGGGAGGACCAGAGGGCAAACATGCTGAAATGGCACCTTGAAAGAAAGACCAAAGGAAAACTCACAGAAATACTGTAGAATCACAGAAATACTTGCCTTAAAAGGATTGTGGTTCTAATCTGGCCACCAACTAGAAAATTGCTTCCATTTAGTAATATATGATTTCCTAGTTGCAGGTTTCTTTGCCTCCATTAATATCTGCTGCACGCCGCACATCTTCAGAAAATAGGTGCCTATCTATCATCCAGAAAGTTAGTTGAAGTTGTTTCAGACTGGGGTGTAACAAATAACCTCTGTCTTGTATGAGTAAGTCTTTGTGGCAGCTTGTGGCAATTCCTCTTGGCCATTTCCAACAGAGGGGAGAAAATGGAAGTTATATACTCACCATAATGAGATCAGTTGGATCTGACCTTGGCGCCATTTTAAAGCTTCAGATTCAGGGCTCTGACTCCTCCTCTTCTCAAAATTCCCTCCACTCCACCCAAGTACCTCAGAAGTGTCTATATTAGAACATCGAAGTTTCAAAACTTTGAATGTTGTAATATCGACCCCTATTCAGTGAAAGCTGAAAATATATCGAAGCAACAGAAAACCAAATTTTTTCCTAGGAAAAGAATTTGGCTGTCCGTTTCTGTTGCTTTGGTATTTTCAGTGCTGTGGTGGATTACGGGTCGGGTTCAGGTAAGTGTGCGATTAAGTGCGGGTTAGGTTAGTTAGGGTTATGGTGCAGGTTAGGTATGTGTGCGATTGTGTGGACGTGAGGGTTAGGTGAGTTAGGTATGTGTGCGATTGTGTGGACGTGAGGGTTAGGGCACGGGTCAGATACATGTGCGATTGTGTGGACGTGAGGGTTAGGGCAGGGTAGGGGAGTTAGGGTGCAGGTGAGGTGAGTGTGCGATAGTGACGGACCTTAGGGTTAAGGTTACGGTAAGTGGATAGTTAGTGGTGTGTGTATAATTTAGGGTTAGGTGTAAGATTTTAGGTGTGTGTGTGTGTGTGTGTGTGTGTGTGTGTGTGGATTGCGGTTTGTTTGATGTGCTTGTGTTGTGTGTGTTGTGTTTTGGAACAGCAAATTTTTTCCCTAGGAAAAAATTTGCTGTTCTGTATGTTCGATGTTTTCAGCTTTCGCTGAATAGGGGACGATATTACAACATTCAAAGTTTTGAAACTTCGATGTTCTAATATAGACCCACCTCAGAATGAGTTCTTGGACATATTAACTAACTTTCTATACATAACTATAATAATAAAGAACACAAATTATTTAAGAAACAAGAACAACTACAGCCTAGAGAACTGTAAACAAACAGGATGTCAGGTGAGGTTTACCCAGTCACCTAGAATTGTTAGTGATAATACTGGAAGGGGTTAAGGAGAGAGGTGTGTTGAACATAAGACAACACGGATCTATTGTTATGCTAAGGACAAAACTTTTGTATCTGATGTTGCCTATTTTCATCCAGTTCAACCTTTGGGACAGATTCACAAGCTGCCAAATACCTGGGTGGTATCAAGGAAAGACAATCCTGAGGATGGTTAAACCAAAGGAAGAATGTGCTCTAGGCTATAATTCTATTTTATAATGGGACACTGTGGTGTTAACTTATACACCAGGTTACTGCTGCACAAATGTCATCAATTGGGGGTTTATTCATAAAGCCTGTACAGGTAGCTACTGCCCTTGTAGGATGACCTTTGAGTTTTTACTTAAACCTCTTTTAGCATAGGCTTTGGAAATTTTCAGAGATGCTATGGAGAGGTCATTCTGTCCAACATGAAAATTGGAAATAGCAGCTACCTATACCTTGATCCTAAAAAGAGACAGAGATCTGCTGTGAAAGAGTTCTGACAAAAACCCCAAAACAGAGGGGAGAGGTGCCAAGAAAGGGTCCAAACTTGTTGGTAACGCCCAAATGGAAAACCTTTTCCATTTACTCTGGTAAATCTTTTTGGTACATTGTTTTTGAGAAGCTGAGATAATGCAAAACACAAACAAAAAGCCTGGCATCTCTGAGTATAGTTAGAACTGAGGAACCAATTGGTCAGTTTCATGGACTTCTGGTCCAGAAGACTCATTTCAGATCGGTGACTGATGATTTGGATGGTGATCCAACATCCAGGGAGGATATACTAGAAAAGGCCCACAGGAAGGGGAGCCAAACTTTCTGGGGCCAAAAGAGGGCTATGAGGATCACTCTGGTCTTGCACCTTTTGGCTTTCTGAATAAATTTGGCTATCAGGGTATTGGAGGAAAGGTGTAGAAGAGCCATGGGGGCCAATTGTGGACTAGAGCACTCACTGGTGACCACCCCTGTGGAGGGATCAGGGTAAAGTAACTGCTGCACTTGTTGTTCAGCAAGGATGCAAACAGGTCACAGCAAGGTTGGCCCCAGCAACTGAAGACTTAAGTTGCCACTGCTTGGCGGTGGGACCCCTTGTGAGGTACAAGAATTGACCTGTTCAGTTTGTCCACTAGAACAGTGGACGTCCTCAGGCTGTGCATTGCTAGCAGAAAACAATGTGAATTTATTACCCACTGCCACACTCTCATGGCCTCTTGGTCAGGTTCCCCCTTGTGTCTTGATTTACCAGACTACCACCATGATGTCCATCTAGGCAAAATCATACCCTTGGGGAGGACGTCTTGAAAAGCCTGCAATGCTAGGAGGACCCTCATCTCCAAGAAGACAATGATGTGAAGTCTGGCCACTAGATTTTATTAAAACCCTTGGACCATCCTCCCCTTGAAATGCTCCCCCACCGCAGAAGAAAGGCATCCATGGTTACTGTGGCTAGTGGCTGCACCTGGCAAAAGGGTCAGCCTTCTGATACTCCCAGAGAAGTAATCCATGAACTGTGATTCTTGCATACCCATGTGATAGGACTCCTGGAGTGCAGAGGGTGAACATTCTGAGACCGCTGAACTGATTCCACATGCCTTCTTCAGTGGACCCTGGCTAGGGGTACCAGAACAATTGTCAAGGTCATTAGACCTACTAGACAAACTACTAGTCTTGCTTGAAGGATGCTGGATGACCTGAGTGGTAACTAGATATAAGCAAAGTATCCTGTAATCTGGTAACTTGATTATTTGTAGTGAAGTGAGCAGGTGACATCCAATGAATTCTATCTGTCATGCTGGAATGAAATGGCTCTTGGTGTGGTTCATTGTTACACACAGATTCTGTAGAAGATGGAGCAAAAGGTCCCTGCACATAGCAGTGAGCAGCCAACCATCTAAGTATGGGAAAACATGGATCCCTAGCAAACAGAAATGTCTGCTACTACTACCATCATCTTTGTAAATATCTTAAGGGCTGTTTTGAGACCAAAGGGCAGTACACTGAACTGATAACGAATGGCTCACAAACACAGAGAAATCTCCTGGATTGCAGCTATCTTCATGTGAAAACAGGCATCCTGGAGATTCACAGAACACATTCAATCGTTCTTCTTCAGAAGAGGCAGTGCGGCCTGAAGCAGGACCACCTGGAATTTTGTCTGTTTTACAAACTGACTGAGATGACTCTAGTCCAAAATTGTCCTGAGGTCCCTTGTCTTCTTGGGCACTAAAAAGAACCTGGAATAGCCTCCAGATTCTAACTGGGCTTGCAGGACTTCTTGGATAACTCTTTTCCAGCAGCTTGGTAACCTCTGCTGCTGCGAATTCCCACTGACTAGATGGCACATCAGTAACATTAAAAATAAAATAAAAAAAAAATTAATGTATTCACCATAACGTTCCATCTGTGTTTTCCATTTTCATTCTTCCTCAACTGATGGGTTCGGATCCGATCCAACTAGGCCATTACCTAAAGCTTGTGGTAACCAATAAGCTCTTGAGCTTATCTCACCTATAATGCACCAGTCTTAAGTCCCGTCAGATCTTGTTTGCTGAATTTACTAAAAAAGGAAAAATGTGTTTTATAGAGGAGAAAATTATATCTGCAGCTCAATATAAAGGACAGTGGTGTCCCTGTATGGACTCACTCTTCCGGAGGTTTGTGAAAAGGAGGGATGGGGGCTGGCAGGCAAGAAGCTGAGGAAGAATTAAAGTGGACAACACAGATGGAACATTATGGTGAGTATATACCTTCTTTATCTGATGTCAAATTTCATTCTATCCTCAACTGATGGAACAGAGTCCCCAGCTACCTATAATCCCAGGTGGACTTTAAGGAAGGATATTCCTGAACACAATTGAACCAAATGATGCTCTACCCCTGCAGACCAGATCCAGTTTGTAATGAGTAACAAATGTATGGGGAATAGCCCAAGTTGCCACTGCAGATTTTTACCATGGAAACTCTGGATAAAAAGACTGAAGAAGTTGCCATGCATCTAGCTGAATGCGCTCATACCAGTTTTGGAAAGATAATGCACATTTTTTTCATATGAATAAAATGCAATCGGTTAGTTATCTGGCTAAAGTAACTTTTGTGACTGGTTTACCCTAATTTCAAGTCTGCAAAGGAAACAAACAACTGGCCTGTTGTTCTGAAGTCTTTTTTTCTGTGCAGATAAAAATGTAATAAGCCTGTGAATATCCAATAAATGTAATATGTATTCACCCTTGCTTGCAAAATTTGGAAAGACTACTGGTAAATTAATGGATTGGTTGATATTAGATTCTGACACCACTTTGGGAAAAAATGAGGCATTACTTCGTAGCGTCACTCTGTCCTTGTGGAAGATCAAATATGGAGGTTTTGAAGACAAGGCTTGAATCTCCGAAATTCATCTAGCACAATGTAACAGCTACCAGAAGAACAGTTTCCCAAGTAAGGTACTTAAGGTCACATTTAGCTGCTGGTTCAAATAGGGAATGCATGAGAGCCTGCAGTACCAAATTGAGAGCCCATGGGGCACAAGGTCCTTAAACAGGTGTCTCTAAAGAAAAGTGACTCGTAAGAAGGTTTTGCAAAATTTATGCGAAGCCAATGAAGCACCTTCAAATCCAGTGTGAAAACTTGATACTGCTGCTAACTGAACTTTAAGGGTTGAAGAATTATCTCCTTTAAAAGGCAAGGTCAAAAACTCCAGTATGTTACATATCAGAGCTAAAAAGGGATCATGATTCTGTTGTGCCCAGTAAACAAATCTTTTCCATTTACTTGTATAAAGTTTTCATGTAGAAGGTTTACGAGAAGATAAGTATATGTCGGACAGGGGAAGCGAGCATATGTTGCTGGCTACTAGTGGAATTGGAGAAACCAGGCTGTCAATCTGAGGTTTGAAAGGTCTGGATGAACTATGTCTGTCGGGTGAGACAGGAGGTCTGAAATTGGATCCAGAATCAAAGGTTGATGAAACAAGTGAGGCCAAAGGAAGAGGAACCAAACCTGTTGAGGTCAATAAGATACGAGGATGATTTTGTTCTTCAACCTGACAGCTTTCTGCAGAAATTTTGGAATCGGTGGGATAAAGTAAACAGAGAGGAAAATTGTGAAGTAGAGCATCCATCGGTGATTCCCCTCCCCCCTAAGGGGGGGACTAGGGCAAAGTAGCTACTACATTTGTTGTTTTGGGGGGAAGCAAAAAGATTGCAGCAAAGCTGGCCCCATCGACAAAGAATCATTTCTGTCACTTTCTTGTTGACAGACCACTCATGAGGTAGAAGAATTTATCTGCTCAGTTTGTCTGCTGTCACATTAAATTTCCTCTGAATGTGCATCGCTATGAGAAAACAGTTGGATGAGACTGCCCACTGAAATACTCTGAGTGCTTCTCGACACAGAGAGTATGCTTTGGTCCCTCCTTGTTTGTTGATGTACCAAACTACTGACATATTGTCTGCTTCAACTGCAATCATCCCTGGAGGGAGAGCATCTTGGAAGGCCTGCAACATTAAGAGCACTGTTCTCATCTCTAGGACACCGATATGCAAAAGTTGGCCTCTTTGGGGGAATCCCGTACCTTGGTCTGTTTTACTCAGAAAGTGCCCCTTACCCTAACCCAGCTGGAAAGCGTCCATTGTCACTTTGGCCTTGGTCTGAGGGGGGAATGAATGGATGGTCTTGTAGAACGTGATCTGACTGAATCCACCACCTGAGATCTCTCTTGCATGTCTGAATGATTCGTATCCGAGTTGACATGGGTTGGTAAAGTATCAACAATTGTGTTGCTATCAACCACTGGAGATGCCTCATATAAAATGTGGCTAAAGGTACTAGGGTTATCGCTGTTGACATTGACCCTAGAGCCTGAAGGACCAAGCGGGCTGAAATTTTGGTACTGCAGATTTTTCTGACCTGTGATCTGATAGTTTAAACTCTTGTGGGAGGCAGTGAAGCTATCACTGACTTTGTGTTGGAAACTGCTCCTATGAATTCCAAATTTTGAGTTGGTTCCAGTTGAGATTTATCATAGTTTATGGTTATAACCAGATGAGAACATGTCTGAAGAACCTAAGCTCTTATTAACTGATGCCTGGTCCAGGGGGTGGGGGATTGGTCCAGGGGGTGGGGGATGAGTAATGAGCCAGTCATCTAGTTATGGAGGGCTGTGGTAAGACCAAAGGGCAAACTCTGAACTAGTAATGACCGTCTCCCAGTCAGAAGCATAAGTACCTTCTGGATCATCTGTTCATCTTTATGTGATAGTAGGATGAAAGTCTATCAAGCACATCCAGTCGTCCTTGCCCAGAAAAGGAAGAATGGACTGAACTATGACCATCTGAAACTTGGCGTGTCGAACTGACTTGTTTCAATTGCTGAGATCCAAAATTGGTCTCCAAGTCCCCTGTTTTCGTTGGCAGTAAAAAGAACCTTGAGAAAGCTCCAGATTCTATCTGGTCTGGAGGGATCTCTTGGATGACACTTTTTTCTTAACAGCTTTTTTATTTGAATTGCTGCTTGTTCCCTCTGACTGGGTGGAACAGCGGGGGGGGGGGGTTTCCTTGAGAATGGAGGTGGAAGGGAAAAGGGTATTATATAACCTCTGGAAATAATCCTCTACAACAAAGTATCTTTTATTACATCTAGCCAGGGTCTCTGGTGCAGAGATAATCAACCCCAACTGCCTCCAGAGGTGGACAATCAGGACCCCTTTCAGGAGCGCTGTTAAGGTTTGTCAAAGAAAGAATTTCTGGACCCCTGGTTTTGTTGGCCACCTTTGCCGCGGGACTGGCAAGCATTGACCTCTGCCCCTGGAGGAACTTTCTCCATGTGTGTTCTGGAAAGGACCCTGGAATTTCTTGAACCACATCTTCTGACCACCTCACGGATTCCTAGAAAAAGATATCTGAGGGGTCGAAAAATGCAAGGCCATGGCAGATAGGGTCTTTCCATCCTTCTCACACCTAGAAAATGTGCTCTTCACTTTGGGGCTAAACAAATAAGTGCCATCAAAAGGAGCATTGATGAACTAGGACATGAAGGCCTCCGCAAAATCACCTAAGCATATCCTGATGGAAATACCTGAACCTGCTGCCCTCGAGGTTCCTTTGGCTACATGCAAAATGAGCCTCATGGAAGAATTTTGAAACAGATTGCAGGGTAGCCAACTGAAAAGACACAGATGATTGGACCTTTGCAGAAACTGATCCTGACAGAGTATTTGACAGTTCCTTAATCAAAGCCCTCTGTAATCTTGTAAAATGTGCCAGATAATTCAGCGATCTTAAGTGGAAGGTCACTGAAGCATAGACATGCTTCCTAAACCTGTCCATCGTCCTAGACTCTCTGTTAGGGGGATGAACAGTGGAATTCTCCCTGGCAAGTTTCTTTTTGGTGGCCACTGCCACAACCATGGCATCAATGGGCACCCCTTTATCTCAAAACTGCTTATCCAGAGGTGGTGCCATAATGTTGTCTGGTCTCCTAGGTATGGGTTCAACTGTGTCTTGTTCCTTCCATGCCCACTGTGAGACTGACTCAATAAGCTCATCAGCGGGCAGAGTAACCCAAAAGGTAGACAGGCCAGTAGCAAAAGCCTCCATCGATACAGACTCCTTGGCTGAGCGGTTGGCTGGGTGTCCAACCACCTCTCTGCTTTAGGATCTCGAAGATGTCTCCAAATGAGACATTTTCAGGAGATGAATGTGGGGACTCTTCATACTCAAAGTTCGCATCTTCGGTGACAGACCCCTCTGGGGAGTCCAAGTGCTTCCTCTTACACATCTTCTGAGGGACCTCTTCAGTGGGATACTATGGAGAGGTATTGGAAAAAATCGAGATACCTTGTTGGGAAGCCTGGGAGTCTCGGACTGGCTGTCATTGTGGTAAAGAGTGATGAGGCTCTGAGCGCAGAGACATTGAGGTAGAAGGCTTACAATCCGAGAGGGTTGGATCCGTCCATTCTGAATAGGCAAAGAAAACCCTCCTCACTGTCTCAAAGACAGACAGCTCCAGAGAAAGGGAAGACCTCATTAATTTTTTTTTTTTGTTATTTTCTTACCCTGATGTTCCATCTGTGCTGTTGATCTTCATTCATTCATTACTGATGGGTGTCGGCTCCGTCCTCAGAACCAAGTCGGCCGTTATACCAAGCTCGTGTCAGCCAAAAAACTCTCGAGCTAAGCTTACCCACAGTGCCCCTCTCTATATCACCTCAGACAGAATTTGCCCATAGGAGAAAAGAAAGAAGTGGAGGCTTCATCTGACCAACTACCCTATCATAAGGAAGGACCAAATCTGAACCTCAAGGAGTCTTTCAGAGGGGGAATGGTGGGTGGGTTGTAATGAATGGATGAAGATAAACAACACAGATGGAACGTTAAGAATATAACTTCTTTATCTGATGTTGTTAATCTTCATTCATTCCTTTCTATGGGACAGAGTCCCCAGCTACTTTATTTCTTGGTAGGCCCTATGGAATGACATTCCTGAGTACCACTGAACCAATTTGTAATGAGTGATAAAGGTATGAGGGGTGGCCCATGTTGCTGCTGCAAAAATGTTGTCCATGGAAGCTCTTGCATGGAAGGCAACAGATGTTGCGACTGATCTGTTTGAATGTGCTTTGACCTTAGATGGTAGAAGAGCTTTCTTTCGTTGATGGATAAAGCAAATGCAATCTCTCAGCCATTTAGACAGGGTCACTTTGGAAACAGATCCTCCCAATTCTGGTCCCGAGAATGATACGAATAATTGATCAGATTTTCGTACGGATTTAGTTCTGTCCAAATAAAATTGCAATTGCCTATGCACATCAAGTCAATGTAGTGAATGTTCTCCTTTGTTAGAAAAATTTGAAAAGAAGACTGGCAGATCAACTGTTTGATTAATTGTCAAATCAGAAAAACTTTGGGCAAGAAGGTGGGATTAGTCGAGAGTGATACTCTTGTCTTTATGGAAGTCAATGTAAGGGCATTTTACGCACAAAGCTTGTAGTTTAGATATTCGTCTTGCTGAGGTAATAGCCACCAAAAATAAAGTTTTCCGGGATAAAAATTTGATATCGCAAGTGGCAGCAGATGTGAAAGGAGGACGAATCAAAGATTTTAGAACTCGTGTTAAATTCCAGGGCTCAATTGGTTCTTTAAAGGGGGGCCTAATGTGTGTAACACCATTCAAAAAGGTCTTACAAAGACAATGAGAAATCAATGATGAATCTTGGAAGGCATTGTGGAAGTTAGATAACAGCACAGCTGCCAGGTGCACTCTAATAGATGAAGCTGCAGCTCCCGAGTGCAGGAGTTTTGATAAATAGTCCACTACCAAATCAAGTGGAGCTGAAAATGGGTCTATTCCCTTCTCTCACGACCAAATTATGAATCTGTTCCACTTGCTGAGGTAAAGTTTCCTGGTGGATGGTTTATGAGAAGACAGAATAATGTGACGAACAGAGGAGGATGGGTTATTTTCCCTGGTGATTACCGAAGTGGAGGAACCAAGCTGTCAGCCTGAGGCTTGCTAAGTTTGGATGCATTAACCTTTGTGTATGCAAAGCAATTCCGGAGTTGGATCTAGAATCCATGGTTGATGTAGTAGGTGAGGTCAAAGAAAGGGAAACCAGACTTGTCGGGGCCAATAGGGTGCAATGAGGATTACTCTGCTTCTCAACCGAAGAGCTTTCTTTAGAAACTGTGGGATCAGAAGAAGAAGAAGAAGGAAAGCATAAAGCAGTACCGTGGGCCAACTGTGTACTGGAGCATCCCTCGGGGACTCCCCTGTGGGGGAATTAGGGCAAAGTAGTTGCTGCATTTGTGGATTGCAGGGGATGCCAACAGATCATACCAAGGCTGACCCCAGCGACTGAAGATCTTTGCCGCAATGATAGAGTTGGGGGACCACTAGTGAGGCAGGAGGATAGATCTGCTCAGTTTGTCTGCAATCGCGTTGAAATCCCTGGGAATGTGAGTTGCTATCAGAAAGCAGTTGGGAGTTATCGCCCATTGCCAAACTCTCATGGCTTCTCGACTCAACGGGTAGGACTTGGTTCCCACTTGTTTGTTGATGTACCAGACTACGGCCATATTGTCGGACTAGATAGCAATCATCCCTGACAGGAGGGCAGACTGGAATGCTTGCACTGCTAGAACCACTGCTCTCAGTTCAAGAACACTGATATACAGTGTGGCCTCCATGGGTGACCAAGTGCCTTGGACTGTTTTTCCCGGAAAATGCCCCCACACCACATAAAGGAAGCATCCATGGTCACTATGGTCATGGGCTGGGAAGGGAAAGGACAACTCCATCGGTCTTTCTCTGGTTTCATCCACCAAAGTAAGTCTTGTTTGCATCGAATTGTTATGCGGATCTGAAAAGACATAGAACGAGTCAAAGGAATGGTTAAGGAGAGGTGAATTCAGGTGGAAGGCTAATATTGCCGGCTCAAGATAGTGGTCTACGTACACACTGGTTTACAAAGTCCATTGAACATGTGGGAGAAAGACAAATGTAGGTTTTGTAAAACCGAACTGGAAACAGTCGCACACATCGTTGCTGGTTGTGACATACTAATGGCAAAAGGACTATATACTGAAAGGCACAATAACATGGCGAGACTGTTGCACTGGTGATTGTGCAAACATTATGGATTTGAAGTAGCTAAAAAGCACTGGAAACATGAGCCACAAAGCATCACAGAAAATGATGAAGTCTACATCACATGTGATCATCCAGTACCAACAATTCAAAATATAGATGCTAAAAAACTGGATATAGTGGTTCAGGAAAAGAACACAAAAGTAGCATTGATCACTGAAATTGCCACACCCAGTGATTACAGCGTCCTGCGCACAGAGACAAGTTATAAAATATCAGGATCTGCAATCAGAAATAAAAGCAATGTGGAAGAAAGATACCCAAATAGTTCCAATAGTAGTAGGAGCAACGGGTCTTATAAAATAAAAAAAAAAAGTCTAAAATCTTGTTTAGATATGTCACCAATACATGCAACTCCATACAAACTACAGAAGGAGTCATTACTGGGCAAACTGCGGCTGCTGCGAAGAGTACTTTTATCTGACATCAAAGAGTTAAACAATACTAATTTCATGAATTTTACTTGTACTTTGACTTTGGAATGGACTCCAGTCATGATATTAGAAACCCAAAAGACTTGGAGAAATAAAAAATGGAGAGAACACTATGTTAGAAAAAGCCACTGGAGAAGCCTCATATGTGGTCTTGCCAGGGGAAGTATCGTAATCAATGCTGCCATAGAGCCTAACAGCTGAAGCAGTTCCCAAGCTGGAACTTTGTCCTGAGAGAGTATCACCTGGATCTGGGATCTTAATCTTTCTAGCCTGTGCAGTGGGAGAGAAACTAGGCAAGACTGGGTGTTGAAAGTTGCCCCTATGAATTCCAGAGTTTACAAAGAGGTCAACTTGCACTTCTCCTCGTTTGAGATCCCTAGGGTTGCTGCCTGTTGTGGAGTTATTGAGATCCCTAGGGTTGCTGCCTGTTGTAGAGGGTAATGTAAGGCTGTAACCAGTAGAAACTTGGTGGGGGTGGTAAGGGCCAGTCGTTTAAATACAGAAACACCCCAAATCCTTGCAGTCTCAAGTGAGCTGTTACCACTGCCATGCATTTGGTAAACACTCTGGGGCCCATTGAGAGACCAAAAGGCAGTGCTCTGAATTGGTTGTGATTGGCTCCCAGCCGGAAGCGGAGGAATTTTCTGGAGCGTTTGTCCATTTTTATGTGGTAATACACATCTTGAAGATTTATCAAGCACATCCAATCGTCTTTCTCCAGAAACGGAAGGATAGACTGAATCGTAACCATCCGGAATTTTGTCTGTCTGACAAATTTGTTTAGGATGCTGAGGTCCAAGATTGGCCTCCAGCCCCCTGAATTTTTTGGCACTAAAAAGAACCTTGAGTAAAATATGGATTCTATTTAGTCTGGTGGGAGTGTTTGGATGCCTCTTTTTTGAAGCAGCTTTCAAATTTCTTGTACTGCTACGTCCCTCTGACTGGGTGGAACGTCAAGGATTCACATTTGTGGCCTCAGGTAAAGATCTAAGGGGATGTGATAATCTCTGGTAATTATAGTCTGCACCCAAGAATCTGTGGTTAAGGACTGCCAGGCAAGGTGGTGCAGAGAAATCCGTCCCCCGACTGCTTCCAGAGGTAAGCAATCGAGACACTCTACAGGGGTGCTGACAAGGCTATCTAGAGAAAGAGTCTCTGGATCCCTGGTTTTTCAGACCCCCTCTGCCTCTAAAGGGGTGTCTTCCAGATGAAATCCCCCCCTCTGCAGACTTGCCAAGTGCGTCATGGAAAGGACTCTGGGCTTCCTTGTACCACATTTTTCCTCTCCTCTGATTCTTAGAGGAGTACCATTGGTGGGTGGAAAAAACGCATGCTCACGGCAGTGTCTTGTCGTCTTTTTCACACCTGGCTAAGGTGTCCTTACCTTTGGGCCAAAAAGAGAAGAGGCCTCCAATGGAGCATTGAGAAAAGAAGGCTTAAAGGGATCCACAAAATCACATAGGTGCATTTAAGCATGATGTCTCATGACGCCTGCGCCAACTGCTCTAGCCGCCCCTTTGGTAGTATGAGACATCAACCACATGGACGCATTAGAAATAGATTCCAGGGTGGCAAGCTGTGAGGCAACTTTGTCACGTACCTCATCAGACACTGCTCCTGCCCAGGTTTCCGAGAGTTCTGATATTAGGTCTCTCTGAAGCCAGGTAAAATGTGCCAAGTATCAGGCTCCATGCCCAATGAATGGCGCACAGCAACAGTTATCCCACTCCACCACTGATCCCGGGAACTATCGACCTATTAGCCTGACGAGCCTGGTTTGCAAGACCATGGAACGTATCATCATGGAACTCAAAGACATTGGTAACCTCCAACCTCTGGATCCCACCCAGTTCGGGTTTGTGAAAGGCAGATCATGCTTCCTGAACCTGATCGACTTCTTTGAGGCAGTCACCAAAGCCGTAGATGAGGGTAAGGTGGTTCACACAGCCTATCCTGACCTCGCCAAGGCTTTCAACACCATCCCCCATTATAGCTAAACTCACTAAACTAGGTATAAATCCCTACGTCACAAGATGGGTTTGCCAACTGGCTCACTGACAGAACCCACACTGAAAAAGCTGCAGACTCCAAATCTGACCTCAAAGCAGTGTCAAGTGGAGTACCACAGGGTTCCGTCCTGGGTCCTCTCCAGTTTGGTATCTACTTCTCTGAAGTACAGGCTAACACAGAAGGCCTCTGGCTAATGAAGTTCGCAGATGACTGCAAACTAGGAGCCATAGTCAAGTCACCAAATGATGTTGACATCCTACAGAAGGGCCTCGTTGAGACAGATGCTTGGTGTCAGAGCTATGGCCTCAAGCTCAATGCCAAAAAGTGCAGTGTCTTCACCTTTGGTAAAAACTTTGTACCCATGAACTACCACATAGGCAGCAATCTACTTAACACCGAATGTGTGATAATAGACCTTGGGACCCAGGTGGACAGTAGTCTCTCCTTTGTTAGTCACATCGCCACAGTAGTCAGGAAGTCCTTCTACGTGGCACACCTCATCATAAAAGGGTTCCCCATCCAGGAAAAAAGAGGTCATTGCTCCCCTCTACTCGACACTCATTAGACCCATTATAGAGTACAATGCCCCCCTTTTGGAATGTACCTAACAAGACATCTGCAGCAGCTGGAAAGGCCACAGAAGTACCTCACAAAGAGGATTACTGGCCTCAAACAAATGCCCTCAAATGCCCTACACTGACCGCCTCAAAAAAATCCAGCTTTAGTCCGTAGCATATCACCTACTCCGAGGTGATCTCTGCCTAACATATAAAGCTATGTCAAACCCAGAGCTGTTGAACATGCTACACCTAAAGAAATCCCAATCCCTCCGAGCTACACACTCTAGGGACCTAAACCTTGTCACCACAATAAACAGGACATGCTGGAAGGATAGATTCCTGTCCCAGAGACTTCCCATACTCTGGAACAGGCTACCCATCTATGTCAAGCAAAGTTCTTCATTAGCACTCTTCAAGAAAAATCTTGATGAGTGGATGGGAAATAGGAAATACACCCCGGGGATCACTTCTGTGTCTCTGCTCGACAGTGGCACAGGAAAATAACTTTCTTGGGTGGCATAAGCCAGTGAACCTTGTTGGCAAGGCTTATGTAGGCCCTTGGGCCGATAGCCTCGTACCTCCCTATGAACCGAAGTAGTTCAAGCACCGAATGGCAAAGGTCAATGAAGAGTATACCCACTTCCCTAACCTGTCTATTGCCCGAGACTCCCTGTTAGGGGGATGGACAGTAGAGCTCTCCTTGGCGTGATCCTTCTTAGTGGCCGCCGCCACCACCATAAAGAAAACTGGTAAGGCTTTGGACCAACGTGGGTTGTCTTCTGGTAGAGAAAGAATTTTGCGTGGTCTCTGGGGGATATGTTTAACAGTGTCAGGATTCCACCAGGCGTGCTGCAGAATGAGCTGAACTGGGTCATCTGCAAGCAGGGTCAGCCAAGAAGTAGAGGACCAAGCACGAAATTAAGAAAACACATGAACAGCCAGTAATTCACCAGTATCTTACTTCCTTTATTTCCAGCGATCTGGTACCTCGGCAATTCGCCTTCAAGGATCACAATTAATTGAGTACAAACATCACATTTATATACATACTCATTTGAACAATTAAATCTCCTAATTAATTAATTAAACAGTGAAAAAAACTTTTAAAGTGACCATAAACTTATTATGAATTTATTATAAATATAGATATAAATATAAAATATAAGACTATATACTAACATAAACATTAGATGGGGGCTGGACTCTATTTTTGATATGTTGGGTGAAGGGCCAAGAACTAATTTTTTGGTAAGCTTATTAGAGTTTTGTTTGACTCATAACTTTTTCTTCAATAATAGTTATTTTTTGCAGGTGAAAGGTACATATCAAAAATAAGAGTCCAGCCCCCATCTAATGTTTATGTTAGTATATAGTCTTATATTTTATATTTATATCTATATTTATAATAAATTCATAATCAGTTTATGGTCACTTTAAAAGTTTTTTTCACTGTTTAATTAATTAATTAGGAGATTTAATTGTTCAAATGAGTATGTATATAAATGTGATGTTTGTACTCAATTAATTGTGATCCTTGAAGGCGAATTGCCAAGGTACCAGATCGCGTCTAATAAGGAAGTAAGATACTGGTGAATTACTGGCTGTTCGTGTGTTTTCTTAACTTCTATTGACTGTGCTAGGTGTTTTGAATTAGATTATTCTGCCGTTTTTTCACCAGCTTACCAATATCTTTATATCACTCATGTCGCAAGGTAATGAAGGCTCTGAACAGAGCCCTTTGTCAGGAACTATGCTTTTTTCCGACATAATGAATGAACGTGATAGAAAGTATACTACCATGGATCCCTGGAACGTGGGCACTGATCGAGATGTTGATGGCCGGTTTGTACAGCTGGAAAGACTCATGACCAAAGAAATAGCTTTGTATTTGGATACGCACCTCTTGGAGAAATATGTAAGTTTAAACATCACTCCAAGGGGCTTGCGTATTGACAAACTTCCTGCCACACAGTTTTCCGAAGAGGAGTCTGATCTCCTAGATGAGTGGAAACAGGCTTCTCTTTCATGTACTATTAGCTGGCTTCGTATTCTAATCAAACGTAACTTGAGAGCTCATGAAAAGTTAAAAATGGACATTTTGCATCTGCAGGATGAGGTGGTGGGGGAGTCCTGCTATAGGATGCAAACCTTGAAAGTGAATGAGAAAATCTGTAAATTAGAAGGAGAAATCATTCAGAGGAAGCGTAACAAGTTAATACGTGATTTGAAAGACTATGAGACTGGCATACTGTTTTCATGGCAACGGGAACCTGTGCGTAGCAGGTCAAAGGTCAGGAATGGAAGTCGGAGACAACGAGGCATTTCAGCGTCTTCAGCGTCGTCAATGGAAAGAAATGTTCCTAAAAATGTAACTTTCGCCAATACTTCAGCGACTGTTAGCGTAGCTGAGGTTCTCGATGGTGCCTTAGCTTCATCAAACACAGGAGATTCCTTTCAGACGGACAGTTCGAATAAGGGAAGAAATGGAAGGAAGGGAAGAAACCGCTTCAAATATATTGGTATGTGAAGCAGGTTTCATCCCAGTAAATTCTGATATACAGACTTTATTGTGTATAAATTTATCTAATTTGGAATTGACTCATGATATGAAAAATGTTTTGTTTAAAGGTAGTAAATTCATACCGACTTTTTTTCCTTCTCTTGCTGACATATATTTTGAAATCAAAGATTTCATTAGAAAGCTGTTGTTAAAGGTTTATTTCAAAAGAGAAGATGAGTCAGTTTCTGGAAATGTTGATTTTAATGTCTGTTGCACTGATTTAGATGACAGCCTTTTGAATTTGTCTATATATGATTATGATGGGTCAGACCTCTATGAGTTGTATGATTTGTATGAAAATGATGCACAAGTAAACCATGAAAGTATTTACAACACTGGTTATGGTAAATGGATTGTGCCACATCTAAGAAATGTCAATAAATTTACACCTAATATTAATGTACCTGCCATTTCAATTTTCTTTAAAGTTCTTTTTAAAGAAATTGAAACAGCATATAAAATATTTTGTAAGGAAAAAAGATGTCACAATTTAAGTAAAAATGAATGGCAAGCTTTAAAGGAATTGAAAAAGTTTAAATCCAACTTTATATTCAAATGTGCTGATAAAGGTGGGAAATGGGTTGTCATGAACAAATTTGATTATTGTGAGATGGTTAATATTCTACTTTCTAATGCTGAGGAATATAAGAAATTGGATTATGAGCCAACCAAGATGTTCAATGATGAGTTATTATTTTTATTAGAAAAGGGAGAACGCTTGGGTTTTTTTGAACATAAAGATGTTTGTAGAATATATATCAAAAAACCTGCTACACCCATTCTATACGCTCTGCCTCAAGTACATAAAAATTTACAAAAACCACCTGGCAGGCCTATAGTTTCAGGGATAGGTTCCTTTTTGGACAATGTAAATACTTTTTTAGATTTTCATCTGAAAGCACATTTACATAAGGTAGTAGCTCATATTTCCAATACTCAGGATCTCATTAATAGTATATCTAAAATCAAATGGCATCATGGTTATTACTGGGTAACCATAGATGTCAAATCACTATATACTAACATAAACATTAGATGGGGGCTGGACTCTATTTTTGATATGTTGGGTGAAGGGCCAAGAACTAATTTTTTGGTAAGCTTATTAGAGTTTTGTTTGACTCATAACTATTTTTTCTTCAATAATAGTTATTTTTTGCAGGTGAAAGGTACAGCGATGGGGGCAGCTTTTGCGCCCTCATACGCTGTTATATACATGGGTTTTTTTGAAAAAACATTCATTTATCCCACTGACTTTTTTAGGAACGTAATATTGTATCAGCGCTTTATAGATGATCTTATTTTTATCTGTAAGGGAGATGTAATTGAATTCTTTGAATTTTTTGAGGTATTAAATAGTAATGGGCATAATCTTTCTTTTTCTTATGAGTTAAATAGAACACAGATTAATTTTTTGGATCTGTCACTATTTGTAAATGGGGAAAATATAGGATTCAGGCCTTTTAGAAAATCTACTTCAGTTAATATGTTTTTGCATGCGACAAGCATGCATCCTGATCATTTATTAAAGGCATTACCTCATGGTGAATTAGAGAATTTCTGACCACACTAGTAATACTAGTGAAAAAGCTAATGAATTGAACAAAGTCGTGCTGAGGTTGGGTGAAAGAGGTTATAATAAAACACAGTTATTAGCATGTAGGGATAAATTACTTGGAAAAAAAGTAGATGTGATAAATTTTGAATCTAGACGTGAAGATTTCACTATGGAACAGAATAAAGGTGTTGAAAAGCTTTTTTATGTAGCCAAGTTTACTGCTTTTTCTGATAAACTAGTGTCATTGGTTAGAAAATATTGGTATCTTGTCAGTGACGATGAATCTATTGGTCATTTATTCCCTAAACATATCACATTTTCTTACAAAAGAGGGAAAAATCTCAAGGAATTGTTAAATAATAATTTAATAGAAAGGAAAGAGAATATTATAATTTCAAAGTTAGGCACCTATCCCTGTGGTTTTTGCAATATTTGTGATAAGGTTAGGAACCTGAGTGTTATCAATGATGTAAATTTTATTTCCAAACATCATTTCAGTTGTAAATCAACAGGGGTGGTTTATATTTTGGGCTGTTCATGTAAAAATATGTGGTATATAGGACAAACAAAAAGAATGGTAAGGGCAATGGATTTTAGAGCATTTAAAAGATATCAGGAACCAAAATTTGGTTAGCCCTGTTGCTAAGCATTTCCAAGAGAAACATAGTGGCTCTTCTAATAGTTTAATATTCAGTATTTTGGGAAAGCCCTTCCTTCAGAGAGGAGATGACATTGTAGTAAAATTACTGGAGCTTGAAACTAGAATGATTTTTAAGTTTCATACTCTAAAGCCTAATGGTATGAATCAGGAATTAGGCATTTAATGAATTATTTATACTCAGCATACGTTCATATATTTATTTATTTCATATCTTATATTTTATATTTATATCTATATTTATAATAAATTCATAATCAGTTTATGGTCACTTTAAAAGTTTTTTTCACTGTTTAATTAATTAATTAGGAGATTTAATTGTTCAAATGAGTATGTATATAAATGTGATGTTTGTACTCAATTAATTGTGATCCTTGAAGGCGAATTGCCGAGGTACCAGATCGCTGGAAATAAAGGAAGTAAGATACTGGTGAATTACTGGCTGTTCGTGTGTTTTCTTAACTTCTATTGACTGTGCTAGGTGTTTTGAATTAGACCAAGCACGAAATGTCTGCAAGAACACACACTCCTCAGAGGAAGGGTTGGTGGACTTCCAGTCTCCCCACTGCTTTAAAATTTCTGGTACGTCTCCAAAAGAGACATCCTCAGGGGGGTGACCGTGGGGACCATTCCCCTTCATCATAGTCTGTGCTCATGCCCAGTACCCCAGAATCCCAGAATACTGGACTGTGTCAGCTGTGGTTCAGAGGAAAGACACATATCGGTCTCCGGCGCCGAAGGGACCAGCCGAGTGCCTGCAGAGGCTAGTGCCCTCTCCATTACCTGTAAAGCGAGACCATCCAAAGAGGGATGGGAGACCGCAAGAGAGAAAGACAACCTCAGAACCAGGTTCACACCCCGCTCCGACAAGCCCACTACCGGGGAACAAGCCGTGAGAGGAGACTATTCCACCAAGACAACCAGAACCCTAGTAGATGGCGCCATAGAAAAAATATGTGCCATACTAGGGAACATGGTGCTGGGAAACCAGTCTCGATCCCAAGGATGGCTTGGCTCCGAGTAAGTCAATGTCCATAAGGTAGGTTCCGGAGCCATGGTAAGGTCTACCAATGGAACCAAAGTAGCCGGTACCGGAATTGGCATGGGAGTAGAGAACTCCAATACCTCCAATAAGGTAGAAGGAGGAATATACGGTGGAGTCAGTGGAGAGAAATCCTCAGCTCCAGGTGGGAAAGAGGATTGGAAATCCTCTGGCTGCCAATAGCTGATCCACTAGTCTTAATACTTCGAATTCCATAAGGCTCCTGGAGGAGTGGGTTGACATCCCCGAAAGAGAATCAGGTCGATCTAAAAAGGAGCTATATTGCTGTCCAAAAAAAAAAAAAAGATCTGCTGACTGGGAGTATCTGGTCCGAGGCAATATCTTTCCTTTCGGTACCGTGGTCAAATGACCAGCAAGATGCATGGGGGGACAGTGACCAGTGCTGGAAAAACTATTTTTGGTCCTGAAAAGGGGGGGGGGTCTGTACTGTAGTTAAAGATTGTGTCATGGGAGATGGAGTTTAGGACGGTTCTGAGTTAAGCATTTTCCTCGTGCACTGATCGCACTGCTTAAAACCAGAAGTTCCTTTCTTTTCAGCCACAGTCGCACACAAGAAAGGCAGAACTTGTCCTCCAACTAAATGTCCGAGCAAATACAAGACACACACAAAGTCAAGAAAGAGAGGTGGACTTTTTTTGTTGTATTAATAAGAACATAAAGAGGAAGGAAAGAGAATGTAGAGAGAGGTGGGAATAACAACATTGGTAATAACTGTTACCTCAGGTAAGGGAAGGCCTGTACAAGCATTGGTACATAGAATAGCAGAAACCTTAGTAAAGAAAGAGAAAAAGGCACTGAAACCATCAAATAAAGGTAGCAAACTCTAAACAACTAACAACTTAGAACAATCAAAATAAGGGAAGAAAAAATTTTAAGTATAAGAAATCTAATGACTTCGCTTGAGAGTTGGCTTGACACATCTTTATGCAATGCGCGGCAAATGAGATCTGAAGTGACAGAGAGGCACTATGGGTAAGCTTAGCTCGAGAGTTTTTGTGGCTGGCGCAAGCTTGGTATAACAGCCGTCTCGGTTCTGAGGACAGAACCAACACCCATCAGTAAGGAATGAATGAAGATTAACATCATCAGATCAAGCTTTTGGACTGCTGTCCTTCCCCTCTCTGGAAGCAGTCTCTCAGACATGGAAACTGCAACCGAACTATCCAGTGCAGTCTCTCCAAGGCACAAAGATAGCTCTGACAACTTCAGAGTAGACTCCAACACCTCAGATCCGACAGGGAAAAACAAGTTACTTCTTACCATAAAGTTCCATCTGTATTGTTGATCCTTGTTCAGTCATTATGCATGGGGGTATCGGTTACGACCTCGGAACCGAGCCGGCCATTTTCCAAGCTCGTGTCAGCTTCAAACTCTCAAGCTAAACTCTTACCCACAATTTCCCTCTCCCTGTTACCTCAGATTGAGTTTGCAAGTCAAAGAAGGTAGAGGCTACCTCTGGTCAAATAACCTAAGAGAACCGGATGGTGAGATCCACTAGAAACCACAGGAGGGGGAAGGAGGGAGGGTCGTAATGACTGAACGAGGATCAACAATACAGATGGAATGCTATGGTAAGACATAACTTCTTTATCTGACATTGTTAATCCTTGTTCATTCCTTACACATGGGACAGAGTCCCCGGCTACCTCTATTCCTGGGAGGCTCTCATGGAAGGACATTCCTGAGCACCATAGAACCGAAAGATGCTCTTCCCCTGGAGGCCAAATCCAATTTGTAATGATTGATGAAGGTATGAGGCGTAGCCCAAGTTGCAGCTGCACAGATGTCATGTAAGATAGCTCTGGCATGGAAGGCAGCAGAAGTTGCCACCGACCTTGTTGAATGAGCTTTCATGGTAGTAGGCAACGAGATATTACATTGTGTGTAAATAAAGGTCACACAGTCCTTCAACCATCTAGCTAATGTGACCTTAGCAACAGCAGATCCTAATCTAGGTCCAAAAAAGGCCAAAAATAACTGGTCAGATTTACGAAAGGATTTAGTCCTGTTTAAGTAAAAACGGATTTGCCTGTATATATCTAGGATATTGTAGGCAATACTCTCCTCTGTTTGAATGATTCGGAAAGAAAACTGGCAATTCAATGGCTTGATTAATGGACATTTCAGAGATCACTTTAGGCAGAAATGACGGATTAGTTCTCAGAGACACTCTATCTCTATAAAAAATCAAGCATGGACTCTTGATATATAAAGCCTGAAGTTCAGAAATACGTCTAGCAGAAGTAATAGCGACCAAAAACAAGGTTTTCCAGGACAAATAATTGAGGTCGCAAGAAGAGGCTGGTTCAAAAGGTAACATTGTCAGGGTTTGTAGAACTAATGATAAATCCCATGGTTGAATAGGTTATCTAAAAGGTGGCTTCAGATGATTCACACCTTTTATGAAGGTCTTGCACAATTTATGGGACATAAGAGAGGAATCTTGGACACCCTCATGAAAATTAGAAATTGCAGCCAAATGAACTCAAACGGTAGAGGCCGATAGACCAGATTGAAACAGGTCAGCCAGATAGTCCAGTATTATCGACACTGGTGCTGAAAAGGGGTCTACTTGTTTATTTTTCAGCCAACAGGTAAATCTTTTCCACTTGCTCAGATAAGTAATCTAGTGGAAGACTTATGAGAAGCAATGAGAATATCACGTACTGGTAAAGAAAGATCATTCTGCCTGGCAATCAAGGGAATTGGAGTAGCCAAGCCGTTGGCTTCAGGCTGTTCAGGTTGGGAAGAATCAGGTTCTGTGGGTGTGAGATCAACTCCGGGGTTGGATGGAGAATCCATGATCGATCTAGTAGGTGAGGTCAAAGGAAGGGGAACCAAATCTGTCGAGGCCAATATGGTGCTACGAGGATCACCTTGCTCTTCAAACGACCGGCTTTCTTCAGAAACTGGGGAATGAGGGGAAAGGGTGGAAAAGCGTAAAGAAGACCCGAGGGCCAATCGTGGACTAGAGCGTCCCTGGGTGACTGTCCCGGAGGGGGAATCAGGGCGAAGTAGTTGCTGCATTTGTAGTTGGTCGGGGATGCAAAGAGGTCGCAGCAAGGACGGCCCCAGCGGTGGAAGATCTCCGCCGCTATCATGGGATACAGGGACCACTCGTGAGGTTGAAGAATGCACCTGCTGAGTCTGTCTGCTATTACGTTGGAACTCCCTGGAATGTGCGTTGCTAGAAGAAAACGGTTGGTAGCCATTGCTCATTGCCATATCCTCATGGCCACTCAACAAAGGGGGTAAGATTTGGTTCCACCTTGCTTGTTGATGTACCAGACCACCGCCATGTTGTCTGATTGAATCGCAATTGCCCCAGACAGCAGCAGGGGATGGAATGCTTGCAACGCCAGAAACACCACCCTCAGCTCTAGAACTTTTATATGCAGATGGGCTTCCAGTTTGGACCAAGTGCCTTGGACCGTCTTGTCACTGACATAGCCCCCACCCCCACCCCACCAGGGAGGCGTTCGTGGTCACTATGGCCTTGGGTTGCTGGGGGGGAGAAGGGGCGAGACCATTGTGAGAGATTGTGCGTCATCCACCAATTTAAATCCTGTTTGCACCTGTGGGTTACTCGAATCATGGCTGAAAGAGGATGCTGAAAAGGATACCATTGGGTGAGCAGTGACCATTATAGAAGCCTCATGGGAACAATGGTGATGGAGGCTGCCATGGAACCCAACAGCTGTAGAACCGAATGAGCCGTGGATTTTTCCTTTGAAAGGATTGGAATTAGTTGCTGCTTTATCCTTAGACTTCTGTGCTTTGGCATAGTAGCTCTGCATTTTTTTGTGTGCAAGATAACCCCTATAAATTCTGTCAACTAAGATGGGGTGAGATTGGATTTCTGCCAGTTTATGGTTATGCCTAGCCTTTGAGCAGCGAGGAGGGGAGTAAGCCAAGGCTTTTTCCAGTAGATGTCTGGTGAGGGCGGAAATGAGCCAGTCGTCTAGGTATGGAAACACCTGGAATCCTTGAAGTCGCAAGTGAGCTGTGAACACTACCATGCACTTTGTGAATACTCGGGGCTGTAGAGAGTCCGAAGGGCAGTACTCTGAACTGGTAGTGACTGACTCCCGCACAGAAGCGCAGAAATCTTCTTGATGGCCTGTCCACCTTTATGTGGTAGTACGCATCTTTAAGATCTATACAGCACATCCAATCGTTTTTTTCCAAAAGCGGGAGGACAGACTGTATTGTGACCATCTGGAATTTTTGTACTCTCACAAACTTGTTCAATACACGGAGATCCAAAATTGGTCTCCAGTCCCCGGTTTTCTTTGGCACCAAAAATAGTATTGAGTAGAATCCGGATCCTATCTGGTCTGGAGGGACTATTTGGATGACTCTCTTTCTTAGCAGCTTTTCTATCTTTAGTGCTGCTTCTTCCCTTTGACTGGGTGGAGCGTCGGGAAGATTTTTTGAAGGGATGGGACAAAGATCGAAGGGGATATGATAACCTCTGGTTATAATCCTTTGTACCTAGGAATCGGTGGTGATGGTTAGCCAGGCAGAAGGGTACAAGGAGAAACGTCCCCCAACCACCTCCAGAGGAAAGGAATTGGGCTGCTCTTCAGGAGCTCTGGTAGGATTGACCAGGGAAAGAATCCCTGCAACCCTGGTTACGCGGACCCCCTCTGCCCCGAAAGGAGCATCTTCTCTGTGAGTTTCCCCCTCTGCCTCTGGGGGTGAACTCGGCCTGTGCGTCATGGAAAGGACCCTGAGATTTCTTGAACCATATCTTCCCACTCTTTTGGTTTCAGGAGAAAGCACATTGAGGGGAAGAATAATGGACACCTACGGCAGAAAGGGTCTTACTGTGCTGTTCACATCTGGCCAATGTGCTTTAAACTTTGGGCCCAAACAATGAGGAGGCCTCAATGGGGGCATTAAGAAAAGAAGACTTAAAGGGTTCAGTGAAGTTGCACAAGCACATCCAGGCGTGTCGTCTCAAGACTGCAGCTGAACCCACTGCTCTTCTGATGCGTGAGATTTCAGTCGCATAGAGGAGTTAGATATAGACTCAAAGGTGGCCAGCAGAGAGGCCACTTTGTCACGGACCTCATCAGACACGGCACCAGCCAAGGTTTCAGAGAGCTCAGAAACCAGATCCCTTTGAAGGCTGGTAAAATGTGCCATATAATTCAGGGACCTGATAGCAAAGGTCGCCGAAGCAAAGGTGTGCTTCCCTATTCTGTCCAGGGCCCGGGACTCTCTGTTAGGCGGATGGACAGTCTGGCTTTCTTCTTCTGCCAGATCCTTTTTTGTTGCGGCTGCCACCACCAAAGCATCCACAGGCAGACCTCTGGACCAATGGGGATCCGAAGCAGGAGGGGACAAGATCTTATCTGGCCTCCAGGGAATAGCTTTGACGGTATCAGGAGCCTTCCAGGCACGCTGCATAATGAGTCTGACAAGTTCATCGGCAGGTGGAGTAACCCAGGAGGTAGGGGGCCGGGCGCAAAAAGCCTGCAGGAACACAGATTTCTCAAAGGTCGGATTAGAGGACTGCCAGTCACCTCTCTGTTTCAGGATTTTGAGGATATCGCCAAAGGATTTCTCAGAGGGTGACCGAGGGGATCCTTCCCCCTCATCGAAATCTGTGTCTTCAGTGAGGGACTCCTCTGTGGAGTCCATATGCTTCTTCTTGTGCAAACTTTTCCGGTGGACCTCCTCAGCGGGAGAAGCTGGAGAAGACAACAGAAAGGGAGATTCCTGAGGGAATATGTCCTGCAGCCCTTGCACCCGGTGTCCGCTAAATGCGACTTGTGAAAATAGCGTACCAGAGGAGGGCGGAGGTATAGACAGTCCGGTATCGCCAGCAGCAGCGAAAGCCTTCTCCATCAGTTGGAAGGCTGGTCCACCCGAAGAGGAGTGTATGTCTAGGACAGGGGGCACCCCTCCCCTAAATGGCTCCATGGATGGCTGTGGAGCAGCAAGCTATGCGTGTCACAGCTGACATCCTGGGTCATAGCAAAACTTTCCTGCCACGAAGGCAACTGCGGTTCCTTAGTGATATTCATAAAGGGAACCACAGAAGAGGAAGACTGTGCTATATCTATGGACTTCAAAGGCAATGAAGGAGGAGAATAAGAAGGGGTCTTCGGAGATGGGTGATCACCTCCCAAGGAAGGATAGTTCCTGAGGGGTGGGATACCTCTGGCCAAGAAAGCCTGGTCCACAAGATGCAACACATCATGTTCAGAAAGGCTTCTAGTGGACCTCACAGAGACTGAGGGAGAAACAGGCCTGTCCACAAAAGAGGCAGACTCAGTGCCCATCTCATCTGACCGCACCAAGGACAACAGTGCCGAGAAAGACTGGACTACTGTTGTCTGCACTGAAGAAGTCATCGGTGCCGAGGTCATTGTCTGCACCGACACAGGGATCAGTGCCAAAGTGGATGTCGGTGCCGAAGCTGGAACCGACAAAACTGGTGTCAATAATAAAGGAGTTGGTTCCCAGAAAGATCTTGAAGCCGAAGCGGTCAAGGTCTGCACCGACTGAACGGTCGGTGCCGATACAGTAAGTAATGGTCTGAACCGAGGAGCCCCTCGGTGCCGATATATAGAAGGCTGCAGGAGAAGACGGAGCCGAAATCACTAATGGAGTCGAAGGCCTCGGTGCCGAAGTTCTAGGCACCGAAAGCACTGGGGCTGACTGAGAAAGCTCCGGAGCCGAAACTTTAGCCTTTTTAGGTTTTGGTTGTCGGGAGTCCCCAGCCGGGGATGAAGGCAAAGATTTAGCCTTAGTAGAAACATCCAAGGTTTGCTTATGGGCTCTAGGAGGGGTTGAGGCCTCCAACCCAGAAATAGCCTCTGAAAAGGGAGATTTTAGGAGTCCCTTCAGTATCAGCTTGTTTTTCCTTTCCAACAAGGTTCTATTAGAAAAGTTGTCACAAATAGTACAGGGTAGATCAACAGACAAATGGGAAGCTCCCAAACAATAAACACACAAAGAGTGTGCATCAGTAGGTAGTTTGTGTCCACAATCAGAACACCACTTAAATCCTGGACTACCTTTCTTATCTGCCATGACAGCAAATTAAACAGTAGAAAAAGTTACCAACAATGGTACAAGAGAGTACCCGAAGGTATGAGTGTGTGAAAGGATTACCAATGATGGTAAAGAGAGAATACCTCATGGTAAAGTGGTGAAGAAAAGGCAGAAAAACCTCAAGAAATTATAAGTGCTAGATGCGATAGGGCAAGAGACAATAAAATATGAACTTTTCTGACAGAAAAGTAGTCTATAAAGCTATTAAACAACAACTGACTATACTTAGCTCAAGAGAAGTAGCTTGACACGACCGAATGGCAACACGGCAAACAAAATCTGAGGTAACGGAGAGGGGAATTATGGGTAAGAGTTTAGCTCGAGAGTTTGAAGCTGACGCAAGCTTGGAAAATGGCCGGCTCGGTTCTGAGGTCATAACCGATACCCCCATGTGTAAGGAATGAACGAGGATTAACAATATCGGATGTGTTGGTTCCAACTGAACCAGAGCACTCAGAGTTAAGTTTTGGATCTGAAGATATTGCTACCTTTGGATCAGTGCCAGACGGCTCGGATCCAAGGACTTGACAATTGAAGGAGTCAGAGGAGGAACTTGTGGGAGTGTGGTAGAAGAACGGACCTCTTAACCCGAAAGGGTAAGAGCTGGTAAGACACCCATATGACTCTGCACAGAGAGGATCTTCTGTACCACTCTTTCACATCTTCCTCTGTCAAACTTCTGGAAGAACGAGTGGAAAGAATAGATGGGAACCTAGGTCTGTGATGCTCTAAAAATGGTGATGGCACCCTTGAGGGCACAAGATCCACAGAAGGTGAATATCTTGCTCTAGGTAGGTAAGTCGTCTGATTGGATACCTTTTTTGTTGGATCCAAGGAAGTCTGGTCCACCATGTTTTTTCTTTTTTGAATCCGTGGGTGAGGTCAGATCCATCTTGGCTCTTTTCTTGGCTGACTCCAAAACCATGGAGGATGTAGAAGGTTTTGGAGAAGTTTTTGATTGTTTAGCTTTGGGAGACTGATCGCCAAATATAGCCTCTCCAAAGGCAGAAGGTAAAAGGCCCTTTAAGTTGAGCTTGCTTTTGTGTTCTAAAAGCACCCTGGGATTGAATACATGGTGTATGGAACAATCTTCCTGGAGATGTAATAATCCCAGACAATATAACACATAGTGTGGGCCTCCGACATAGGAAGTCTGTGCCCACACTTAACACATTTTTTTTAATATCTGCAGGGCCTATGATCCTCACACCTTAATCTAATTCCATGAAGATATCCTTAAGTATTTCCATTAATTCATAATTACCAAACACCCTCCACAATCTAACACTCAAATATATTCACTAAGTCATCCCAATATTCTACATTTCCAATGGCATCCATGCTATAAATATTGTAAATAGTGTAAATAATTTCCCTATCTCCCCCCTACTATGCCTGTACTATATATATACTGAATTTACAATTTCTTCTGTTAATAAATGGATACACTTCATTCCCTTGTTTCTTCCTACTTAATGGGGACCATTGTAGTTATTGTTTTATCACATTGCTGCATTTGAAACTGTACTACCATGTTCATTGTTGCGATGTTCTATGTTAAAAATTGTTACAACGCATTCTGTTTCTTGTTTATCTATATCAAAATTAATAAAAATCAAATTTGAAAAAAAAAAAAATCTGTGGGGCCTTTTTCCGCCACAGCCAAAAAATATATAAGGCAAATTTATGCATATATATATGGCTTCTTGGTGTGTGCGACCATGCAACAAACGAAACTTAAATCGTAACAATGGTTCTTCTGATAAAGTTTTTAATGGTGTGCACTGGTAAGTGCTTTCACAATAGCTTCTTCAGACCAACAAGCACATTTCTACAATCACTACTATATATACTATTAACAATTATGACATAGCTTGATTGTTAACCATTCACTGACATTAAACATTTTTAAAATACATCAGAAGCACTTCTTTATACAAGCACATAAATCACCAGCTTTGTGCTATCATATTAAACTAATAACATTTAATGAAGAAGCTATTGTGAAAGTGCTTACCAGTGCACGCCATTAAAAACTTTATCAAAAGAACCATTGTTACGATTTAAGTTTCATTTGATGCATGGTCGCACACACCAAGAAGCCATTTACTTTTGTTACATTATATTACTTTTCAGTTGGTGTGTGGCGTTTACTCTGCCGAGTGTAACCTTTTTTCTCATTTATATATATATATATATATATATATATATATATATATAGATATATATATATATATATATAGATATATAGATATATATAAAACACACACGTACATATATACATCAGAAAAGAGAAGCAGAAATAGAAAAAAAATCTACCAGCAATGGTAGAAAAAGGAACTACATCAAATGTAGAAAGAACGTAAATACTAACAATAAAATAAGAGGTAAAAATAGTATTTTAGAAAGGCACTAACTGTACCATAAGGTAAGGGGGAGAAAAAAAACTATGAATTTAAGAGAAATTAGACTTGAGAAATATAATAATAAAACTTATCTGACAAGCACTGAAGAGCTAAGGTAAACCACTTCTTTAGCGGAAAGCAGCAAGTGAGATCTGAGCTAACTTAGGGTTGTTGCTTTATGTGCAAGGGAGAGGCTCGAGAATTTTTGGTTGTCACGAGCTTAAGCAATGGCTGAGTTGGATCTGAGGGATCGAATCCGAATCCATCAGTTGAGGACAGAATGAAAACCGACAACATCAGATATACCGTTACAGTTGTACACATTGTTTTGTTATTTACGAGTTTTAGTAGTTTAATTTGTAGAAAGGAAGACTTCAAAAAAATGTGAAATGCTAAGATAGTGTTGGAGAAATTAAAGTCTTATATATAATTAAATTAATATGGTAGATAAATGTGTCGTGTTATCTTTTAAAATAAATCTTTTTAAATACACAGCATGGATATTTTTCATCTAGAATCTATTAATGTAAATTGATTAAATAATGGCAACAAAAGAAAATCATTAATGAGATATCTAAAATTAAGTACAGGAGACATAATATTCTTTCAAGAGATTCTTGATATATTGTGCATGCAAGAGACCAGACGGAAGGGGAGTAAGGCCAGGTGTATCGGAGGTAGGTTCAATAGGTTCAAATTGTTCTATCATGGTGTGGATGGGAAGAGAAATGGGGTAGGGGTAATCCTGAAGGAACCGTATGCCAAGAGTGTTTTGGAGGTGAAAAGAGTGTCAGACAGAGTGATGTTAATGAAGCTGGAAATTGACGGTGTGATGATGAATGTTATTACTGCATATCCTCCGCAAGTTGGATGTGTGATGGATGAAAAAGAAAAATTCTGGAGCAAGCTGGATGAAGTAGTAGTGAATGTACCCAAAGGTGAGAGAGTGGTGATTGGAGTGGATTTCAATGGGCATGTTGGTGAAGGGAACAGGGAATGAGGAAGTGATGGGTAGGGTATGATGCTAAGGAGAGGAATGCAGTAGGTTAGATGGTAGTGGATTGTGCAAAAAGAATGGACATGGCTGTGGGGAATACATATTTTAATAAGAGGGAGGAACACAGAGTGACATACAAGAGTGGAAGAAGATGCACACAGGTGGATTACATCCTATGCAGGAGGGCCAGTTTGAAGGAGATTGGAGACTGTAAAGTGGTGACAGGGGAAAGCGTAGTTAGCCAGCATAGGATAGTGGTCCTAGGATGACATTGGTGATCAAGAAGAGGAGTGTGAGGGCAGTGCCAAGGATCAAATGGGGGAAGTTGAAAAAGGGCGATTGTGAGGTGGACTTCAGGGAACAGTTAAGACAGGCACTGGGTGGCAGTGAAGAGTTACCAAATAACTGCGCAACTACAGCAGAGCTGGTAAGGGAGACAGCTAGAAAGGTGCTTGGTGTGACATCTGGACAGAGGGAGGAGGACAAGGAGACCTGGTGGTGGAACGAGGAAGTACAGGAGAGTATACAGAGAAAGAGTTTGGCGAAGTAGTGGGACTGTCCGAGAGATGAAGAAAGTAGACAGGAGTATAAGGAGATGAGATGTATGGCAGAGAGAGAGGTGGCAAAGGATAAGGCGTATGGAGAATTGTATGAAAGGCTGGACACAAAGGAGGGAGAAAAGGACCTGTACCGACTGGCTAGACAAAGGGACAGAGCTGGGAAAGATGTGCAGCACGTAAGGGATATAAAGGATAATGAGGGAAACGTACTCACAAGTGAGAAGAGTGTGTTGAGCAGATGGAAAGAGAACTTTGAGGGGCTGATGAATGAAGAGAATGAGAGAGAGAGAAGGTGGATGATGTGGGCATAGTGAATCAGGAAGTGCAGCGGATTAGCAAGAAGTAAGGACAGCTATGAAGAGGATGAAGAATGGAAAGGCTGTTGGTCCAGATGACATACCTGTGGAAGCATGGAGATGTTTAGGAGAGATGCCAGTGGAGTTTTTAACCATATTGTTTAATGAAACCTTGGAAAGTGAGAGGATGCCTGAGGAGTGGAGAAGTGTTTTGGTACAGATTTTGTTAAGAATAAGGGTGATGTGCAGAGCTGTAGTAACTACAGAGGGATAAAACTGATCAGTCATAGCATGAAGTTATGGGAAAGAGTAGTGGAAGCTAGGTTAATAAGGAAGGTGATAATTAGTGAGCATACATCAAGGATCAGCTCTAAGCCCTTTCTTATTTTCAATGGTGATGGACAGGTTGACAGAGGAGATCAGACAGGAGTCCCCATGGATTAAGATATTTGCCAATGACATTGTGATCTGTAGGGAGAGAAGGGAGCAGGTTGAGGAGACCCTGGATAGGTGGAGATATGCTCTAGAGTGGACAAGAATGAAGGTAAGCAGGACTAAGACAGAAATATATGTGTGTGAATGAGAGGGAGGCTAGAGGAATGGTGAGGATGCAGGGAGTAGAGTTAGCAAAGGTGGATGAATTTAAATACTTGGGCTCAACAGTTCAGAGTAATATTGAGTGTAGAAGAGAGGTGAAGAAGAGCATACAGGCAGGGTGGAGGAGAGTGTCAGGAGTGACTTGTGACTGACGGGTACTAGTAAGAGTGAAAGGTAAGGCCAACAAGAGGGTAGTGAGACCAGCTATGTTATAAGGGTTGGAGACAGTGCCACTGACAAAAAGGCAGGAGTCAGAGCTGGAGGTAGCAGAGTTAAAGATGTTAAGATTTGCATTGGGTGTTGCGAGGATGGACAGGAATAGGAATCAGTATATTACAGGGTCAGCTCAGGTTGGACGGTTTGGAAACAAAGCCAGAGAGGCAAGATTGTGTTGGTTTGGACATGTGCTGAGGAGGGATGCTGGGTATACTGGGAAAAGGATGCTAAGGCTGGAACTGCCTGGTAAGAGGAAAAGAGGAATAAGGTTTATGGATGTGGTGAAAGAGGACATGCAGGTGGTTGGTGTGAGAAAGCAAGATGCAGAGGACAGGAAGAAATGGAAACAGGTAATCCGCTGTGGCAACCCCTAACAGGAACAGCCAAAAGAAGAAGAATCGAAGAAAAGTTTCAAGAAGCATGAAATTTAATAATAATAAAATTGAAACTTTAGTGTTAATTCAATTATTAGACAGTAAGTTCAAAGACAAATATAAAGATAATTAAGAAAAGAACAAAAATATTTAGGAATAAAAATCTTTTATGATGTTAGCAAGATTATTTATAATGATTTTGAAAAAGTAATTGAAGATGTATTACTATTTCCTAAAATTGATTTTTTTCTTCTACTTTTGAGGATAGGTTAATATTTACTAAAATGATTATATTACCCAAAATTACATATACATTGCATTCAATAACTTTAATACCGGACAAAAAAACTTTAAAAAAAATGGAAGAAAAATTTAACTTCATTCTTATTGTATCCTAAAATGCCAAGATTTACTTATACAAATCATACAAGATTATGGGAGTATGGCAGTATCAGCTTCCCAGATATATAATCTTATTCTGTTGCTGCAAGTTTTAACTCTGTTATACTCTGGATAGACTTGACTTACACTAGTCAACAGAAAACCACCCAGAAGACGATTATACTAAATTCTTATACGTTTATTAAATATGATAAATTAGAAATGTCCAATAATCCTTTCATCTGGTTAACAAAATTTACCTTAGAAGAAAATTTATTTCAATATTTTGACTCTGTACATATGAAATCAATTCTTAAGACAGTCAAGAAATATGATTTTAAAACTCCATTAATATTAAAATGGAAATTTTTGTGCTTTCCCATTCCACACACCTGTAGATTTACAGAAACTCAGAACAATGTTAAAATGAAGTATGAACTTGTGGATAATATAAGTGAAGAACTGAACACTATTCCCCTATTATACAACTATATGAATGCTATTATCGAAGGTAGACTGAGCTACAATGGAAACTTGCCCAAGTTATATAAGCTAATTATAAATAATGACAACAATAAAAAGAAGTTATGTACCTACCATAATGTTCCATGTTAGTTGTCTTCATCTCGTCTTCTTTCTTGCTGTTTGGGTTCGGAGCCGATCCTCTGCTCCGACTCGGCCATCTTCTATAGCTCGAGAGCTGTTTACTGGCTCGAGGTTACCCCTTATCCCAGAATGCCCAGCGTCAGCTTCCCAGATCTCGTTTGCCACTTCAGCTGCGAGGTTGCTTTGTTACTGGCTCAGGCTTTGTATTGTTTTGTATTATATATTTTTGCTGTTATTGTAAAGTTTTAATTGTAAAAATAGAAGTTATGTTCTTACCATAACGTTCCATGTTAGTTGTCTTCTTCTCGCCTTCTTCTTGCTGGATGGGTTCGGAGCCGACCTCGCCCGACTGCCACTCTAAAAGCTCGAGAGTTGGTTCCACCGGCTCGAGGCTCCCCCTATATCCCACAATGCTAGGCGTGAGTTACCTCAGATCTCGTTTGTAAGCTAGGCCCAGCCTATAATAGTAATAGAATAACTAGTAACAAAGTCCACCTCTATAAACAAGGGAGAAGAGAAGGGTGACCTACATCCTGATCCAGGAAATATGCACAGCAGAGCATATACCTAAAGTACAGAGGTGGTAGAAAGAGAGGTCACAATCAAAAACTCCTCTAGGTCTGTCCAGGCCAGGGGGAAGGAGGGTGGGACACAAGAAGAAGGCGAGAAGAAGACAACTAACATGGAACGTTATGGTAAGAACATAACTTCTATATGTTAAGTTGTCTATCTCGCCTTCATTCTTGCTGGATGGGACCGCATCCCTAGCACCTTGTCCCGGGTGGCCTAACGGAACAGACTCTTGAGAACAGTGGAACCAAAGTTAGCTCTATGTCTAGAGGCTAAATCCAGCTTATAATGAGAAATGAAAGTGTGAGGAGTAGCCCAAGTAGCCGCTGCACAAATGGTGTCAATAGGCAGTCTATCTTGGAAAGCTATAGAAGTAGCCAAAGCTCTGGTAGAATGGGCTTTAGGTTTGCTAGGTAGCTTTTGGTGTCTAATTTCATAAACAAGGGAGATCAGAGATGTTAGCCATCTGGATAATGATACCTTTGAAACTGAAAGTCCCTTTCTGCCGTCTGCATAAGAGACGAACAACTGGTCAGATTTTCTGAATTGTTTTGTTCTATCCAAATAGTACCTTAACTGACGATGAACATCTAGCCAATGCAATCTTTGTTCAGATCTGTTAGAATATTCTGGAAAAAAACACCGGGAGGTCAATGCTTTGATTTAGGTTAGCCGAGGAGGCTATTTTTGGTAAAAAGGACGGGTTGGTTCAGAAGATACTCTGTCCTTATGGAACAACAGATAAGGAGGTCGACAGCTGAGTGCATGAAGTTCTGAAACTCTTCTAGCTGAAGTAATGGCTACTAGAAAGAGAGTCTTCCATGATAGTAATTTTAAAGAACAGGAGGCTGCAGGTTCGAAAGGAGAGAGAATTAAAGAACTGAGAACTAAATTTAGGTCCCAAGGAGGAGGAGGATTTCTTACCGGAGGTCTGAGTAGAAAAACTCCTTTCAAAAAAGCTTTGCACAGCTTGTGGGACATGATGGCAGAATCTGAAATGCCCACATGAAAGTTAGAAATAGCTGCCAATTGAACTTTAAGAGTAGAAGGAGATGAACCTGCATGGAAGAGTTCAGCTAGGAAATCAAGGACCATTTGGATGAAAGCAGTGAAAGGATCTATGTCCCTTCCTTGAGCCCAATAGAAACGCTTCCACTTACTCAAATAAATCTTTCGAGTGGAAGATTTATGGGAAGCTATCAAAATATCTCTAACAGAGTGAGATATTTGAGGAAGCCTGGCTAAGGTTGGAATTGGAGGAACCAAGCAGTGAGGTTCAGGGAGGGAAGGGAGCGATGAAACTGACCCGACTGATGGATCAAAAGTTCTGGAACTAGGTCCAGATGCCAAGGTCGCTCCAACAGGAACTGATGTAGAAAGGGGAACCAAACCTGTCGAGGCCAGTACGGAGCAATGAGGATCAATGAAGTCTTCTGAGCGATAGCTTTCTGTATCACTTGAGAGATTAGTGGGAAGGGGGGAAATGCATACAGAAGTCCCCGGGGCCAAACTTGGACTAGAGCGTCTCTGCTGGGTTGGCCTGGTAACGGGAAAAGGGTGAAAAAATCTCTGCACTTGCTGTTTTGGGGAGTAGCAAAAAGGTCGCAGCAAGGCTGGCCCCACTTGAGAAAAATTTCTCTCACAACAGAGTCTTTCAGAGACCACTCGTGAGGCATGAGGATAGCTCTGCTCAACTTGTCCGATTTGATTGGACTTCCCGGGATGTGCGTTGCTATCAGAAAACGCTGAGAAGAAATCGCCCATTGCCACAGTCTGAGTGCTTCTCGACACAGGGGTAGGACCTGGTTCCGCCTTGTTTGTTGATATACCACACTACAGACATATTGTCCGTCTGGATTGCTATCGTTCCCAAGGGAAGAGAGTCTTGAAGGGCTTGCAACGCTAAAAGCACTGCTCTCATCTCTAGAACATTTATGTGCAAGTGGCATTCGCCTGGTTGCCATGTGCCCTGGACAGTTCTGCCCTGATAATGCCCCCACCCGATCAGGGAGGCGTCCGTTGTCAGAGTAGCAACCGGAGGGGAAGGAATAAAGGGTCTTCCCAATAAGAGCTGAGGGGAAGACATCCACCACAGAAGATGATTTCTGCATGTTTGCGTGATCATAATGGTGTGAGACATTGGAAGTTGCTGGTACGACCATTGCGTGAAGAGCATCCATTGAAGGATTCTCATGTGGAATCTGGCTAATGGAAGCAGAGGTATGGCAGCCGCCATAATCCCCAACACTTTCAGAACTAGCCTGGCTTTGATTCTGTTGCTGCTGAAGAGGAGCGAGACTATTTTGTGTATGTCTGTTATTCTCTGATCTGTTAGTCTCGCAGACATGTTGACTGTGTCTAGATTTGCGCCTATGAAGGTAATAGTACGACAAGGCGACAAAACAGACTTTTCAAATTTATTGAAATGCCTAAATTTCGACAAGTGCGAAAGGTGTAGTCCCTGGCCATTAGAAGAAGATGCTTGGTGGGAGCTGTGAGGAGCCAGTCGTCCAAATATGGAAACACCTGGAATCCTTGTCGTCTCAGGTGAGAAGCTACCACTGCCATGCATTTGGTAAACACCCGGGGAACAGTGGTGAGACCAAAGGGCAGGGCCCTGAATTGAAAATGACTGGTTCCCAGCCTGAAGCGGAGGAATCTTCTGGAGCGTCTTTTCATTTTTATGTGATACTACGCATCCTGAAGATCTATAGAGCACATCCAGCTTCCCTTTCCCAAAAGGGGAAGGATGGACTGCAGCGTGACCATCCAAAATCTTGTTTTCTTGACTGACTTGTTCAAGATACTGAGATCCAAAATTGGTCTCCAGTCCCCTGTTTTCTTTGGAACTATAAAGAACCTGGAGTAGATTCCGGATCCTTGCTGGTCTGCTGGAACTGGCTGAATTGCTCTTTTTGCAAGCAGCTTTGAAATTTCCAAAGCTGCAAGATCCCTTTGAGCGGGTGGAACATCTGGAAGGGATTTTTTTGATTGGTTTGGAATGCGATAGAAGGGAATGGAATAGCCTTCGGAAATGATGGACTGTACCCATTTGTCTTGAGTCAGGGATAGCCAGTCTTTTGGGTACAGTGACAATCTTCCCCCGACTGCCTCCGAAGGTAGGCAGTCGGGCAACACCTCAGGGATTCTGAAAAGGCTTATCAGAGAAGACTTCCCGATTGCCCTGGTTTTGCGGACCCCCCCTGCCTCTAGGGCGACGTCTACCATTATTGTTCCCCTCTGCCTCTGGCGGAACTGACTTTGTGCATCAGGCGAAGTCCCTTGAGATTGTTGTCGGAACCACATTTTCCCACTTTTCTGGCCTTTGGGGTAAGGCCTAGAAGGCGTAGAAAACGGACTCGACGGCAGAAAGAGTCTTGCCATCTGTCTCGCACCTAGTCAAAGTTTCTTTCACTTGAGGACCAAAAAGAGATGATCCATCAAACGGGGAATTAGTGAAAGACGTTTTAAAGGGGTCCGCAAAGTTGCATAACCGCATCCAGGCGTGCCTGCGTAAGGCCACACCTGTCCCTGCGGCCCTGCTCGCTCCATCAGCCGCATAAGAAAGTAGGCGCATGGAGGAGTTAGCTATGGAGTTCAGGGTAGCCAGCTGAGTGTTCATCTTGTCCTGAAAACTCGCAGCTGTAGGATCCTTCAACATATCACTCACTTCCTTGATCAAGTCCCTTTGAAGACGAGTAAAATGGCATAGGTAGTTCAGCGAACGCATTGTAAAGGTCGCTGACGAGAACATCCGCTTCCCGTACCTGTCCATAGACCTGGATTCCTTGTTAGGTGGATGGACAGGCACCGAAGGATCAGCTAGTTCCTTCTTGGTGGCAGCAGCTACCACCATAGCATCCACAGAAACACCTTTTGTGAGAAATTGCTTGTCAGTTGGTGCTTTTATAAATTTGGAGGGTCTCCTGGGGGTAGGGGCCACTGAATCAGGAGGGGCCCAGGCCTTCTTTGCAACCACCTGCATGAGGGATCAAGGGGGACACCCAGGAGGTGGAAGGGCGAGAGCCAACGCCTCAAGATACACAGATTCATCCTCCGAAGGGTTAAGGGATGGCCAATTTCCCTCTGTTTCAGGATCTCTAGAATGTCTGCGAAAGAGACATCTTCAGAAGGGGAACGGGGAACCCTCGAATCCTCTAAATCTGTGTCAGAGGTGACAGACTCAGGTGAGTCTAAGTGCTTCCTCTTACACTTTCTCTTCCTAGGGGGCTCCCCTGCCAATTCAGGAGAGGCCTCGGAAGAGGATGAGATCCCCACAGGGGATTCTTGAGGAGCTTGCTCTCTGCGGTCTGGGATGAGGGAGTGAGTCGACATAACCAAAGGCACCAAGTGGGAGGGGCGGACGGAGCCGACTGTGGAGTGGAACAAGGTTCCAACACACTCGCATGACCTCGAATGCACCCCTGTCAGGCAGAGCCAGAGGTCCCCGCCCGAGAAGCTGAGAACCTCCTCGGCACCGACAGAGATGGCTCCGAGGCCGATGTCGGAGCCGAACTCACCAGCGCCGAAGCACCGAGAGGAAGAGGGGGGTCGGACAAGGGTCCGATGCCACTCACCCTCGAGCCGACGAGGGAAGCCCGCGCCGAGATTCTTCAAAGGAAGAAATCGGAGCCGACGACGGAGCGAAGACAAATGTATCGGCTCCGACGCTACCACAGTCTCGGTTCCGAGACGCCTGCCCGAGCTCAAAGGAGTCGGAGGAGGAATATTTATTGGAACAAGCTGAGGCATCGACTGATGAGTCGGACTCTGGAGCATTTGGGCCAGTGCCTCGGACTTCAAAAGTCTACTCACTACCCTCTGGAGGTCGTGATCTGACTGCCTCGATGGCCTTGAGGAGTGAGGTCTATGGCTCGTTCAGACAGCAGGGGAGACGCTGGAGCCGAATGAACGGAGCCAAGGGACGGTGACCTCGATCTCTTTCAGATGTCGGCTCCGATGGTATGATCGAGCCGACCCATGACTCTCTAATGCCTCGCCCGCCGGAGCCGAGGAAACCACTGAAACAGTCAAAGACTCATCGGCTCCAGCCGGAGCCGATGAGGCAGTAGGCTGAAGCCTTAGCCCTCGACTCTGAAGCTGGAGCCAAGGTCTTAGAAGCCTTGGAAGGTTTCCCAGAAGACACAGGAAGGAAACCTTCAGGCTTAATTAAACCCCTCAAAATGAGTTTATTTTTTTCTCCTGCAGGACTCTAGGGCTGAAGCCATGGCATACAGCACAAGAGTCCTGCAGTGTAAAGGTCCCAGGTACACACAAGAAGTGTGACCGTCTGTCAGAGACATTTTCTGACAGCACGAGTCACACTTCTTGAAGCCTGAGACCTTTGTATCCTTGGACATACTCAAGGAACCGAAGTGTAATCACACACAAAAACACACACACACAGATTACACTGACAGGAATAAAAGGGAATTATTTAAAACTAAAGGTAAGTTAATAAAAATCCCTAAGTAAAACACATGTACACTTCTAAGGAAAGGGAAGGAAGGGCCCGAAGGCCTTAGGGAAGAACTAAGTGTTCTTTATAAAAGGAGGGGGCTGGATAAAGATAGTAAGGGATAACAAGTCCACTACACTAAGTGGGAAAGAATTTTACACTAAACTAGCCTAAGTTTAAAGAATTTAAACTAGTCTAAACTTTCACTAACCTGGAGCCGGTAGAAAACACACCTCGATCGCTGTAGCGGCAAACGAGATCTGAGGTAACTCACGCCTAGCATTGTGGGATATAGGGGGAGCCTCGAGCCGGTGGAACCAACTCTCGAGCTTTTAGAGTGGCAGAGTCAGAGCCGAGGTCGGCTCCGAACCCATCCAGCAAGAATGAAGGCGAGATAGACAACTTAACATGTGTTATTAACCTTAGTCTCTTAGTACTTATACCCTTTATCGCCTTATATTGTGTGTGTGTGTGTGTGTGTGTGTGTGTGTGTGTGTGTGTGTGTGTGTGTGTGTGCTTTGTTAGCCGTCGCTCCTTTCCACAGGCCTCTTTTCCCTTGAACTCGTTTTAACTTAGAGTTCTCCACCGCCTCTATTAGGTTAGCCGTTTAAGTTGTAATAATTATTATAGCTTTTTTTCTTATTGTTATTGTGGTTCTTTAGTTTGTTGTTGTTAGGAAAATATCTAAAGATACCAAGGTATCCGGCTTCAAAAAGTGTGACTCATGCTGTCAGAAAATGTCTCTGACAGATGGGCACACTAGTTGTGTATATTTGTTTGGGTGCTGTTCACCTGCAGGACTCCTGTTCTGTATGTCACGTTTTTAGTCCAAGGGTCCTGCAGGAGAGCAAAAACAAATTAATCCTTCGGGGATTATTGAAGCCTCAGGATTCTCTGGCTAAAAGTACTCAGCCAGTGAAATCCCCTAAGTCTGTCAAGCTGTCGGCTCCACCTTCGGAGCAGACTCCTTTACTTGAGGGGGGGGGGTGAGTTCAAAGGTCAGTACTATGAATTGGAAGGGACTATCTCCCAGCCAAAAGTGGAGATACTTCCTTGAGTTCCTGTTCATCTTTATAGTGCAGTATGCATCCTGAAGATCTATCAAGCACATCCAATCATCCTACCTTAGTAATGGAATGGACTGAACCATGACCATACGAAATTTTATTTATTTCACAAACTTGTTTAGTCAACTTAGATCCAAAACTGGCCTTGGATCCCTGTTTTTCATTGTCACAAAAAAGAATTTTAAATAAATTCCGGATCCTTTCTGGTCTGATGAGACCTCTTGGATCACTCAGTTTCTTAGTAGTGTCTCTATTTCTGAAGCAGCTGCTTCCCTTTGTTAAAGAGGAAAAACAGGATTTTTTTTTTTTGCAGTGAACGGAGGATACAGAAAGGTATGGTATTGCCTGTAGTTATTAACCTCTGCACCCATTTGTCTTGAGGGATGACTGTCCAGGGTATTGGGTGCAGAGATGAGCATTCCAGACTGCCTCCAGAGTACAGTAGTCAGGCAAACATTCAGGACAGCTGTAAAGGCTTCCCTAAGAAATGTCCCCTGAAACCCTGACTTTGTGGATCACCTCTGCCTCTTGGGTGATTGTTCACTAATTTCCCCCTTTGCCTCACAAAGTTCCTTCTCTAGAAGCATGTGACGCAAACCCATGGAACCTATGAAACTGCATCTTCTTACCTTCCTTTTGATTTCTGGATAAGGTCCACTGCCGTGTGAAGAAGTTAATCTCTACAACAGAAAGGGATTTACCATTCTTCTCACTTCTGGAGATTTCTTTGCGGAATATTTCTAGACATTCTTCATCAATGCCCCTTATGATGCATGAACGTTGTTTGCTGTTAGAGTCAAAGTCACAAAGCTCCATCTAGGCATGCCTCCTGATGGAAATTCCTGTACCAGCTGCTCCAGACACACCCTCTGTAGCATTAGAGATAAGGCACATAGATGCATTGGAAAGGGATTACAGAATACAGCCAACTGTGAATCAATACAGTTTCCCATAACAAACTCCTCACCTGTCTAGCAGAACTCAACCTTGATGATCCCACTCTACAATGGGTTTAACAGTTACCTAAACAACCGGTCACAATCCGTCAAGTGGGGCAACTCCTTATCCCCCCACTCCCTGTCACATGTGATGTCCCACAAGGTTCAGTCCTTGGCCCCCTTCTCTTCAACATATTTACAAATAATCTCCACCTAGCTACCACTAAAGCCAACATTGTCCAGTATGTGGATGACACTACCCTAATCTGCTCAGCAACAAACATCTAATTACTTCAAAGTAAAGCCCAAGAATCCTTCAATGAGGTAGAAAACTGGCTAAACAACTACCAACTAATACTAAACTCCCAAAAAACACAGCTAATACTATTCCACCCAACCAAACACTGCAACACCACCTTTACCATCATGTCTGCCAATGGCACCCTCATCACTCCAGTAACTGAGGCTAATCGCTTAGGCATCACTATTGATCATCAACATACAACAAGCACATATCCCAATATTCCTAACCCCTGAGACTAGAACAATAGCCAGAACTCATCTCTTATCAACACTACTTTACGCCTCTCCAGTTCTCACCAATATTAATAAAACCAACCTGAACAAACTCTCTACATGCTACAATAAAATAGCTAGGTTCACTGCCAATAATAGATCACATTCCCACCATTGCCTATCCCTAACTAAACTGCACTGGTTAGAATTTCCAAACCTCCTACGCTACCACCAACTGAACATAGCCCATCAAATTCTCTTCCATCTGGGGAAGTGCTCTGCCCTTGCAGACATGCTAAACTTTCACAACCCTAAAAGGGAGCTACGTTCATGTATCAAAAACCTGACTGAAGTTAATCCATGCAATAACAATTCTGGGGAGGCCTTATTCGCCCATGATGTTGCCAAAGCATGGAACACCAAAAGTCACACAGGCACCTTCAAAGGCCTTCTTAAATTACACCTCAATACTGACCCTCTCTGCAACTGCAAAGACCCCCCCCTTGAAGACCCACTTTTTCATATGTAAGTGACCCCTTGAAGCCTTTAATGCATACACTATACTCTCACCTGAAATGTACTTTTTGTATATATTGTAAATAATGGTGCTACTCCTGAGTATCTTATTGTTCTACATAATTGTTTTTTGTACTTCATTGTTTCTCTTATCTTGTATGCCAGTTTTATTGTTATCTAAAGCATGTATGTACACTTATTTCTTTGGAGCTTTTCTCCCCAGGACTCCACTGAAAAAGGACACATGATGTCCAGTTGGACTTATCCTGGTAAAATAACTGTTAAATGAATAATAAATAAATAATTTCCTTTGATCCACAGTGCCCCTGGAAGAGAGATACGGCAATTTCCTTGGTCAAATTTCTAAGGAAGTGGATGATGTAGCAGATAATTCAATGCTCTCATTGAAGTAAAAGATGTGTATAAACACTTCCCAAATCTGTCCAATGCATGTGACTCTACTGGGTGGATGGCCAAAAGAGCTCTCTACTGACAGCTTCTTCTAAGTGGCTGCTGCAACTACCATGGAATTTGTTGCAGCTTTTCAAGCAGCAAATAACAGCCGAGGTAGCTCGCTCTATTCACCGGGATTATTGGTAGGGGAGGAGCCTGAGCACAGGATCCAAAGCTTGGATGTGGCTGCGGCCAGATCAGAGTTCAGATCACAGACCCATGTACTGAGAAATGGCCGGAAAAGATAAAATCCTGAGATTTTCTGCTGTGCCAGAGAAACTGGAAGGAAGAGACTGTAGTAATTTTATGAAAGAGCAAACAAGCAGCTGGACTGGTATTCCACAGCAGTATTTTTTTTTTTAACTGAAAGGGCACACAGTGTATGCTCAGAACTTCTCTATGAAAAAGCAGCCAAGAACAGTATTAGTAAAGATGCAGCCATACCAGCAGAAATAGCTGATCCTGATAAAACTGACAAAAAGGAAAAGTATTAAAATTGGAGACAGCAGACTGCTTGTGGAATACGTGCCTCCTGTGTGAGATTGGGCACCGGGCTGGCAACTCGACACCGTAAAACTACACTGCCAATCATGAGTGGACAGGTGATCCGTTGTGGCGACCCCTAACCAAAAAAAAGAAGAACTGCTTGTGGAATATAATTATTCACTGTACACCAGGAAGACGAGAAGCAAATTTATTCCATCAGTCAGGGAATGATAGATGTGATGGTAGATGTGAGATTCAACCTGCTGTATTCCATTTGTCTTCAGATTACTACTTCCTGGAGGATCAAAGACTTTTTTGATGCAGAACAAGCTAAGGAGGCAATACAAATATTTTTCCAATAAAAAATGAGCCCGCAATCAGATGGGACTCTGACAATAAAGCTCATAGAGAGCCTTTACCAGTGAAACCTTTTCCAATGTTCTCAAGGAAAATGCTTGAGAAACGGGAGGGGGGGCAGAGGAGTTAACTAGAAGAATCAGAAGTAACTTGGACTTGAACCACAGTCTGGTGTTGGGAGATGGAGATGAACAGGAAGAAGACCAGTAACATTGAAATTAGTGAATAAATGTGAGATGATAAAACATCAATCACATTTGTGAAATACAGCTTTAAAAAAAAAAAGTGGTGGAGAAAGACTGGACTTTTTTTGACTTTGTTAAACTTGTAGGTGGACTGTAAACCATACAACCACACTTTGCCATTAATGTTTAGCAGGACACTAAAGGAAAAAAAAATAAACGTGATCTGCTAACCAATTTCGTCTTGAAAGTTTTTCAGCAATGTACACTTGTATTAATTAGCCGCGGTGGTGCAGCGGTAGCGTTGTCGCCTCACAGCAAGAGGTTCTCCCGTTCGATTCACGGCTGGAGTGCCTTCTGTGTGGAGTCTGCATGTCCTCCCCGTGGTAGAGTAGCATTCGAAAGACATGCGTGAATGGGCGTGCCTTCTTTGAAGGTTGGGGGTCGAGCTGGCACCTCATCACTGTAAAAATCGACTGCCAATCATTAGCAGACTGGGGTTCTGCTGTGGCGACCCCTAACTGGGAAAAGCCGAAAGAAAAACACTTGTATTAAGCTTTTAAAAATACTCAAAAGACAATGCTTATAACGGAGTGTCATCTAAACTTCTGCCTGAAACTTGGTACTCTCTCTCTCTAAAGAGAGTGCTCCATTGTAGCACACTATGTCATCCATGTTTATGGATTCAAGTTCCAGCTGCCAACATACTTCACGTAACTGCTCCTCTTCTTTTCATTACGTTACCATGCTTTACTTTTCATTATTACTATACTCTCATTTTAGTCTCTTTTGTACAGGCTCTTAACTCTCTGGGCTGCCGCTTTAAAAAAAAGTTCCAAGTGGAAGTTTGCCAAGTTAGAAGGGTGGCCTAATGGTTAAGGTGTTTGCCTTACAAACACAAGGTTCAGGGTTTGAGTATCACAAGGGATAATTGGCTAGGCTTACAATGGCTCGCAAGGGCAGTTAGCCTAGTACTAACCTATGAAGTTAACCATATGTAGTAAGGCAATAGCTCCACACGGTAATATTCCATATCTGATGCAGATAAATTAATTGGAGGGCGCTTCAGCTCAAACCCACAAGGCACATCTCTGACAGAACTGTGAATCCTATCATAAGCATACCACCCACGAAGCCTCCAAAAGCCAACTAACTCTTTAGACTAATTTCTTCAGAAGCTACACACAACAAAAACAGTTGCATAAATTCAGAAACAGACCTGAAGAACTAACAGAAAAAGTACAGTTGTGTACCTACCATAAATGTAGATATTCGAGTGTATTCACTGTTGCAGTCATTACACTTGGGTTATCCTGCTGGCAGGCGACCCGTAGTCGGCCTGAGTTCCAAAGTCTTGGTCCGGCGTCGGTTGCTGTCGCCTCTTCCCTGACGTCAGTGTGCCAGGGGTATAAAAGTTGCAACAGACACCATTTTCTTCAGTTTTTCTTGCCCCAGATATCAGGTGCCCCCAGATATGAAGGCTGTAAAGATAAAAATATGCCAAACAACCATGCATATATCACTAAAAACATATTTTTCTTCTAAAAGCAAATACACAACATAGGTTGTACAGAGTTGAGAAGTACAGAATAGTCCCAGCAAAGAGGGGGATGGTGGGTGGGTAACCAGGACTGCAACAGTGAATACACTCGAACATCTACATTTATGGTAGGTACACAACTATACTATGTTCTTCATGTTTCACTGTTGCAGTCGTTACACTTGGGTAGAATCCCAAAGCTGAGGGGTGGCTGGGTCTAGATTGGATTTGGCGAAGCTAACAAACCCTGCAGAACTGCAGTGGCAAAGCCTGCTCTGGATTTGGAGTAGAGAGGTAGGTGGTAGTGCTTGGTAAAAGTGTGCACTGAGCTCCAGGTTGCAGCTTCTAATATGTCTTTGGTTGGTACCCCTCTGAGGAAAGCTGCTGAAGTGGCTGCTGCTCTGGTAGAATGAGGCCTAATGCCCTTAGGCACAGATTTGCCATGTTGTGCATAACAGAAGCGGATGCAGTGTCATATCCATTTGGAGATTGTCTGCTTTGTAAAAAGTTTTCCTTGTGATCCTGCAGCATATGCTACAAACAGTTGCTCAGTTTTTCTGAAAGCTTTTGTTTTGTCCAAGTAAAATCATAGCTGCCTGTGTATATCCAAAGAGTGCAGAAGTTTTTCCCCTTTATTCTGGGGATTTGGGTAGAAAGTAGGCAAATGAATAGTTTGGTTTAAGGCCACATTGGAGACCACTTTTGGCATGAATGTTGGGTTCGTACTTGGAGAAACCCTGTCCTGGTGAAAAATGAGGCAAGGTTCCACAGCCATCAATGCCTGTAATTCTGAAACTCTTCTTACTGAAGTTATTGCTAGGAGAAGAGCAGTTTTCCATGACAAGAATTTTAGATCAGCTGTGCTGGCTGGTTCAAAAGGAGGCAGTGTTAGTTTTTCTAAAACAAAATTGAGGTCTCAAGTAGGTACTGGTGCTCTCCTAGGGGGTCTTATATTCTTTGCCCCCCTGAGGTACTGTCGTAGTAGAGGATGTGAAAAAATAGGAGGATCCGTACTCTAATGAGCTGAAATGGCAGAGGCATGGATTTTAATAGAAGAGAAAGATAGGCCTTTGTCCAACATCTCAGTCAGGTATTGTAAAATCTGAGGCATATTAGGGACCAGTGGGTCAAGGCCTTGTGCCTGGTTCCAAGCACAGAATCTCTTCCATTTTTCCACATAAGATTTCCTAGTGCTGGGTCTCCTGGCTTCCAAAATTACATCCATAACAGCTTTAGAGAGAGGTGCAGTCTGAGTGGCTACATTATCTGCCATGCTGCCAGGTTTAAGTTTCTGAGTTGACTGTGCAGAATCTGATTGTTTTGCTGTGTCAGAAGATGAGGGAATTGAGGTAGAGGCCAAGGCGGGCCTTGGAACAAAATCTTTAGGATTGGGTACCAGTGCTGGCATGGCCAGTCTGGTGCAATCAGGATCATTTTTGGCCTCTCTTGTCTGACTTTTAGAAGCACCTTGGTGAGAAGAGGCATCAGAGGAAAGGCATAGACTGTCAGATTTTTCCAGTGGAAAGACAGACCATCCACTTTCCATGCTTGAGAGTGATAAGTCCTTGTGTAAAAATTTCTGTAATTGGCAATTGTGAGGGGAGGCAAATAGATCTATGTCTGGGCGTCCCCATTCCCTTGTTATCATGTTGAACACTTGTGGATTTAGCTTCCATTCATGAGGATCCATGAGATTTCGGCTTAGTTCGTCTGCCAGTGTATTTTTTGTTCCTGGCAGGAATTGTGCTTGCAGATGTACCTGGTAAGTCAGTGCTGTGTTCCACAAAGTCATGGCTTGTCTGCATAGGGGGTAGGAATGTGTTCCCCCTTGTTTGTTTATGTACCACATAACTGTGGTATTGTCCGTCTTTATTAATAATTGTCCTGGATGTATTAGGTCCTTGAAGGCTTTCAGGGCATTCTGTACAGCTAGCATCTCTTTTTGATTGATGTGAAGATGCATTTGTTCCTTGGGCCATGTGCCCTGAATACATTTTCCTGCTATATGTGCTCCCCAGGCATAATCCGATGCATCCGTTGTTATTGTCTGCCTGGCTGTAGGTAAGGTGAAAGGCTGTCCCTTGGTGTGGTGACAGGCCTGGGACCACCATCGAAACTCCTGTTGTAGGCAGGGAATCAAGGTTATGATTGTCTCTAGGCTGTGACCATGCTGAGTCCAAACACTTTAGATACCGTTGTAGTTTCCTCATATGCAGTTTGGCATATGGAATTAGTAGAATGCAAGATGCCATGAAACCCAGGGCCTGCAGAATTTTTCTTGCAGGGAGCTGGGTCTTTGTTGCCATCATTTGAAAGTAATGAGTCAGTTGCCTTTGTTTGTCTGGCGTGAGTTAAGCCATCTGGGTAGTTGTGTTTAAGCTGGCACCCAGGAATATTATCTCTTGAGAGGGCACTAGTTTTGATTTCTTTTTGTTTACTGTGTACCCTAGGCAAATTAGTAATCTTTTTACAAACTCCAGGTGCTTTAGAAGAATGTCTTTGCTCTCTGCTCAAATAAGGCAGTCGTCCAAGTAGGGATATATTTGAATTCCTTTTTGTCTGCAAAATGCAATTACTGGTGCCAGGCATTTTTGTGAAGACCCTGGGCACAGTAGATAAGCCAAAGGGCAGTGCAGAGAATTGATAATGCATTGAGCCTGCTATAAATCTGAGGTATCTTCTGCACGATTGTCTGATTGGGACGTGCAGGTATGCCTCCTTGAGATCCAAAGTAACTAGCCAAGCCTCTTTGCCCAGCATGGGCAAGAGTTGTTGTAGTGTTAACACTTTGAATTTTGGAACATCCAGGAACATATTTAGGATTGACAGGTCTAGTATTGGTCTCCATGCTTGGTCCTTTCTGGGTACTAGGAAAAGTCGTGAGTAAAATCCTTGGCCCTGTTCTTCTTGTGGAACATTTTGAATAGCTATCATATCCATAAGAGCTGCAATCTGTTTTTGTGCATCTGCCCATTGGTTTTGTGGCAGGTTTGGCATACCTTTTGGTTTTGGAATCGTGTGGAAGTAGAACCTGTACCCGTGAGAAACTATATTTAACACCCATTGGTCTTGGGTGATCATGTGCCAATTTTTTTGAGAAAAGTGCTAGCTTTCCCCCTAGGGGTGCTGTCAACTGGTAAGTGCTTGGCATTTGCAGAAGGAAGTGATTGTGACTATTTCCTATAAGGTTGTGATTTGTCTTCTCCTCCTTTGGGGGCAGAAGCAACCCATTGTTTAGATCTGTAGGAGCCTTGGGGCTGAGATCTGCCCCTTGGGCGCCTGTATCTGCCTCTTCACAGCCTGTCTGACACTGGAAAGGACCAATTTTTTGAAGGCCAATTCCTGCTATATCTAGGTGGCTGAAACTGTAAGAAATCTTTCACAGTTTGCATTGACTTTGCTTTATTCTCCATTTTCTTTAAAACCTCTTCTGCCTTAACACCAAACAAAGTATCATGCTGTAGTGGAGCATCCAATAATTTCATTTTAACATGGTCAGGTAAACTTTGTTCCTTCAACCAAGCATGTCTTCGAATAACTGAGCCTGTAACTGTGGCTCTAATGAATCAAAACCACATTGCAGAGTATGCTTTCCCACTTGTTCAACTGCATGCAATAAATCCTGCATTTCTTTACAGTCAGGACCTTCTATATTTGTAACCATTTTCTGCTTTAACAATGACATGAGATACTGCTGATATTTAAGCATGTGAAACTGACAGTTTAAAGCTCTTACAGCTAAAGTAGCAGAAGTGTAAACTTTTCCCCCCCCATCTGTCCAGAGCTCTGGAATCCCTATCTGAGGGGACAGGATTTTTGGCAGTGGAAGCTTTAACCCCTTTTGGACCCTGAGAAATAGTTTCTGGGTCCGCAGCAGGGTTTTTGTAAAGAAATTTATGAGAGTCAGGGACCCTGTAGTACCTGTCTGGCATCACTGGTGCAGAATCTGGAGACAGACTGGATTCAGAAAAAACATCAAACAATATCAAGTACAGGGGGGATAGCCAAGGGCCTTTGTTGAGGCAATAGAAGGAAATTTCTGAGCCTTTTCTTGGATTCTGAATAATCCTGGCTCTCCCAATGGAAATGCTCCCTCATGGGGTGCAGGGTTTCCCCAAAAGAGTAATCCCCAGGCGGTGAGGCTGAAGGAATGGACTCTTCAGTATCAGAGTCCTCATAAGGAGGGAGAGAATAGCCCTGGTCAGAAGAAGAGTCAAAGAAATGGAAACCTGATCAGAGGACTCATAATCAGTGTCTTGCCTAGGCCTTTTGTCAGGAGGGGGATGGGAGCCCCTGATTAAAGTAATAAGGTCTTCGGCCATTATAAGCATCTGTTTCTTAGGCATGGATGACTGTTCTTGGGAATGCTGCACTTGTTTCTTTGTCTTTAATGGTGTTTTTGACTTTGCCTTTGCTGCTGTAGTAGCTTTAATTGCAAGCTGTGAAGGTCTGAAAACACCCTCAGAAGCCGGTGCCTGCTCAGTGGCTCCAGACCCATCTGAGGGTATATTTTCCATAGGCCCAATACCTTGAGTTTCCACAGGCCTCGGTGTCTCCACGCGGCTGTCGGTTGCGGCCTGCGGCTCTGAGGTAGCGGGTGTCAGGGGCTGCGAAAGCGCCTCATTGAGAACCGGCGACTGGCCTAGAAGAGGTTTCATCGGTTTTGGACCTCGGATGCCTGTCTTTTTCTTTGTCTTTGCGTTTTTTATACATTCCGGTCATCGGTTGTTCCGACGGCATTATGTAATTAAATCTTCTTCCAAAATAATGTAAAGCAAAGTCAAACCGACATTTAATAGTGCGTTTATTAAATCTAGCACAAAACAGACAACTAGTGACGTCGTGGTCAGGACCTAGGCAAGGAATGCAGTAAGATTGAAAGTCCTTATGAGGTATTTGCTTCCCACAAGAAATACAATTATTAACTTTTACTGACATCGGTCTGGAGCAAGAAAAAGTTTCCCCAACGGGGTACTTAGCTTTATTGAAGACTTCGGTTCTGAAATTCAATTTTGAAAATCTCAGGAGTCGGCCGACCGGCACTTGCGAACTGCTTATGCTTCGGGCACCGCGCGGCAAGAAAGACTGAAGAAAATGGCATCGGTTGCAACTTTTATACCCCTGGCACACTGACGTCAGGGAAGAGGCGACAGCAACAGACGCCGGACCAAGACTTTGGAGCTCGGGCCGACTACGGGTCGCCTGCCAGCAGGATAACCCAAGTGTAATGACTGCAACAGTGAAACACGAACATCTGCATGGGAATGTTATTACTTAACAGCCAAACTGAAGTATGGCAAAAAGCTTATTCTGCTCTCATGCTTGTGCTATACCATAATAAAACTAAAGCAATTAAGGGCAACCACCGTCAGAGATTTCTACAGAAATAAAAACAAAGAATGCCAAATCTCAACAATGGAAAAAAATGCGATTACCTTGACAATATCACCTACTCATATTTGTAGGTCCCACCTCATCAAACCTGGTACTTAAGCAAACAAACAAGGAGATGGTTTCTTTATCTGGATACCCATTATACAAAAGTTATGTACTCACCATAACAATGCATCTGTGTTGTCTGTTTTCATCATTCCTCAATGAATGGATCTCAGATCCAACCTCAATCCAACTTTGGACACTTCTAAAGAGTTTGATCTGCAGCTCAAGATCCTCCACTTACCCATAATTCTCCTGTTTAGCTTGAATTATCACAGATCAAGTTTGTCCTCTAGTCAGCCTATATTACTTGAGATCCTCCACTTACCCACAATCCTCCTCTTTAGCTTGAATTACCACAGATAAAGTCTGCCCTCTAGTCAGCCTATATTACTGCCCATAGCACAACACTGAGTAATAACACATTATAATTACAAGTCCCAGTTAGTCTGCAAGGAAAGAAAAAAAGAAGAAAGGAATGGAGCTCATCAAAATGCAGGCAATATGACACGCCCTATTTAACTCATTCACTCCAATGGAGCACAGGAAGTTTGCACTGTAACTTCCAATGGGAGGAGCCTAAGCCTTTTGACAGAATCAAATTTTGTCCTCACATTTCAAACAGATGTTCACATGTCTGGAACCATATGGGTTTTGAAAGTATAAACAGCAAACCCTTCAATAGAAACTACTTTTACAGTGGTAGTATTCCTTAGGTTCTAGGTTGTAAACAGAATTTTATAAGTCACAAACAGTAACAATTATATTTGTAATACTTTGTAAACAACTTACAATATCTCAGCAACCACTCAAGTCACACACATACTGTTATAGCAGCATTTTATTCATCCAGCTGAGAGCTTTCATGAGGCTAAGGAGTTCTGCCTGTGTTACTTGGTTGTTGAGATATTTAGAAAAATGTGAAAATTATGTCTATAAAAATGAATATCATAAAAACAACAGTTAATATCCATTTACCTGCACTAGACAGAGGTCAAATATTAATGCACTTGAGTTTGCTATTGTGGAAGCTTTAAAATGAAATCTTTTACATAGCATGGTTTTGGAATTATTGATGCAAATATGAACAAGCAATATTTGACGCCTAGAAGTGTCAGTAGGAGTTAACTGCAGATGCACCTGGAAGCGTTACCAAGATGTAAATAGGAAATACACCCAGGGGATCACTTCTGTGTGTCTGCTCGACAGTGGCACAGGAAAATAACTTACTTGGGTGGCATAAGCCAGAGAACCTTGTTGGCTAAGCTTACGTAGGCCCTTGGGCAGATAGCCTAGTACCTACCTATGAACTAGGAGACCTGGAAGTAAAAGTTTTCAAACAAGAAGGGGGTTAGGGGGCAGGAGGTTGAGGAAGGATGAAAACAGACAACACAGATGCATTGTTATGGTGAATACATAACTTTTGTGTATGATGTTGTCGGTTCCCTATTACGACAGCGAAGTCCGTTTAAGCGAATCTGTAAACGTCGACACGTATCGTGCGAACTGGCATTACAGCGAATTTGGAAATGTCAAATTACCATGGTTGGCCCGTCTGTGGTATAGCTCCATAAGGTAAGTAGGTAAGTGTGCGATAGTTAAGGACCTTAGGGTTAGGGTGCGGGTTAAGGTGAGTGCATAGACAGTTAATGTATGTAAGATTTAGAGTAGGGTTAGGAGTAGGGTTTTGGTAAATGTATGTATGTGGAATATTTATTTTGTTTGTTTATATTTTCATAGGGGAAGTGTGTGGTAGTTATGGACCTTAGGGTTAAAGAGGGGTTAAGGATAGTGCATAGATAGTTGTGTATGTGGGGTTTAGTGTAGGGTTAGATTTAGGGTTTTGGTGCTTTACTTTAGGGTTAGAAGTAGGGTTTGGTTAGTGTATGTATGTGGTTTATTTTGTTTGGTTAGATAGTATGTAGCAGGTGGTGGGGTTGGCAGACTATGACAGTTCGAGATTTAAAATTTTGCGGTTTAGTTCGTGCAATTCATGTCAGTGTTTTGGTATTCGCTCAAAAGGAGTTTTGCTCTGGTAATATAGACCCAATGTTTTCTTTTTTGTTCATTCCTCAACCGATAGGGTAGAGTCACCAGCTGGAGTCCTCAAGGAAGGATATTACAGAGTAGAGCAGAGCCACATGCTGTCCTATTTCTAGGAAAATGTCCAACTTACAGTGAGCAATACAGGTATGAGTATTAGATCAAGTAGCAGCTGCACAAATGTCATCTATGGAAGCTCTGGACCAGATAACGGAGGATGTGGCCATAGATCTAATGGAATGAGCCTTAAGAGGTTTAGGAAGTGTCAATCTCTTCTTCTCATAGACAAAAGAAGTACAATCAGTAAGCCATCTGCCTGAAGTCACCTTTGAAATGGATTTCCCAGCTTGACTTTGGAAAGAAAAGCAAATAGCTGGTCTGATTTTCTGAAATCTTTGTTCTGTGAAGACAGAATCTAAGCTGTGTATGAACATCCATAAGGTACACCATCCATTCCCCTTCGCTGGAAAATTTTGGAAAGAAAACAGGAAGGTTGATGGACTGATTTATAGCCATTTCTGAAGCCACCATAGGTATAAAGGAAAGATTAGTATGGAGGGACACTGTGTCCATGTGAAACATCATGCATGGTGGTTTAGAAGAGAAAGCCTGGAGTTCTGACACCCATCTGGCTGATGTGATCACAACTAGAAAGTTTCTGACTTGGAAAACTGTCGAAGTCCACCTTGGCAGCTGGCTCGAAGGGGGGGGGGGTCAAGGCTTGAAGAAGTATAGTTACATCCCATGCAGGAGAAGGATTCTTAACAGGGGGTCAGAGTAAAAAGGTACCTTTCAGAAAGGCTTTGCATAATCTAGATCATGCCAGTTCCCAAATTCATACTTACATTTTGAGAGCGGACATTCCTACTACCAAAAGAAAGGGATAGTGAATAGTCAGATGATCAGGGCCTCAAGAATGACTAGTGTGACCTCAGAATTCTTAGAGGAGGTTATGACCCTGACCTCACTATTCCTGGAAAGAAGTTATCCTAAACAAATGGTGGACAACTTGGCCAATGAGGTAATTATGAATAGGGAAAGGAAGTTTTTTCCCTTGTTAGGTATTGGCATGGCTGACGTGGAGACATTAGACAAAGGGGATTCTAAGCATAGGGGGGCCTTTATTCACACCTTTTCGGTGACATCCACTCAGGTGGAAGACATTATTAAAAAATACTGGCATATTTTAAGGCTTAATGATGACACCAGAGCATACGTCCCGAACCATCCCACTTTTGTTAGGAGAGACATGAACCTTAAAGAACTCTTTGAAAAGAAGCAGGTTTTTAAGCAGGTTTGTGAAGATTTAAGATGTGGGACCCACAAATGTGGAGCCTGTCAACAATGTGGATATATTTTGGACAGAAGTGAGTTATACATTCCATCTAGGGGTTTGAGGTTGAAGGCATTCAAATATTATAACTGTGGCACGAAAGGGGTGGTTTATATCGGGATTTGTGAAACCTGCCAGTTTTTATATCGGTAAAACCGAGAGACCACTTAGGAGAATGGTCTATGAGCATTTATATGAGGTTTCGAAAGGGAAGGAATCAAGTGCCTTCTTTAGACATTCCATAACTTATAATGAAATGAAAATCAAATTCTTCATGTTGGACCAAGTGTTAGTGGATCCCCGAGGGGGAAGCTGGGAGTCCAGGGTGGAATACACGGAATTGTTTTGGCAGTTGAAGTTGGATGCAGGTAGACCCCCAGGACTTAATGACCACATCAGTATTAACAGTGTTTTACAACTTAGGGCTGCTAAATTGTAAGATGTACACATATTTGTTATATATTTTGCTGCTATGCACACTGTAGTTATTGCTCTGCATGTTGATGATTTTATAATATTTATACATTTACTTATTTATTTAATTATTTAATTCAAACAAATAGGACGGATTATTGTAATATAAGGGTTTTGGACATCAACTTAAGAACTGGATTTTAGGGTTTAAATATATATACATATTTTATCAAGAGGTGCAATTTTAACATGAAGTTTTCACCTTATTAGTTGACATAAGGTTTATTATTAATCCCTGTTTATACAATTATGGTTTTAACGGAGTTCATTTACCGTAATTAATCTATGTATGCACAGATAATTGACCCTTTGATGTGATTGGTAGTGTTGAATTATTTAAATGTATTGGATGGGGCTGCTTCTTTGTTCTGAAGAAGCCTGGTATTTTACTGAGTGAAAGTGCGCTAAACTGTATTGTGGTGATTTTACTATTCTTATTGTGTTGTTGGACATTAAAGGTATTGAATTTACTGAATCTACTGTCCTGAGTGCCTTGGATAAAGGTAAATTACAGAATATCTACTGAAGGAAGATAAGGAAGGTTAGGCAAAATCACTGAGAAATAAAATGGGACAAGTTCAAACATTCACTGAAGGTTAGCAGAAAACATGTCAATATTATTATGTTTATATTACTTTTGTAATATTTTTAAAAAATTCACAATGGGACATATACTCTTGGACTGGTGTTGAAGTCAGTAAAGAGCAACCATTTAATTGCTTAATAATTCAATCGTTTTTAATTGAATTTTAATGGATTAATGTGAGGTGTGGGAAGGAAGTTACGTGTATATAATTGTGTGTGGTTGCAGTGTGTAACTTGACTCAGATGATGCCCTTCTGTAGGGGTGAAAGCATTTAGGTTCATAGGTAAGTACTAGATTCTCAGCCCTGGGGCCTATATAAGCCTAGCCAAAAAGGTTCCCTGGCTTTCACCACCCAAGAAAAATTATTTTCCTGTACCCCTGTCAAGCAGTGCCGCAGAAGTGATCCCTGGAGTGAATTTTCTATTTCTCATCCAGTCGTCAAGGTTTTTCTTAAAGAGGGCCAATGAGGAGCTTTGCTTGACATGAATGGGTAGTTTGTTCCAGAGTACGGGAAGTCTCTGGGACACGAATCTATCCCTCCAACACGTTATGTTTATTTTGGTGACAAGGTTTAGGTCCCTGGAACGTGTGGTTCACAGAGATTGGGATTTCATTAAGTGTAGCATGTCCAACAGCTCTGGGTTTGACATAGCTTTGTATGTTAGGCAGAGATCGCCTCTGAGTAGGCGATATGCGACAGAGTAGAGCTGGAGTTTTTTGAGACGGTCTGCATATGGCATCTGTTTGAGCCCGGTAATACTCTTAGTGAGGTATTTCAGTGTACTTTCCTATTGTTGTAGGTGTCTTGTGAGATACATGCCAAGTGGGGCATTGTAATCTATAATGGGTTTGATGAGAGATGAGTAGAGAGGAACAATGACCTCTTTTTTTCTAGAGGAGAACCCTTTTGTGATGAGGTGTGCCACGTAGACTAATTTCCTGACTACTGTGGCGATGTAGTTATCAAAGGAGAGACTACCGTCCACCTGTGTCCCGAGGTCTCATCACACTTTCAGTGTTTAGTCAGCTACCGCCTATGTGGTAGTTAATGGGTACAGAGTTTTTCTCAAAGGGGATGACAATGCACTTCTTGGCATTGAGCTTGATGCCATGACTTTGACACCAAGCATCTGTCTCTGTGAGGCCCTTTTATAGAAGGTCTACATCATTAGGTGATTCTATTATGGCTCCCAGTTTGCAGTCATCTGCAAACGTTTTTAGCCAAAGACCTTCTGTGTTGGCCTGCACTTCAGAGAAGCAGATGCCGAACAGGAGAGGACCCAGGACCGAACCCTGCGGTATTCCACTCGTCACTGGTCTGAAGTCAGTCTTGGAGTCGGCTACTTTTACTCTGTGGGTTCTGTCAGTGAACCAGTTGGCCACCCATCTTGTGAGATAGGGATTTATGCCCAGTTTAGTGACTTTATAATTCCAGAGTGGAGGATGGTATCGAAAGCCTTGGCGAAGTCAAGATAGGCTGTGTGCACTACCTTGTCTTCATCTATGGCTCTAGTGACTGCTTCAAAGAAGTCAATCAGGTTTAGTAGACATGATCTACCTTTTACAAACCCAAAGTGAGTGGGGTCCAGGGTTTGGAGGTTACCTATGTCTTTGTTTATAAGCTCCAAGATGATACATTCCATGGCCTTGCTAACCTGCCTCGTCAGGCTAATAAGGTGGTAGCTTCCAGGGTCTGTGGTGGCACCCCCTTTGTGGAGTGGGATAACTGTCACTGTGCGCCATTCAGTAGACACACAACCTGAGGTGAGGCTATGATTGAACATGGTACTTCGGTGAGGTGCCAGTTCGTTCAGTAGTTCGTGCAGTACGCAGCCTGGGATACTGTGTTCTTGGCTTTGGAGAGTGCGGTCTTTACTTATTCATCTATGATTACTGGGGCTTTGCATTATTCCAGTATTAAGATGGGCCCTTTGGAGGGGGGGGTAAAGTTAGCACTGAACCTATCTGCCAGGATGCTGGCAATATTGGTTGGTTCTGCATATTTAGTGCCATTGTGCTGCAGCTCAGAGCAGATCTGAGTGTTGCCATCGAGATTCGTGACATAGCTGTAGAATGCTTTGTGGCTGTCTTTGGAATCAGTCGCAATTTTATTTTCAAAATTGGCTTTGGTGGATTTTATGAGGGATCTCAGCTTCTTGCTGAGGCTGACCAGGGAGTTACTCCAATCTTGGGATTTTACTCTTTTTTGCAACAGCTTCTTCTTTCTGTTGTAGAGTTTGTTTATGGCAGGGGACCACCAGATTGGCTTCCTTTTTTTGGAGGATAGTGCCTTGGTTCTGTTGGGGATGGTACGATCCATGCACTCGTGTATGTGCTTATACAGTGCATTTGTGTAAGAGTCAGCAGTCGTACCTCTATTTTTCATCTGCATGGGTGTCGTGAAGTTTGCCACTTCTGTCTTAAGAAGCATGAAGTTGGCTTTGGAGTAGTTTTTGACTGTGGTTTCCTTAATGGGGGGTGGGGTGGGATATGGATGTCTAGGGTGATTAGCTTGTGGTCAAATCTGACCAGTGAGGAGTTGACCTCTAGTGTGGAACACCGGTTACCCATATTGGAAATGGCCAGGTCCAGGATATTGCTGCCTCTGGTAGGGGTGTGGACAAGCTGATCCAAGGCATTGGAATTTATGAATTCCAGAAAAAGTTAGTCAAGGTTTTACTGAATTAAGTTTTTTCTGTTACTAACATCTATGGGTTTTTAACCTTTCAGGACTGCAGGAATAGCTTCTCAGAGAAAGGATCTCTGAAGCCTTGATTTTGTGGGCCTCCTCTGCCATAAGGGCGATATCTGCCACTGGAGTTCCCACATCTGCCACGGGGAACCTCTCCTCACAGCAGTCCTGAGAAGGGCCTTGCAACTTATGGAACCACATCTTCCTACTACTGGTCTGATTTTGTGAAAATGTCCTTTCAGGGATAGAAAAATGTACCTCTATGGTAGATAATACCTTTCCAGCTTGCTCACTCTTAGATATAGTTTCTTTAACTTTAGGACCAAATACTGTGAATCCATCAAAAGGAGCACTGATGAATGATGATTTGAAAGGCTCCACAAAGTCACAGAGGTGCATCTGCATGAGGTCTCACAGCAATTATTTATTTATTTCATTTAGAGACCAGGGAAGTCTACTGGGCCTATGAGTGCCCGTTTTCAGTGGAGGCCCACAGAGAAAAGCTCCAATATAACATAAACATTAAAGCTACAAAAGTAAGTTAGTTACAAAATAAAGTAGTTTACATGAATGTACATTCTGTATCAGGCTTGGCTGACAAAGATAATTTTGATGTATATGGAAGGCTGTACTGTAGAGATTCATTTGAGAAATATCTTCATAACAATTGAAGTGTAGTAACACTATACATAACAATCGCTTAAAGTAAGGAAACACTTTACATGCATTAATTTGACATAAGAAGCTATTTACAAAGTAGATATAGTGTCTTGAGAAGCAATTGCAGAGAGCTCGAGACAGCTCAGGGAAATAGTTGTCGGGATGTTAGAGAGATTAGAAGCCTAGAAGTAACACCTCCTTAGGGCAGTTAGAAAGAATTAGACAGGGTGAAAAGCAGGTGCATTTCCACTTGGAGTACAAGTAAGTGAAAAGCTGGGTTTTAAAGTTTTCTGAGTTATTGTCCTAAGAGTGGATGGGAGAGAATTCCATTTCTTGCCTAGTGAGAAAGAGAGGAGAACATGGCCAGCAGGTCGTTTTGGTTTGTGGATAGTAATTAGGTTTTGATTTTCAGATCCAAGAGGTCTATTGAGGGTATAGGGGGGAAGGATAGTTGTTAGAGCTGGACATTTATTTGGGAGAAATACAAGTCTGTGTGTTGTAGTAAGTTGGAGGTAGTCTAGGTAATTAGGGAGTTCTAGCCAGTTTAGAGAATTAAGGGTATGGCAGTGATGGGTGGAATTTTTGGATCTGGAGGCAAATTTGGAGATTTTGTTATAGCAGGTTTCCAATTTAGAGGTGTTGGTAGCGGTCAGGTTAGTTAGAAGAGGATCTCCATATAACAGGGATGGGAGGAGGTAACTAGTAGCTGAAGTATGTCTAGTAGAGTTTGAGAGAAAGAGATTGTTCCTATAAAAGCATACCTAGCTTTTGGTGGGTCTTCTTTATATTTTGTTGGATATGGATATCGAACTTGAGGTGTTCATCAATAGTAATGCCAAGAAGTTTTGCAAAGGGAACCACTTCAAAGGGAGAGTTGAAATGGCTAAGGACTTCAAATTAATTTTTGTCAAAAGAAAAAGTGTTGGAAGGAGAGAATAGTAGAATTTTAGATTTATTTGCATTTAGAGACAGGTTATTGCATCCAGTTTTCAGTAGTAGAAAAAGCAGTTTGGGTTTTAGTCAGTAGTTCAGGGAGGTTTGAGGCAGAGCAGACTATTGTAGAATTGTCTGCATATTGAATAATTTTGGCATCAGGAATAGCAGAGTGAAGATTATTGATAAAGATGTTAAAAAGCATAGGTCTGAGGAGGGACCCTTGAGGGATGCCAGTTGGGGTAGGAAGGAAGGAAGGAGGAGGTGCTCTTCCATTTGACTGCCTGAGATCTATCTGACAGATAGCTAGAGAACCAGGAGACAGTGTTTGGTGTGAGATGTAGGTTTGAGAGATGATAGATAAGGTGTTTATGGGAAACAGTGTCAAAAGCTTTAGAAAGGTCGAGAAGAACTGTGGAAACTAAATGTCCTGAATCTCGAGCATGGTTGACCGTTTCTAAGAAGGAGAGAAGAGCAGTCATAGTGCTATGGCCTGGGCGGAAGCCATGCTGGGTACAAGTTAGGAGTTGGTTTTGCATTAGGAAAGGCATAAGTTGGAGGTGGATACATTTTTCTAAGACTTTGGAGATTGGAGAGATCAGAGCAATGGGCCGAAAGTTTGAGATGTCAGTATTTTTGCCACCTTTGTGGAGAGGAAGAATGTAGGCTGAACACCATAGTTTGGGTGCATATGACTCCTTTATAGATCTGTTGATTATGATGCTAATTGGGAGTGCAATACCATCGGCTGCACATTTTAGGAAGGAGGAGGGAATATTATCAGGTGCATTGGAGCAAGGTTTAAGTTTGGATAGGAGTCTTTTTATGAGATTAGTAGAGATTGGTTTAAGCTCAATCATAGGGTGGTTAGGTGAAGAGGAATGGTGGTTAGGTGGATTATTGTTAGGGAAAGTCTTGGTCAGGTTGGAGATAGTTTCAATAAAAAATTAATTAAATTTGGAGCCTAGTTCAAGGTCAGATATACTTGGGTCAGGACAGGGGTTATTTTTGGAGCGGAGGTTGAAAAGGGAGTTTATGGATTTCCAGAATTGTTTGGAGTTATCGTTATTGTTGGACTGGAGTTTAATGTAGTACGATTTTTTTGTCCTTTGTGATGCGTTGTTTTGCGAGGTTATGGAGTTGTTTGTATTTGATCAGGGTTTTGGGCAATTTGTTGTTATGGTAAAGCTTCCAGGATTTGTCCCTTTTAAGCATAATTTGCTTGGTTTCTTTGGAGAGCCATTGAGCGGCATTTGCTTTTATCCTTCTGTTTCTTAGTGGCGCCCTGGAGTCTAGAGTGTCGAGGAAGACAGAGCTGAAGTGTTCTATCGCTTTATCAAGAGGAAGGGTGTTTAGGATTTGCCAGTTCATTTGTTTGAGGATATTTGAGAAAGTTGTGGGGTTGAAGTTGCTAAGGTTGCGGGTGAGAATGTACTGATGCTGATGGGGGGTAGATCTAGTTGAACACCATGTATGAAGGCAGAAAGGTGGTCGTTAATGGTGTCGGGAATGAAGCCAGAGTAAGTTATTTTATTTGGATGGGTGACTAGGATCCATTCTATAATGGATCCTAGGGGATTTATTTTGTTGGGTCGAGTGGTGGACACGATTACTTGAGTGAAGTTATACAGGTTAATGGATAGGAAGGGAGAGGGATTATTGAACTTGTTCCAGTCGAGATTTACATCCCCTAGAATGTAAGTTTCCTAATTAATTTCAGATGAGGCCGATAAGAGGATATCTTTGAGGGTGAGACGTTGCTACCAGAGGATATATAAAGGGCTATGATGCAGATATTTTTGTGTTTGTTCATTTTTAATAGACCAACTGTTAGTTCGGTATTGTTGAATTGTGGGATAGGAATTTGGAGGGGAATTAAGGTAAAAAGAAAAAAAGATTAGAGTAGATTAGGGCAGTGCCGCCGGCTTTTTGTTTAGTCGATCAGTTCTGAGGGACTGAACTCCTTTAGGCAGGGTTTCAGAGTCACAGATATGGGGTTTTAGCCAGGTTTCTGAGATGGCTAAGATGTCAGGTTGGTTATGAGTTAGCCATGCTTGAAATTGGTGAGTTTTATTGTTGAGACTTTGGGCACTGAGAGTGAAGAATTTTAGGGTAATGTGGGGGAGGAGGGGAAAAAAGGAGAAGAGGGGAGGGAGTTATTAGTAAGGGAGCTTGGGCCAGGGTTGGGATGGATATCCCCAGCCAATATTAGGTTGTTGAAGGAAGAAGTTTATAGTCATTTGGATTTATTTTGCGCAAGTATGGGAGGAACTAACATTAGTTTAGGGGTAAGTATTTTGGCTGTAGAGTTGATCATTTTAGGATGGAATAGGTGCAAGGGGTGAGACTGAATAAGAGAAGAGGAGATGTAGCAGAAATGAGAGAATGAATATAGGAGCAGACTGGTGAATGTGTCAGTTTCAGATGAAGGTAGGAAAGGAGGAACATTGGAGGAGTATGAGCTGGCATAACATAGGGGAATTAGGAATACAAGGAGGAAGCAAGGGGCCTGGAGGGTGTGGAGAAGGGAAGCATCATGGGACACATGGGACAATTCCTGAACCCATGGCTCTTGAAGCTTCCACTGAGGTGTGGGAAATCAGCCTCAGAGAGGCATTTGATAGAATCTGTAGGGTGGTCATTTGCGAAGAAAAGATCTTCTTGTCCTCTACTGACATGGTCCCTGAGAAGGCATTGGAAAATTCCTTGTTAAAATCTTTTTGAAATCTTGTGACATGTGCCAGATAGTTCAGTGACTTGAGACGTCAGGTCACTGATGTATAAACATGCGTCCCAAACATGTCCAACACCCTGGATTTTCTATTTGGGGGATGGACAGCAGAACTTGGCTCAGGAGGTTCTTTCCTGGTGGCTGCTGCTACCACCGCAGCATCTACTGGGGACCCCTTGCTCCAATGGACTACACCCTTGAGTGCAACTAGGTACTTATTGGGCTTTTTGGGGATGGGTAATGTGACATCTGGATCATTCCAAGCCCGGCAGGAGATGAGGTCCACCATCTCGTTCTCCTGGGTGACTACCCAGAATGTAGTTGAGCTGGCTCCAAAAGCCTCAAGGAACAAAGACTTCTCCTGGGAAGGGGGGGGGGGGTCAGAAGACCAACCACCTTTCTGTCTCAAAAGTTTTAAGTATTTCACTAAAGGACCTTCCAAATGCACAGTGTTCCTTGTGGAGTGGTATATATTTCACTGAAGAAGACATCCTCAAGGGGTGATTTGGGAGACCTTCCCCTTTGCTGAAGTCAATGTCTTCTGTTAAGGATTCATGTGGGGTATCTAAGTGCCTTATCTTGCATTAATGCATCTGAAGAGGCTTCCCGGTGGGATGCTCCTGAGAGATCTCGGAAGTGTGAGCAGAGTCCTGAATAAGGACCGCCCTTACGCTGGAACAAATCAATTTCCCTGATGAGACAGGATGAAGAAAATCAGGGACAAAAGCAGACATCTGTGGAAGAGGTGGACTTGAGTGGGGACAAGTATAACAGGGAGAAGCAAGGGCAACCCTGGTATGACCCAAACACACCTGCTCAGGATAGCTCGGATCATCATCACAATCCTGCCTTGAAGCAGAGCTCAGAGTCAAGCTATCCAATGCGTTCTTTCGCGCCAAGAGGAAGGGACAGCTCTGAGAGCATCGGAGTTGATCCCACCCCCCACCAATCTGGCACCAATACTACAGCTCTAAGATCTCACCAGCTCTGATAGAATAGCTAAGAAAGCTGTTAATTATCACAAAAAAGAAAAACTTATCCTAATCATTAAAGCCCAAGCTACAGTAGACCACATGCATTTGGTGAAGCGGGAAATGAGATATGAGGCAATTCAAGCTGAAAAGGAAGATTATGGGTAAGAGGAGGAGCTCGAGCTATGGAGCCAAGTCTTTAGAAGTGGCTGAAGTTGGATCAGAGACCCATTGGTTGAAAAAAAGATGAAAGAGACATCATCAGATGCAACTATAACAGCAAAATGAAAACAAAAACTGTACATGAGAAAGAAAAACAGTCCCTACTCAGTTAAATGTCCAAATCACAAAAATTACTTCAGTTTTTCAAAACGGCAACCTAAATAAAACTATTTTCTGACATGAGTAGCTTTAAAGAAGCTGTTACACATTTAAAAAAAATGTAAATTCCAAATCCATATCTGTGCAGCTACTGAACTACTGCATCTGTGAGCAATTACTGATTGGCAACATATTATCATGATACATAATAAAACAAAAGGGCATTAAATAACATAGGCAATTAAACAAGCAACTCAAAATAGCAACAATAAAGTCCAATATATTCAGCTGCCACAAATTTAACACTGTTTTGGGAAAACTGCTGTATAAATTCAGCTTTTGTGTGTTACTTTTCTAATAGTTCCACTGCACTTTATTATGACTGCTTTGCCAAGAAGGTTTTAAATGTGTTACATAAAAAGGGATTGCTTCACTATAAGAATACAGCACCTTACCTTGTGCAAGTGCTCAAGTGCCAGTACTATTTCCCCACTGTATAGTCTCACTTCACTCTCGGTAAATCTCTGTCTCTGAGAAAGATGAGTAAAAAGCTCTCCTCCATTTACATAGTCTAACAGAAGAAAAACAGAAGAGAAACACATCTTTTACTGATAAAGTAGCTTTATTTAGAGGAATCTGGAAATCAGATTTAAAGGTACAGTAACAAGACTACGCATACTAGTGACTTTTATAGAATGTCAAGAGATTACATTACAGGGGTGCATATGCATGACAGCTTTTCACTAGCAATGCTCCCCAAAGGACCACTGACATCAAACCCTTCATATGCTCAAAAAAGTAAGTGGTTCATAACCGTGTCAGTTCATCACAAAGACAGTTAATGCTGGCAAAAAGAGCAAGAAATCTCTTAGCAGGAATAGTAGTTCAGAATCATAACCAGTTGTTTGGCAGCCCCTGCAGTTTCTGCCCCACCTCCCCTTTTCTCAGTATAAAGATAAGCAGCAAAAGATAACTCTTCTGCACTCCTGTAATAACCTGCCTACTATAAAAATAATCAGCAGCTTGCTACAGTTACTACAACACAGACACTTTAGCCATCACTGTAAAAGCAGTACTGTCCTTCATTTATGAAGCTATGGTGCCATAAATCAATGACTCCACTGCACTTCTGCACCAGTATCGGTCATTTGTACCCTCTAACTGTCTGTACCCAGGGTAGCAGACCACCACTGCCCTGCATTCCTTATGTCTCTGCATCAATTGTTCATCTTTCACTAAACTTAAGCTTGGGGTATATCCTGTGTTTTATTCTTTATATCTTGGGTCAGGGACTGGGAAGCAGACTCCAAGATTATCACAGTCAATAGCTGGGACTTTTTTCCCCATTATAGCCATGTCTTCTCTGTTGTCCCCTGCATACAATGAAATTAATACTATACAAGCACAACTTCTTCTACTATGTTCTCCTCTATGCTTGACAGTCTGCAATCACAATCTTGGAGCTATAATAGTCAGTCCACTCCGTAAAAGGACTTCACTCATCTCCCTCACCAGGCTTGAGATGCTCTTATGCAGCTTATATACTTCTATGCCCATTATCTTTTTACTTTAGTATAGCTTGTGAAGGCTGCCAGCCCAGTTAGAATTTTGTAAATAATTTTATGTCATTACAAATATTAATATGATCCACAGGCTTATTTTACAAATTTAAGAAAACTGTATTATGTGCTGAGCTTCAAGATTGTAACCACAGTGCACCCTGCTGGAAGAAAGCAGAAATGTGTATAAACTCTATGCCCATGTAATGGATGTTTCATGGCAGAAATTGGGATATACAGAGTTAACTTGCAAAAGAAAATAAGTTGATCAGTAAAGAGTTTTACGATACGTTATAAAGTCAGTTTATCTGAAGCTAAGAGACAGGATGTCTAGGCTAGGAGTTTCCTTCTGTTGTCTTAAGACACAGATAATTACTAGGTTTCACATGACACGTGTTTTTGTATTTCTCTGTGACTTCCTAGCTGCTGTACATCTGAGAGAGGAGTATTTTTGACATAGACATGTTAAATTCTGTTGGTATCTGTTTAGCCTGGGAACTAGATGCAAGTGTCAAATAGTGATGTCATCTAACTAGCCCAGCAGTAATGTGTATTATTATTTTAAGAACTATCTCAGAGAGAAAGAGTGCATTTTGTATTTTGTTCTGACTCTGACAACTCACCAGCACTTGTCTTGGTCTGTACGACTTGGATCTTAGCATTTCTCAGAGATAGATGGGAACATAGCAAGATTAGTGTAGATGTTTTCTATACTTGTGTGAGACTGTCCTAGCATGTTGTTTTAAAGTATTTCCTGTGAATTGTGAACTCTCTAATGTTACTGTGTTGAGTTAATAAGTATTCCCCCGAATTCTGCAAGCCCTGCATTCCGTGCAGGAGCTCCAGCAGGCAATATGTCTGCCGTGCAATCCAAGAATAACCTGTAGGGGTGTGCACGAGCACTCCTGCACTAGTCCTGCATGGACTCAGACCCTGTATGCAAATTACCACATTTGCAGGAGAAATACATGCAAATGAGGTGGACTTGCGATCCAGGAAGCTGGAAACCGGCCGTGCAGGACTAGTGTAATCTGCAGAAATGTACTCCACCAGTAATGGAGTACATTTCTGCAAATTACACAACGGAGCCATGACACCTCCAAATAAAGGGTGGATATCATGTATAAAGCATGCCAATGGCCAACTATAAGGCCATTGGTATGGAAATAGCTTTTTTTTTTTTTTTTTAGCCGATCTTGGCTGTTTAAGCGTAGGGCAGCAGCATGCAAATGGGATCGGGGGAAAATAAGAAAAAAATACCTTAAATAAGGATTCTAACCAAAATCACTATTCTGCCATTATATTCAATGGCAAGCAGAAGACTACATGGCCAGCGAATAGTGGTTGCTAAGGGGGGAGGCTCAGTGTGGGACATGTAACTATGCATTAGCAGGCAATCCTATGCAAATGAGGAGAATGATAGTGAATCCCAGATTTCCCCTGCATGCTAGGCAGCTCCCAACAGTGTAAGAGCAGGAATAGCTTGGTGCAAGCCTAGGAGTTAGCTGACATCATAGGGGTGTGTGTCAGGCATACTGTAAGCAGACTGGAGCCCTGCGGCTCGGGTATGCTCCTAGCTTAGCACAGCTAAGCAAGGGGGTGTGTCTGAGGCTGCCTAGCACTCTTTACATTGCCTAAGCGGGTTTGCGCGCTGCGCACTGGGTTTTAAAGGAAAAAAAAAGTACACCAGGAAATAGAAGCTCTGTGCACATTTGAGCACTGTGTTTGCGCGACACGCCCCCGGGCTTAAGCAGAAAGGTAAAGGGAAGGGAAAACAGCAGTAGGAAGTTAATCTAGGAGAACTAGCATAGCTGGCAGGTGAAATGTATCAGAATCAGATAATTACAAAGGCAGCAGACCAGCCCAGCCTAGAACACTACTATAAACCATGCAAACACCTTTCCCTCTGTTTTTTCCCATACTCTACACCACTGGTGTATATAAAAGGGAAGTTTTAACAAACAAAACAACAAAACGATAGGAGGTGCAATAGCCATCCTACAACATGTGGAAGAGGCTGAGGGTGGCGAGGATGTGAATGCTGTTGATCAACCCACAGTGAATAGACGGAGAAGAGTGTACAGACCCAGGGTAACCTACCAGAGGGGACATGAGCTGGAGATAGTGGAGCGCTATTGGGTGGGCAGAGACCTCTTACAGAAAATTGTTGAGCTGTGCCAA
>NC_056737.1:1093212589-1093455089 GCF_019279795.1 Protopterus annectens
CAAGTTATGCATTGGATAGTCACATTTCCATTGCAGTGAAGTACTGCTGGGTTATTGGTTGGAGTTGGTGAAGTGATGGAGCAGCACATATCAAGGGTGAGTCATCTACATACTGTACCAGGGTTGATTGAAGGGTGGCAGTAGGCAGTTTGTTAGTAAATATATTAAAAAGTAGAGGACCAGTAGATCCCTGTGGAACTCCCAAAGTGACAGGCAGTAGAGAAGAGATGTTATTTTGCCATTTTATAGCTTGTAGGCATCCAGTTAAATAGTCCTGGAACCAATCAAATGCAGAATGGCGAAGTTTAGGTTCAGAAAGCACTTGTAATAGTTCGTTATGCGAGACTGTGCCTAATGCTTTATAAAGATCAAGAATGACAGAAGAAACTAGGTTGCCTTCATTCTGGAGATGGTTAATGGTGTTAGTAAAGCTCATCAGAGTAGTGGTAGTACTCTGGTTAGGACGGAATCTAAGCTGAGTGTTGGATAGAATATTATTGGATAAAAGATGGTCTAAAATTTGTGAATGAATGCATTTTCAAGAATTTTTGACATTGGACACAGACTGGATATAGGGCGGTAGTTAGATAGTTCTGCTGAATTTCCGCCTTTTTGTTATGGGATGATGTGATATTTTCCAAATTGTTGGGACTTGGTGTTCTGAAACTGACCAGTTTATGTGTAGATACTGCGTAGATGGCCTCAGCAGCAATTTTAAGATACTCAGCGGGTAGTTTATATCAGCTGCTGGTGTAGTTGGTTTGAGCTTTTTAAGGTATTTTTTATAGTAGCAGTTGAGACTGACTGGAAGGAGAAGTTTTTGGCATCATGTCTTGATGGTGTACAAGTGGGGGGTGTTGAAGGGCAGTTGTCATTTGTGAGGGCTAGTATGGATTCAGTGAAATATTTCTTAAACTGTGTGGCTACGTTATCTGTAGTGTTGGCTACAGATGGGGATGGTGAAATGACTTGTCCTGGTCATAGGATTTGTTTAATGGCTGCCCAGAACTTTTGTAGGTTATTCTGATGTTTTGATTGAATGTTGCTGTAATGTTTTTTGTGTCCTCCCTGACTTCTTTTGGGTCTATATCAGAAGATCGAACTTTCAAAATTTCGATTATATGGTGTCGACCATATCAGATTCAAAGTCTTGAAATGTCAAATCTTTTAACAGAGATCTCCGTACAACACGGAAAGTGAAGATTTCCCTTTTCTGCACTCTAGTGCGATCTTGGAGTTGGCATATTTAAATAGCAGGGGGTGCAGGGGGGCTTGCCCCCCTGCTTAGAGTGTTTAAATGTTTTTTGAAGGTTGTTGTGTTTTATTACATTTTCGATGTTTCAAGACATCGATTATATGGTGTTGACCACATCAGATTCGAAGTTTTGAAACTTCGATAATGTAATATAGACCCATTTCTTTTTTGGCTTTATTATTTCCAAATATGTCTGTTTGCTACAGTTTTATTATTTAGCCATCACTCCCAGGCCTTGTCTCTTGTTTTCATTACAGAACATGTCCCTTTTGTTAGCCAAGGAGTGTACTTGGATTTTATCCTTAATGTTCTATGAGGAGCCAGTCTGTCTAGGATGTTAACAAAGGTGGAATTAAGGTACATATCTCCTTTTAGACTCAACAGTACAGTAAGTGGTGCCCAACTGCAATGTTCATGTGTGGCTATGAAGATAATGGGATTAAAATTTCTTTTATTTTGGATTTGGTGGCAAGTGGTGACTTTTGTTGGATTTATGCGGTGCTGAAGTAAAAAGGTAGATAGGTGGTCACTGAGGCTATCAAGGAGACAGCCAGAGTGTAGTAAAAGTGTGGGTATATTTGTAAGGATCCAGTCAAGGATTCGTTTTTTTTTTTTTTTTTTGATGTTTTGTCAACCCTAGTGAAAGTTGGAATTATTTGGGTGAAGCCATGAAGGTTAATATATCAGTGGGAATTAGTGAGTTGCAGGAGTATCAATCGATGTTAAAGTCCCCCATTATAACTGTTTCTTGAGGGAGGGAAGGATTTAGAAGTCCGGTGTAGGATGTGTTCTAGTGTGAGAAGATTGTTTCCAGGTGGGATGCAGGCACGTACAATATTTGTTGCTTTGAGTTAATTTTTAATTCAGTAAACATTATTTCAGCATTCTTAAGACCTAGGGTGCCAATGTCTATAGCTTCTAGAGTGAGTTTGTTTTTAAATAGCATGGCAATGCCGCCAACTCATTTCCCTTGCCTATCTTGCCAGTATATGTTATAGCCAGGGGGCATTATTTTGTTGCTACTGATTTTTGGTTTTAGCCAAATTTCAGTAATAATGGTGATGTCTGGTGAATACAGTGAAAGGGTGGCATGTAGTTCCTGTACTTTGTTGAGTACACTTCTAATGTTTATATTCAGTATTAGTCAGTTTCTTTTCTGGTGGGGTTTAAAGGAATCTGTTGCAGCGTGATGGGTTGGAAACCAAGTTGGGCTGGATTAGTTTTGGGGCTAGGGTTAGGGTGAATATCTCCAAAGAATTAATTGTGGTGTGATGTGGATAATCATTTTTAGGTATTTAGAAACAGAGGTATCATATTTCAGGGAGATGTGAGGATTTGACTGTTGAGAGAGTACAGTAAATGTGGACAAAGTTAATGTTTACACTATTATAAATTTCTGCTGATATCATGAGAGTTGTGGGTTTTTGTTGTGATGGGTTTGGGAACAGGGAAGTGTGAGATGACAATGGAATGGTTAGTTCATTATGGTAGGTCAGATGAGCGGCTAATGTGAGAATTAAAAAAGTAATAGAGTATAAAGAAAGCGTACTGATTTTGTTGAGGTTACAAGTAAGCAGTACGAAATATGGAATGAAAGTAGTTTTGAGGGACTGAAAGCACTTGGTTGTGTCAGTGTTTAGGTATGTAGGTGTTGTTAATGTAGCAATTTTAGTAGTGGGGTTATTGTGTGCAAGCTGAGTTGATCTAATGACAAAATGTGTGAGTGGATTTAATGGGTTTTAGTCAATACAGTGGTCAGACATGGGCTTTACTGACTGCGTGATAGAATGGTATGTGGAGAAAATAATTTATGATTGTTTGGTGGAGATTGGGGGTGTGGTTAGTTACATAAATGTAGATATAGTGGGGGTGGGAAATAGGGTGGGGTAAGGGAGCGAACTGAGTGGGAAGACCTAGATCTTATCGCAGGATGTTGAGAAAAAAAAACTATCAGTGAATTTTGAACAAGGTAAGTTGATTTGCTATGATATGCCCACAGTTTAGTAATTTTTCTCCAGCATTAATTTCCAGTTTGGCTGTTGAGAAACAGAAACAGCTGATGAGACTTTCATTATAAAAAGAAAATTAGAAAGTAGAAATGGAGTTGACAATGGAAATCAAACAAATGCAGCACGTGTGGCACTTTGTTAGCAAAATTAGGGAAGAAAACTGGAAGACTGACACACTGATTTAGCAAGGTCTCCTTAACTACCTCTGGAATACAGGATGGATTCATCCACAGGGACACACTATCCTTATGAAAGATAAGCTAAGGTTTGCAAGAAAGAGCATGCAATTCCAATACTCTCCAAGTTGAATTAACAGCTACCAAAAATGTTTTCAAGTCAGATATTTGAGGTCCACCTTGGCTTCTGGTTCAAAGGGAGGTCTAATTAAAACCTGTAAGACAATGGTGATTTTAACTCAATGGTGATGTTCCAAGGAGGAGTATGATGCTTTAAGGGAGGTCTGAGAAGGAAAGTACCCCTGAGGAAGGCCTTGAATAGTTTAAGGGAAGCAACAGAATATTGGAGGTTCTCCAATGTGAAAACTAGAAACGGCAGCAAGCTGGACTTTAGAACTGCTTTCCCTATTGTGGAAAAGGAGCGCCAAAGCCTTAAATGGCTGGAAGAGAAGCCAAAAAAGGGGTCCAGATTCCTGTAGGGGTCTCAAATGTAAAACCTTTTCTACTTGCTTTTCTATATCTTTCTGGTAGATGGTATTTGCCTGAAGTAAGAATGTGGATTACTTGGGAGTAAAACCTGGACTGACTAGCCATCATTGGAAGTGGAGAAACCAAACAGTTAACTTGAGGGCTTAAATGACCAGGTGAAGCACTCTGGACAGGAGAGAGAAGATCTGGATTGGGATCCAGTACCCAAAGAGGGTCTATCAGATGGGGCCAGAGGAAAGGAAACCACACCTATTGAGGCTAGAAAGGAGCAATGAGGATGACTATGACCTTCCTCTCTGAGACTTCTTAAAGGAAATTTAGGATAAGGGGAGTAGAAGGAAAGGCATTTAGGAGTTTGAGGGACCGAATGTGGGTCAGAGCATCCCTCAGTTACTCTCCCCTCAAGGGATTAGTGCAAAGTACCTACTGCACTTCATGTTGTGAGGGGAGGCAAAGAGATCACAACACGTCAACCCCAGCAGTAGAAAATCTGCTCTGCCAGCATTGGATTGATGGACCACTTGTGAGGCAGAAGGACAGACCTGCTCAACCTATCCACTAGAACACTGGATTTCTTCGAGATGTGCACTGTTATCAGAAAACAGTCAGAAGATATTGCCCACTGCCAAACTCTTATCACCCGTCGATATGGGGGGGGGGGGGAGCATGTTCCTTATTGCTTGTTAATGTACCAGACTACATCATCTTGTCCGTTTGAATGGATAATCACTCACAGAAGTAGGGAGTCCTGGAAGGCCTGCAACAAGAGGACTGCCCTCACCTCCAGTACACTGATATGAAGGCTAGCCTCGAAGGGGATCACATGCCTTGGACAGTATCCCATGAAGTGCTCCCCCCTACTCGAGTTGGGAAGCATCCGTGGTCAGCGTGACCTGGGGAGGGGGATAATCAAAGGGGTGCTTTGGTGAGCCTTCAACAGATGTGCATTCTGCAGACATTTATGAGATATACTTGGAAATTCATGGGCTGATGAACCACTGTACTGAAAGTGTCCACAGATGGACTCATGAGTAAAGAGTTATCTGGCTAGAACAACCAGTGCAATGGAAGCAGCCATATATCCTAGAAAGTTAAGAATCAGCCTTAATGGTGGCTTCTCGCAGGAAAGGACTGCTAATGGCAGTTTGTGGAGAGTTGCTAACCTGTTCTCTGGTAGTCCTGCAATCTGGCATTTCATATCCAGGTGAGGTCTTATAAATTGTCTAAACAGGAAGAAACTTAGGCTTGTCAGTGTTCAACATAAGGTCCAGTGGAGTGCAAAGATGGAGAAAGAACTCCCTAGCCTGGATGACAGGACTAAAGGTGGGGGTGTAGATGAGCCAGTCATCTAGATACAGGGACATCAGGAACCCTTGCAGTCTGACAGGGACTTTAACCAATTCTATACACTTGGTGAACACATGGGGGGGCTGTGTGTAGACCTAAGGGCAGGGCCCTGAAATGGAGGTGACTGACTCCCAGCCAGAAATGGAGAAATCTTCTGGAGCACCTGTCCATGTTTATATGGTAGTACGCTACCTGAAGGTCCATCAAGCACATGCAGTCATCCTTGATCAGTAATGGAAGAATGGACTGTACCATGAAAATCCAGAACTTTGGCTGCCTGACATATTGACTGAGATAGCAAAGGTCCAAAAATGGCCTTAGGTCCCCATTCTTTTATCTTGAGTAAGTTCCAGGCCCATGTTCATCTGATGGGACCACCTGGATGACTCCTGTTCAGTAGCTTTTTTTTTTTTTTTTTTTTTTTTACTTCTAGAGATGCTCCCCGTCTTTGAAAGAGAGGAAAATTGGGGAGCTTTTTTGATGACAGAGGCAAAACAGAAAGGGAACTGAATAACTTCTGGTTATGATCTTCTGCTCCCATGTGTCTTGGGTGATGGATGTCCAGGCCTTGGGGTGCAGAGATGAGTGTTCCCCTTGACTACTTCCACAGTGCAGCAGTTCAGGAGCAATGAAAAGGCCTACTGGGGAACGGCTCCCGGAAGCCTTGATTTTGTGGACCACCTGTGCCACAGGAGGGGCTATCCCTGAGGTTTCAAGGAAGAACACTTATGACTTCTTCCCTCCCTTCTGGTTGTGAGAAAAGGAACGCTAGAGGTACAGGACCATATTTCTATGGCAGAAAGAGTTTTCCCGCTTTGCTCACTTCTGAAGAGTATTAACTTAAGGTCCGAAAACTGCTGAGCCATCAAAAGGGCCACTGATAAAGGATGTCTTGAAATGCTCTGCAAAGCAACACAAGTGTATCCAGGCATGTCTCTTTATGGTTGCGCCAGTGCCTGTAGCTTGAGCAGTGCCCACAGTTGCATCGACACATTTCAAAGAAACTGAAGGGTGGTCAGTTGCCAGTCCAATGTTTTCTTGTCCTCTGCAGAGATAGACCCAGAGGGAAAGATTAGGACAGCCCCTTTGTCAAATCCCTCTGAAATCATGTCACGTGTCAAGTAGTTCAGTGCCCTCAGTGAGAGGGTTGCTGAAGTGTACACCCACTTCCCAAATCTGTCCAGTGCTCTGGATTCTCTGCTAGCGGGGTGGACAGAAGAGTTTTCTTCAGCAACCTCCTTTTTGGTGTCCACTGCCGCCACCACCATGAAATCGGGGGGGGGGGGGGGCCTTGCTCCAACACAGTCATTGGGTGGCACTATAAATTTATCTGGCTTGCAAGTAATCTGTTCAGCCACATCCATGCCCACTCTGAGATAAGGTCAAACATCTCATCAGCAAGAGGGACCACCCAAGAAGTAGCTGGGCTGGACCCAAAGGCCTCAAGAAACTCTTACTCCTCCAGGAAGGGGGCTTTGAAGGACCACCTACCTTTATATGTCTCAAAGCTTCAAAGATCCCCACTGACAAAACACCCTTGGGGGGGGGGGATCTGGGGAATCCCTCCCCTTCATCAAAATCAGTATCTTCGCTTAATGACTCCTGTGGGCAGTCAATGTGTCTCCCCTTACATGCATGCTGAGGACCCTCTACAGTGGGGTGTTTCTGGGAAGGCTCAGAAAAGGAGTAAGAGTCTTGAAGATGGACATTCTCAAGGCACAATGGGGCCAGCTGTCCTGACAGGATGGGATAAAGCAGGATCAGGACCCAAGGGAATCTGATGGGGATGAATAGAGCTGAGTGAGGATGAGAAGTCTACTCATCAGACAGAGAGAGTACTCTCTCAACAGCCACAAACACCGAAGCTAAACAGGAACCTGAAATCATCTTGGATGGAGCTGAAGCAGTGGCTCCAGGCAGATTCTGGTGTCCAACTTGACCAGGCTCTGAAGCAAATGCCAGAGCACAGCTGTCTAGTGTTGAGGCACAAGAGGAAGGGAAGACCCATTCATTGAGGAATGGATAGAAGAGACATAATCAGATCCCATGTTAAGGACTCCTGAGATCTGGCAAAAAACTCTGCAAAGATCAGCAAGCCATCTAATTAAGGAAACATGAATGCCTTGCAGTCTGCGGTGGGCTGTCTCTAGAGCTAGACATTTTGTAAACGCCCTAGGAACTGTAGCTAACTCAAAGGATAATATACAGAAATGATAATGAGACCCAGATCCAGAATCTGAGAATTGTATGCAGCATGTGGCTATGGGAATGTGACAATAACTATCTTTTAAGTCTATGTTGCCATAAAACTCGAAGAGGAACGACTGGTAACAGACTCTAAAGGGTCAACATTGTGAATTTTGGTACTTTCACAAACTGGTTGAAAAAGTAAAGACCAGAGACATTCTGGCGTAGGCAGCTTCCTCCCTTTGGGGTAAAGGCACCAGCAGTATTATTACTAGGTTAAGAGTGCATGGAAGAACCAGAGGAATAATCTCTGCTGGGTATGAATGGCAGGGAAGAAAGGAGATACATGCATTCAGTGGAAACTGCAACCCTCCTGAACCAGCATTCCTACCCAAGAGCCTGAAACCATTTTTTTACTAAAGGGAAAGATTGACAGCCAGTCCACTGGGCAGACAGATGCAAGGACAGGCAGAGAGGGGTGCAGAAATGTTGGCATAGTCATCCTAAAGCTGTAGTCTGCCCCCCCCCCCCCCCCCATTTCTGTTTATTTTTGGAAGGAGCACATTTTATTGTTCCCCTCCTGCCATCTCTTTTTTTGTTCCCTGGCCATTAGAAGAGGACAGGGATTGATTAAAAAAAAAAAAGTAAAGACATAGGCAGAGGATTTGTACGTTTTATAATCTGGGGCTTGAAAAATCTTAGTAACTCCCCAAATTAATTTCCCTCTGTCATCAAACTGAGAATCTGAGTAGTAGCAAGAGCCAAATAAAAACCATCTTATTTAGAGTAGAGTTTAAAATTTCAGACTTTACCTCATCAGAAATCTTCAAGCATATTGTCTCTAAACAGTAGCAGCAGTAGATGTCCTAGAAACAGCATTTGCACAATCATATACACTTTTCAAAGCAAGTTTAGACACCTGAGACAAGTTAAAAATTTTAGGACTTAAACAGGATCCAAAAAGGAAATTCTCCTATAAAATCTAATACCTTACACTTCTAGTCCACATATCCACATAGGAAAGGGTGGTATTAAAAAGCATTCTGCTTTTTTGGCAGCGCAGAAGGCTGAGGCAGTCAGGGTAAAGTATAGTTGTGTACACTTACCATAAATGTAGATGTTCGAGTGCATTCACTGTTGCAGTCATTCTATTTGGGTAATCTGCTGGCAGGTTGCCCTCAGTCGGCCTGAATATCAAAGTCTTGGGTCCTGTGTCAGTTGCTGTCTCCTCTTCCATGACGTCAGGGGTATAAAACATGCAGCCAACGCCATTTTCTTTAGTTTTTCTTGCCCCAGATGTCAGGTGCCCCCCAAATGGGGAGCAAAAAAAAAATATATACATATATGTATATATACACACACACACATACACACACATATTATATATATATATATATATATAAATGCAATTGTAGCAACATAAACTTTCCCTTCATTTAAAAGCAACTACACCACAAAGGCTGTAGAATATAGTGAAGGAAGGAGAAGTTCTAGAAAAAAGGGGGATGGCAGGTGGGTAACCCAGACTGCAACAGTGAATACACTCGAACATCTACATTTAGGGTAAGTGTACACAACTGTACTATATTCTTCATGTTTCACTGTTGAAGTCATTACATTTGGGTAGAATCCCAAAGCTATGGATGGGAGACAGGAACTAAATAGCACTAGGAGCGGTTTATAAGGCCCTGCAGAACTGCAGTGGCAAAGCCTGCCCTGGACTCAGAGAAGAGAGGCAAATGATAATGCTTTGTAAAAGTATAAACAGAGCTCCAAGTAGCAGCTTCTAGAATGTCTTTGGTTGGCACCCTTCTGAGAAAAGCTGCTGAGGTAGATGCAGCCCTGGTGGAATGTGACTCGATTCCCTTGGGCACTGGTTTACCATGATGCAAATAGCAGAAACAAATGCAGTGGCTTATCCACTTTGAAATAGTCTGCTTTGAAATAGCCTTCCCCTCTGATCCTGCAGCAAATGCCACCAGTAGCTGCTCAGACTTTCTTAGAGATATGGTCCTGTTTAAGCAGAATCTCAGTTGTCTGTGTACGTCCAAGGAATGCAGAATCCGCTTCCCCTTGTTCTGCAGATTTGGGAAAAAAGTTGGCAGGTGAATAGTTTGGTTCAGAGCCACACTGGACACCACCTTAGACATAAAGGAAGGATTGGTCCTGAGAGACACCCTGTCCGGGTAAAATGTAATAAAAGGCTTCACAGCCATGAGGGCCTGTAGTTCTGAAACCCTTCTTGCTGAAGTGATTGCCAGAAGGAAAGCGGTTTTCCAAGATAAAAACTTTATATCCGCAGTAGCTGCTGGTTCAAATGGAGACGGTGAGTTTTTCCAACACAAAATTGAGGTCCCATGCAGGAGTTGGTGATCTTCTGGGAGGCCTTAAATTTTTGGCCCCTCTAAGATACTGTTTTAGCAGAGGATGAGAAAAGATGGGAGGCTCTGTGTTGTAATGAGCAGAGATGGCAGAGGCATGGATTTTTATTGATGAAAAAGATAGGCCCTTGTCAAGCATCTCAGTCAAGTATTGTAAAATCTGAGGAATATTTGGCTTTGCTGTGTCCGTCCCTTGTGCTTGGTTCCAAGCACAGAATCTCTTCCATTTATGAGCATAACATTTTCTAGTACTAGGCCTTCTGGCTTCCAAAATGACATCCATCACAGATTTACTAAGAGGTGTTGTTTGACTAATTACATGATCAGCCATGCTGTCAGGTTCAGAGTTTGGAGCTGGTTGTGCAGAATTTGATTGCTCTGCTGAGACAGTAGATGAGGTATTTGAGGCAAGTACCAAAGAGGGAGTTGAGACATATTCCTTAGAATTGGGCACCAGTGCTGGTGAGGCCAGTCTGGGGCAATTAGGATCATTTTTGGATTTTCCTGTCTGACCTTTAGTAAGACCTTGGGAAGAAGAGGCAGAGGAGGAAAGGCGCAGACTGATAGGTTTTTCCAACTGAAGGATAGGGCATCCACTTTCCATGCTTGTCTGTGATAAGTCCTTGTGCAGAAGTTGTCCAGTTGATAATTCTGGGGAGAGGCAAATATATCTATGTCCGGACTCCCCCTTTTCTCTATCATGCTGAAGACTTGTGGATCTAGTTTCCACTCATGGGGGTCCATAAGATTTCTGCTTAAGTCGTCTACCAGAGTATTTTGTTTTCTTGGCAGGAACTGAGCTTGAAGATGTACTTTGTAAGTCAAGGCTGTGTCCCACAATGCTATGGCTAATCTGCAAAGGGGGCAGGAATGTGTACCCCCCCTGCTTGTTTATGTACCACATAACCGTGGTGGTGTCCGTCTTTATCAGTAGTTGTCCTGGATGACGTAAGTCCTTGAAGGCTGTCAGGGCATTCTGAACAGCTAACATCTCTTTCTGGTTGATATGCAGATGCATTTGTTTTGGGCTCCATATGCCCTGAATGCATCTCCCCGCCAGGTGGGCCCCCCAAGCATAGTCTGATGCGTCTGTAGTTAGGGTTTGGGTGGCAGGGGGTAGTGAAAGACCGTCCCATTTCCTGGTGACACGTCTCTGCCCACCAAAGAAACTCCTGTTGTAGGCAGGGAATGAGAGGAATCATCGTTTCCAGACTGTGACAATGTTGACTCCATAAACTTTTTAGATACCACTGTAGTTTCCTCATATGCTGTCTTGCATATGGAATTAGTAGAGTGCAGGATGCCATGAACCACAAAGCCTGCAGAATTTGTCTTGCAGATAACTGGGTTTTTGTTACCATCTGTTTGAAGTAAATAGTCAGTTGCCTTTGTCTGGCGTAAGGTAAGCCATCTGGGCAGTTGTATTGAAGCTTGCACCCAGGAATGTAATCTTTTGAGAGGGTACCAGTTGTGATTTCCTTTCGTTTATTGTGTACCCTAGGCATGTTAGAAGCCTTTTTGCAAACGCCAGATGCTGAAGAAGAATGTCCTTGTTTTCTGCTTGAATAAGCCAGTCGTCCAAGTAAGGATAGATATGCTTCTTTATCTGCAAAATGCAATTACTGGTGCCAGGCACTTTGTAAAGACCCTGGGCGCAGTAGATAAGCCAAAGGGCAGTGCAGAGAATTGGTAATGCACAAAACCAGCCTTGAAGCGGAGGTATCTTCTGCACGATTCCTTATTAGGATATGCAGGTATGCCTCTTAAGTCTAGAGTCACTAGCCAGGTGTTCTTGCCCAGCATGGGCAGAAGCTGTTGCAAAGTCAGCATTTTGAATTTTGGGATGTCCAAGAATGTGTTCAAAATCGATAAATCCAGTACTGGGCACCAGGTATTGTCTTTTCTGGGTACCAGGAACAGTCATAAGTAAAACCCTTGCCCTTTTTCCTGTTCTGGTACTGGCTGAATAGCCCCCATATCCATGAGGGGCATAACTTGTTTCTGAGCCTCTGCTCATTGATTTTGTGGCAGATCTGGCCAACCGTTTGGAATTGGCAAAGCATGGAAATGAAATCTGTATCCCTGGGATACTATGTTTAATACCCACTTGTCCTTGGTTATTAACTACAAATTTTGAGCATGACGTGCTAATTTTCCCCCTAAGGGGGCTGCCAAAAGATAAGTGCTTGGTGATGGCAGAAGGAAGTCATTAAGACTGTTTACTGTAGGACTGTGCTTTGTTTCCTCCAGATTTGGAGGTAGAGGCACCCCATTGCTTTGACCTGTAAGAACCCTGTGATTGGTATCTAGAGCCTTTTGAGCGCATGGATTTGCCCCATGAAGCTCTGTCAGACACAGGAAAGGACCAATTTTTTGTAGGCCAGTGTCTACTAAATCTTGGTGGCTGCACTTGTAAGAAGTCTTTTACAGTTTGCATAGACTTAGCTTTGTCTTCCACTTTCTTTAAAACCTCTTCTGCCTTATTACCAAACAGAGTATCATGCTGTAAAGGTGCATCCAACAATTTAGCTATAACATGATCAGGCAGATTTTGCTCCTTGAGCCAGGCATGCCTTCTAAAGTAACTGCGGCCCTGCAGGAGAACTCAAAGGAATCAAAACCACATTGCAAAGTATGCTTTCCAACCTGTTCTGCTGCATGCAATAATTCCTGTAATTCTTTATTTTCCACACAATCAGAAATCAACATCATTTTCTGTTTCAATAATCCCATAACAAGCTGTCAATATTTAAGCATATGAAACTGGCAGTTTAAGGCCCTAATTGCCAAGGTTGCAGATGTATAAACCTTCTTTCCCCATCTATCCAGCGCTCTGGAATCTCTATCAGAGAGGGTAGGATTCTTAGCTGTAGAGGCCTTTACACCTTCGGGACCCTGTGAGATAGTTTCAGGGTCAGCAGCAGGAGTTTTGAATAAAATTTTGTGGGAGTCACGAACCCTGTAATATCTGTCTGGCTTACTAGGAGCCGGAGGTAGGGAATCTGGAGCCATGCTTGATTCCGAAAACACATAATCAATAATGTCTAATACAGGAGGTATGGCCAAAGGCCTATGCTGAGGAAGAAGGAGGAAATCCCTAAGCCTCTTTTTCGATTCAGAGAAATCCTGACTCGCCCAGTGAAAATGTTCCCTCAAAGTATGCAAGGTTTCTCCAAAAGAATAATCTTCAGGAGGAAATGCAGATAGGAAGGATTCCTCTGCATATGAATCCTCATACAGTGGTATAGAAAATTCTTGATCAGAAGAAATAGAAACCTGATCTGAAGATTAATAATCAGTGTTTTGCTTAGGCCTCTTATCAGGGGTGGGTTGGTAACCCCTGATCAAGGTAATTAAGTCTTCGGCCAATTTGATCATCTGTTTTTTGGGCATAAAGGCCTGAGCACGTGACTCATGCATCGTTTTTTTAGCCTTAGAAGTTGCTGTTGTCTTTGTTTTTGAAGCTGGCATCGGTTTTATATAGAAATGCTGAGGCCTGAAAACACCTTCAGATGCCGGTGCCTGCTCAGCGGCTCCAGACCCATCTGAGGGAGAGACATCCGTGGGTACAATACTCTGAGAATCTCGCGGCATGCTGGACTCCACATGGGTCTCGGTAGAGGCCTGCGACTCGAAAGTTGTGGGTATCAGGGGCTGCGAAAGCACCTCACTGAGTACCAGCGAACCGGCGACTGGCTTAGGAGAAGCTTCATCGGTTTTGGACCTCGATGGTCTGTCTCTGTCCTTTTCTTTGCATTTTTTGTGGACTCCGGTAGTTGGATTGCTATCAGACTACATTTCAGGGTAATTAAATATGTTTCCAAAATATTTTGAAACAAAGATATACCGACGCTTAATAGTGCATTGGTTAAATCTAGCACAAAACCGACAGCAAGGCACGTTATGATCTGGGCCTAGGCAAGGAATACAATACAAATGGAAATCCTTATGAGGTATTTGCTTCCCACAAGTAATGCAATTATTAACTTTTATTGACATCGGTAAGGAGCAAGAAAAAGGTTCCCCAATGGGGTACTTAGCTTTAATTGAAGACTTCGGTTCTGAAACTCAAATGCGAAAATTTCAGGAGTCAGCCGACCGGCACTTGCGAACTGCTTCCGCTTTGGGCACCGCACGGCAAGAAAGACTAAAAAAAATGGCGTTGGCTGCATGTTTTATACCCCTGACAACCTGACGTCTTGGAAGAGGAGACTGCAACCGATGCAGGACCCAATACTTTGATATTCAGGGCAACTTGCCAGCAGATTACCCAAATGTAATGACTGCAACAGTGAAACACGAAGAACATCTGTGGACAGCATGTAATACATCTTCCTAGGCTGGCATAACAGGAGGAATGGGTGTAGTATCTGGTAAATCCTCTTGCAGCATTATATAATATTTTCTCAGTTTTAGGGGAACATCTACTTGTTTCAACAAAAATACATAATTCATCCTTGAACTAGTCTTAGAAAATGAAAACTTATCTAATGGAGATAGAGAGAACAAACCATTCTGTCTATCAGAGTCTTGGGATTGAAAATCAGAAAAAGAACAGTCCCATCTCTGACCATGTCAGAATCCTCTGATATTTTCCTCAGGAATATGTTGACCTAGTTAGTTATCCAATGTGTATTTCTGCTCTCCAGGGCAGAAAGCCTGCAATGAACTCCTGGGTATGGTATGGAAATCATCCTTACAAACAAAAAATTTCTCTGTATGATCAATGTCTAACCTTTTCATAGGTAGGTACTAGGCTATCTGCCCGAAGGCATTTATAAGTCTAGATGGAATGTGTTGGCTTTCACCGACCCCTTAGATTAGTTCCATGTGCCTCTGTCCAGCACAGCCACTGAAGTGATCCATGGGGTAAACTTTCTGTTTCCCATCCACTTGTCAAGGTTTCTCTTGAAGAGGGTTAGCAAGGAGCTCTGCCTAATGTAGATTGGAATCTTGTTCCAGAGCATGGGAAGTCTCTGGGACAGGAATCTATCCATCCAGCACGTCCTATTTATTGTTGTGGTGAGGAGTTCCCTGGAGCATGTGGCTTGAAGGGATATGGTTTTCTTTAGGTGGAACGTGTCCATCAATTCTGGGTTGGACATGGCCTTGTATGTCAGGCAGGGATCACCTCTGAGTAGGCAGTATGCAACTTAGTACAGCTGGAGTTTCTTCAGTCGAGCTAAATAGGGCATCTGCTTGAGGCCAGTGATCCTCTTGCTGAGGTATTTCTCTGGTCTTTCCAGTTGTTGCAGGTGTCTTGTAAGATACATCCCAAATGGGGCATTGTACTCTATGATGGGTCTGATGAGTGATGCATACAGGGGCCCAATGACCTCTTTCGATCAGGATGCAAACCCTTTTGTGATTAGATGGGCCACATAAAAGGATTTCCTAACCACTTTGGCAATGAGATTATCAAAGGAGAGGTTACTATCTACTTGGGCCCCCAGATCCCTTATTACGTCTTCCATTTTAGGGGGCTACTGCCTATGTGGTAGTTTGTGGGTACTTTGTTTTTTCTAAAGGGGATGACTGTGCACTTTTTGGCATTTAGCTTGAGGCCATGGTTTTGACACCAGGTATGTCTCAGTGAGACCTTTTTGGAGGATGTCTGTGTCAGCCGGAGAGTGAATTATAGCCCCTAGTTTGCAGTCGTCTGCGAACTTGTCAGCCATAGTCCTCCTGTGCTTGCCTGTACCTCTGAGAAGTATATGCCGAACAGGAGAGGTCCTAGGACTGAGCCCTGGGGAACGCCACTTGTAACCGGTTTACAGTCAGACCTAGCTCCTACAACTCTTACCATGTGGGTTCTATCCGTGAGCCATTTGGCAACCCATCTCGTGACAAAGGGGTTTAAGTTCAGGCTGGTGAGCTTGTCTATAGTACCCGAGTGGGGAATGGTGTTGAAGGCCCTTGCAAGGTCTAGGTAGGCTGTGTGGACCACCTTTCCCTCGTCTATAGCCTTGGTAATGGTCTCAAAAGTCCACCAGGTTTAGGAGGCATGATCTGCCCTTAAAGACGAACTGGGTAGGGTCCAGTGTTTGGAGGTTTCCAATGTCTCTGTTAATGAGATCCATGATGACATGCTCCATCGCTTTGCAGACCAAGCTACTCAGGCTTATAGGATGATAGTTCCCGGGGTCCGTTGTGGCTCCGTCTTTGTGGAGTGGAATAACCGTTGCTGTGCGCCACTCTGTGGGCATGTAGCCTGTGGAGAGGCTGAGTTTAAACAGTGTGTTCAGGTGAGGGGTTAGTTCATCTTTGAGCTCATGTAGGATGCAGCCCAGGACACCGTCCGGTCCCATTGATGATGTTTTTGGCTTTGGAGAGGGCTGTTTTAACCTGAGTGTCTGTGAATTCAGGGGCACTGCATTCTTCTGGTATAGTTATGGGCCCTTTTGGGGGTAAGAGGGGGGGTGAAGTTTGCACTGAACCTGTCTGCCAGGATGTTGGCTATATTGGTCGGTTCAGTGTATATTGTGCCATTCTGCACTAACTCCGAACAGATCGGAGAATTGCCACTTAGATTCTTGACATAGCTAAAGAATGCCTTGTGGTTATCTTTGGAGTCCATGGCAATTTTTTCTTTCAAGCTATCCTTGGATGATTTTATGAGGGAATGTAGTTTCTTGCTGATACTGATCAGGGATGTCTTCCTTTCTTGGGATTTTACTCTTTTCTGTACTAGTTTCCTCCTTTTATTGTGTCGCTTGTTTATGAAAAGGGTCCACCAGACTGGTTTCCTTTTCTTGCAGGAGTGAGTCTTGGTTTTGTTTGAGATAGCATGATCCATGCATTCTTGTAGGTGCCTGTAGAGTGCATTAGTAAAGGATTTTGCAGCTTGGACAGCTTTATCCTTTAACATGGGGGTTTTGAAACTGCACACCTCGGTCTTAAGTAATGTGAAGTTTGCTTTTGAAAAGTTTTTCACTGTGGTTTCTTTGACCGGGGGTGGTGGCGGAATGTGCATATTCAGAGTGATTAGTTTATGGTCAGATCTAACCAGCGAGGGGTTGAAGTCACCGGTCGCCCATGTTGGTGATGATCAGGTCCAATATGTTGTCACATCTGGTGGGGGTGTTGACCAGTTGATCCAGGGAGTTTGAGTTTATAAATTCTAGGAAATGTTGGGCAAGGAAGTTTGTACTTGAGTAGTTCTCCCAGTTAATGTTTGGGCAATTGAAATCACCCAATATCAGGGTGTTTGGTAGGACCTTTATGGTTCCCAGTGTTTCCAGGAATGTAGAGTGGGGTTCCTGGGACATGGTGGGTGATCTGTAGCAAGCTATCATATGAATAGCAGTTTTGCCCATTGTTAGTTGCACGTGGATGATCTCTGAAGCATTGTGCTGTGCCACTAACCTGGAGGTGTGGGTATCCTTGATGAATATGGACACTCCCCCACCTTTTGTATTTCAGTCTGGGTTTTGTGGCCGAAATGTATGGTATGAGTTGCAGCCTGGTAGTGCTGGGGTGCTCTCTGGAGCCTTAAACCAGGTTTCTGTTACTGCACATATTTTGATTTTCTCCATACTGAGGAGTGCCTCGAGTGCGTGCATTTTGAGGTTTAGACTTCTGGCATCGAGTAGCATTATCCTCAGTTTTTTGCTACTTGTGCTACTTACGGTGGTTTGCCTTTTGAGCCTTGCCTAAAAAAGGCACTATGGGGGTGGCAAGAGCATTGGTCAGTATTTGGAAGCCAAAGGGTGACAGGTGCAAGCGGTCTCTAGCAAAGCAGCGTGGCTTGTCGAGCATGTCATCCCAGGCTGACAGACACTGGATCCCCTCTGAATGACACCAGAAGATTAGCCAATTGTTGAAATTGATAATTTTTTCTCTATACCGTGGTATCATTCTTGGTGAGGGCAGGATGCTACTCAGGGTTCAGAGTCATACCGGCCTGGGCTACGTGATCAAAGAGCTCCTCCATGTCTCTTTTTATGTAGTCCAGGGTGGTATGGCTCAGGTCATTCACACCAACATGGACAATGACATTGTCATATTTGTACTTGTTCTGGAGTGACCTGAGTGCTTGTGTTATGTGGTGAATCCTGGCACCAGACAGGCAGCTAACAGTAACCTTCTCCTTGTTCAGCCTAGTGAGTGGGACGTCAGTGTGCCGGACTATAGAGTCACCTATTACTAGTGTGTTGGATATGTTATTTTGCCTTAGGGGCTGTGATTGTGCGGCACACTGGTTTTGTGAAGTATATGTTTCATGGTTTGTGTTGGGGGTGGAGGTTGCTTGGATGTCTGCTTTGGAGGTCTCTGTTGCTTCTGCAGATTTTTATTTAGAGCCTCCGAGTATGTTTTCGTGTATTTATGTGTGTTTTTTGCCGGTGCTGGTTTCATAGGTCTATGTGAAACTGGTGGTGTGATGCAAGTAATTCCATTCTCCTCTTGACTGCCTGGTCCAGTCTTGGGTTGAGAGAGCTTAGCCTCCAGTTTGGCTGTATATTTGCATCTCTTGCATATATTAGTGCTTGGTGGAAGGAGGAGAGGATTGTCTGTGTATATAAGGCAATTGTAACATTGCCTCAAAATGCCCAGGTTCACCAGTTGAACCGGAGAGTACACCTGAAACTGCCCTTTGGACATGCCTGGATAGGTACAGCGAACTGTTTTACTGACTGGCTGGTAAGGTCGAATAAAGAGCCTTGTCTTTCTCTACAGTATAGGGGGCGGGGTCTAATGCTAAGGTTTATTAGTGCTTGCTATGAGTTTTGAGCATGTGCCGGTATGAGAAGTGAATGGTTTGAGTGCTTAAGTTGAAAGTTTGTCTAGTTTCAAGGGAAAAATTGAAGAGTAGACTTTGTGGAGCCGGAAATAGTTATACCCTAGCTAACCGGTGCTGCCTGGCACGCAAAACCGCGCAAATGCAGGTTTTATAGCAGGGAAATGAAAGAGATAGAAATTAGCCCAAAATGGCCAATAAACTACTAATTTCTGGGCTGAAACCACTCCTCCAGGGAAAGATAGGTTGCTCAAAGCTCCTTCCCTCATAGTGAACAGAGAAACTTCCTTCTATCCAAGTAACGTATGGGCAAACACAGAAACTTGTAACACAGCCCTGAATTCAGCACTAACATGAAAATTGGACTATACTAGCTTGGAAAGGCGAAAACATAAGTTTTCTTTTTTTTTTTTTTTTCAGAAAATAAAGCAGATACAATCAAAAAACCACTTTAAATGCACAGAAATGGCTACCACACTTTTGTGTGTAGCTTACAACAGTTAAACAGGTAATTCAAGCACAAAAATGACTTTGTTAAAGTGCAGGCAGTAAAATAAGTACAATACGTAGCTGAAACAAGCTTTTTAACTCACAGAAACTCTAGAAAATCGGCATTTTAGGTGGAATTAGCTAAAAGCAGCAAGAAAATGCAGAAAAAGGATACTTAATCACTCTAAAGTCTCTCTTTTGTCTCTCTGCTGCTGTAGAACTCTGCAGGGCACCAGGCAGGAGCTTGCTGAGTTGTATACTAGCGCAGAAACCTTGCAAATACGGGTTTTATAGCAGGGAAATTTCTTTTTCTAGCGACATCCTTGGAAGGCGATAGAATGAGAGATGGCACTTCATTCCAAGCAACAGGTCTCTTTCCTCAGCTTCTCCAAGAAGAAGCTTACAGACCCAAAGAGGATGTTTCTCCCATGCCTGAACTGGATGCTTGAACAGCTGCAGAGAACGTGGCTAATCCCCAGTCCATAGTGGCAGAAGGGAGTACACCACAGGAACCTGGAGAAATGAGTGAGTGGTCAGATGAACAACAATGTCCGAGGCATTGTAAGAGCCCGCAGTGTTTGCAAGGCCTCCAATTCTGTTTTTTTTTTTTTTTTTTTTTGGATACAGCAGGAGAAGAAACACAAAACCAGTGTAAAAATCCATGCTGTAGTTGATTAAGAAGCCCAATGTCAGTAAGCACTGCAGGGAAGAGTTGGTCAGAAGATAAGTTGTAAGGCAACTGTTCAAAAGCAGCGCATGCGTGCATACACACTCCCCTCCCTCAAAATTCAAAAGTAAAAGCACAGGCAGTACGCTAAAACCCCCGTCAGATTTTTTAAATACCTTTCATAGAAAGTGCACTAAGAGAAAAAAAGAAATTAAGACAAGATGTCACAAAGGGTACACAAGCATCAAACATAAAATACATTTCTAAATGCTTAAATATAACACCTTCAAGCTAAATATCTCAAGCATTAAATAATGAAGGAAAGTTGTCACAAAATGTACACAAGCAGCAAAACACTCAAACAGTGAAGATAACAAAAACTCTTCCCAATCTTTATATCCTTACACTTCAGTTCAAGTGTCTTGAAAGTAGTACAACACTGCTCACAAAACAACCACATACAATAAACAGCACAGTTATAAAAATATCAGTTACTGACAAGAACAATCTGACATTAATAAAATTACCAATATTCTACGTAAAATAATAAAAAAAATTGGTTGGGGAACGGTTCCACTATGGGAACTTAGCTCTCAGAAATGAAAATTATAGCCAAATTGCTGCTCCTGAGAAGCCTCAGAGCTGCTTTTCTTTCAGCCAGCAAGAAAGTACTTAAGATTCATTCAAGCTGATTGGCAACTCCCCACCTCTAGGCTTTCAATTCAGCAGTCAGAGTGAAGACGTGGGAGGGAGGCAGAGTTTTGTGAAGTTGCCTGGTTGTTTCCCAGGCAAGATAAAACCCATGTAGCCAAAAGGCTACTGCAGCAATAAGAACGATGAACATCCTCTAGGATCCTTCCAGTTTCTTGCTATGTCTAGTGATATACATCCCAGAAGGGGTGTTGTATTCAGCAACATGGATGATCAATGCAGAATACAGACTGGTAAGAACATCCTCAAATCTAGAGGAAATACGTTTTGCAATCAGCTGCACCAGGTAAAAATACTGCAACCATTTCTGCAACACAGTGGTCAAAGTTAAGGGAATTATCTACTAATTTCCAAGGTCTCAAATCACATTTTAATTTTGAAGTGGGCTGCTGTCTCTACTATAAGATGGACAAAGGGACTGTTTACAAAATTCAACAATATTTCTCTTTTTAGCATTTCTTTTTAACCTGTTTTTTTTTTTTTTTTTTTTTTTTTGAGAACCAGTTTTTGACGTGTTTAAGTTCCAGCTGAAGGTTCTGCATATCAGAAGGGACCTTGAAGATGACACCAGGAAGTATGCAAGCAACAGACAGATTGTTAAAAACCTTGATTACATGCGTTTTATAAACAACATACCTAAAATTAAATGAAGTTTTGTGTCGGTCTGGAAGGCATAATGTAATGTAACTAAAAATGGTGACTGACGAATGTGTTCTAATACTTGTCGCTCTGTCCTCGTATGTTCAGCAGTTTTGGCCTTCTGAATTATTGTTGCTTTTTTCAGTACTTTCATTGCATACAGTTTCCCCGCATCATGGCCACTCACTTTCTTCACCAAAAATACCTTTCCGTATGCTATATATGAAAGAAAACCATGATAGCTTAACATACGTTAATGCTGCAGTCAGAAAATGCATCAGCTGATGTTAACAATAATAATAATAATAATAATAATAATAATAATAATAATAATAATAACAAAAAAAAGTTACATACTCACCATAATGTTACAACTGTGTTGCCCATTTTCATTTTTCATCAACTGATGGGTCTTGGATCCAACTCCACCGCTTTTACCAGATCCTTGTACCCAAACTCTCTACCTTCTTCATTTTCCCACAATGACCTGCCTGCCTATCATACCTCATCTGGGGTTTGCTGACCATAGAAGACAGTGCACAATATCTTAAGATTTAAGAAGGTACAGGGAGGAAAAAAGAGCAGAAGCCCAAACAAGGAACAGTTCCCAAACTGAAACTCTTAGGTCTATCCAGGAGTAAAGGGAGACATTAGGAGGGTGGTTAGTTGAGGAAGAATGAAAATGGACACAACAGATGTAACATTATGGTAAGTACATGACTTTTTTTATCTGATGTTGTCAATTTCATTCATTCCTCAGCTGATGGGACAGAGTCCCCAGCTAGACGAAACTTGGGTGGTCCTCATGAAAAGATATTCCAGAGTACTGTGGACCAAAATTCATCTCTTTTCCTACAAATCAAAACTAATCTGTAATAAACAATAGAAGTATAACCACTGGATGAAGTGGCATATGCGCAAATGTCATTTATCGAAGCACTTGACCAAAAGGGGGTTCCACCTGTGTCCTTCTTGAGCAGGGGCAATGGGTGCTGATTTTAGTGTCTGATTGTATCAGACACCCTTGGGTACATGGGTTGAACTTGGCTAGGCTTGTAAGGGCCCTGGGACTGTTAGCCTAGTACAGAATAGTTGTGTAAAATCGTACTATAACCATAGATGTCCTTCTCTTCCATGTTGCAGTATTCATAACATATGCGAGAGTCCACTTAGGTGAACAGAATCTCCAGCCAGTATACAAAAGACACAAGCTACTGCAAGGTACATGCGATGTTGCACATAGAACAGCCAAGCATCTGCCATAAAAGTGATGTCTCCACGTGCCATTCTCAGAACTGAATGCCCCAATCGGAATATCAATTCAAGGATAACCGAGAGAAAAAGAAAATCCAAAGACATATCCAAGGACGAGCATGAACCAAGGGGGAAGGAGGGTGGGAGAGAATACTGCAACATGGAAGACAAGGACATCTATGGTTATGGTAAGATTTTACACAACTATTCTATGTCTTCTATTGCCATGTTGCAGTATTCATAACACAAGGGAGAATACCAAAGCTCATTAGTGAGAATGGGGTGGGAGTACAAGAAGTCTCCACAAATCCAAGCACAATTGCTCTAGCAAATCCTGCTCTGGATCTGGAAACTGAATCCAGTTTCGAGTGTTTTGTAAAGGTATGAACAGAGACCATGTAGCTGCTTCTAGGATAGAGGCAGTGGCCAATCATTTAAAGGAAGCTCCAGAGGAGGCCACAGCTCTAGTAGAATGGGCCTTCACAGAGGTTTTTCTCTGAGAAAGAAAGACAGAGAGCAAAAGTTAATGGTCTTTGAGATCCAAGATGAAACAGTCTGTTTAGAGACATGTTTACCCAGCACCTTGGGGTAAAAGGAGACAAAATTTCTCAGTCTTTCTAATGGACTTGGTCTTGCTCAGATAAAATCTTATAGCAATAACCCACGCCTGGGTGTGGGTAATGCTAAATTTACCCACGGTTGGCGTGGTTTGGTCAGGCGAAGCCCGAGGACCAAACAAAGCCAACCGTGGTAATTAGCATTACCCACACCCAGAAGTGGGTTATTGCTATTATACCATGACATTATTTAAGAAAAGAAACTGTTACTTTTCTTAAATAATGGCATAGTATAAGGCCTGTTTACTGCCCTTCCGCAGATGTCTGGCATCCGCGGCAGTTCTGATGTACTGCGCGCCTGCGCAGTACATCAGAGTTGTGAGCAAAAGCAACGGAGAAATCAAGATCTCCGTTGCTTTTTAGTGTCTCGCTATGTTAAATGAGTTAAACATGGCGAGACAGTTTTAAAATAAGAAACGGACATCTCCCTTGCTTATTTTAAAACTGTCTCGCTATGTTAAACTCATTTAACATAGCGACAAAAAAGCAACGGAGATCTTGCTTTCTCCGTTGCTTTAAAACACTGTCTCGCTATGTTAAATGGGTTTAACATGAGACAGCTTTAAAATAAGCAACGGAGATCTCCGTTGCTTATTTTAACTGTCTCGCCATGTTAAACCCATTTAACATAGAGACAGTTTAAAAACGAGTTATACTAAGGGAAAAAAGTCCGGGGGACCGGACCTTTTTCCATTAGTATAACTCGATTTACAATGGGCACGCTGGCCAATCAGCGTGCACGTTTCGGGGGGGTCATGGTATAATAGTTATTTGTGCACATCTAAAGTGTGCAGCACCCTCTCACTGGAGTTTTTAGGAGAAGGGAAAAGGCAGGTAGATGAACAGATTGATTGAGGGACCACTCTAGGTATGAAGGAAGGGTTGGTATGCAGGTGACCCTGTCCTTGTGAAAAATCAGAATAGGCTGAGAAACCATTAAAGCTTGGAGTTCTGAAACTCGCCTAGCAGAAATAATGGCTAGTAGTAAAACAGTTTTCCAAGTGCAGAATTTTAGAGAAAAGGAAAAGTACAGTTGTGTACACTTACCATAAATGTAGATGTTAGAGTGTCTTCACTGTTGCAGTCATGACTGTAGGGTTCTCCCTTGCCGGCAGGCAGTCCTCGGTCGGCCAGAATCCCAAAGTCTGGGTCCGGCGTCGGCTGCTCAGCCATGCTCCCTGACGTCAGAGCGCCAGGAGTACAAAAGCTGACAGCCGACGCCATGTTCTCCAGTTTTTCTTGCCCCAGATGTCAGGTGTTCCAAAATGAGTAAGATCCCATACCCTTTGCAAATACACCTCAAAAGAAGGGTGATGAAGGGAACCACACAAAAGAAGAAATAAGAGGGGACAGGAGGGAGGGTAACCCAGACTGCAACAGTGAAGACACTCGAACATCTACATTTATGGTAAGTGTACACAACTGTACTATGTTCATCGTGTTTCACTGTTGCAGTCATGACTGTAGGGTTGAATCCCAAAGCAGAATAAAAGGGAGGTGGTCATAAAGTAGAGGGGGCGGCTAAAAGGCCCTGCAAGACAGCAGAAGCAAAGCCTGCCCTAAACTTAGAGTAGAGAGGTAGATTGTAGTGCTTAGAAAAAGTATGCACTGAACTCCAAGTAGCAGCTTCCAAGATGTCTTTGGTAGGAACTCCCCTGAGGAAGGCAGCTGAAGTGGCAGCAGCTCTGGTAGAGTGAGTCCTTATACTCCCTGGGATTTGCTTTCCATGGTGTGAATAGCAAAATCTGATTCCAAGAGCAATCCATTTAGAAATGGTCTGTTTTGAAATGGCTTTACCTTGGAAACTTGAAGCATAAGAAACAAACAATTGCTCCGATTTCCTAATGTCCTTGGTTCTGTCCAGGTAAAAACGTAGTTGTCTGTGTACATCCAAGGAATGCAAGATCCTTTCCCCCTTATTTTGAGGACTGGGGGAAAAAAGTTGGCAAGTGAATAGTTTGATTTAAAGCCACTTTGGAAACCACCTTAGGCATGAAAGTAGGATTAGTCCTCAAATACACCCTGTCTTGATGAAAAATAATATAAGGTTCCACAGCCATGAGAGCTTGCAACTCCGAAACTCTCCTGGCAGAGGTAAGAGCTAACAGGATGGCTGTCTTCCAAGATAAAAACTTGATGTCAGATGTGGCAGCAGGCTCAAAAGGAGGTAAGGTGAATTTTTCCAAAACATAGTTGAGATCCCAAGCAGGAATGGGTGGAGATCTAGGGGGCCTTAAGTTCTTAGCTCCTCTGAGAAACTGTCTCATGAGCTGATGGGAAAAGATTGGAGGGTCTGTATTATAATGAGCAGAAATAGCAGAGGCATGGATCTTTATGGAAGAGAAAGAGAGACCCTTATGTAAGAGGTCCATCAGGTAAAGTAAAATCAGAGGAATGTTAGGAATAAGAGGATCTGAATCCTGAGCCTGCATCCAGGAGCAAAATCTTTTCCATTTTCCTGCATAAGATTTTCTAGTGCTAGGACGTCTGGCTTCTAAAATGACATCCATAACCTGCTTGGGTAGAAGAGAATGAATCAATGACCCTGGATTAACTAGGCCGCCAGGCTGAGAGTTTGGACATGGGAGTGCAGAACCTGACCCTGGTGTTGGGACAGAAGGTTCGGAATCTGTGGTAATACCCAAGGGGGCTCCAGACAAAGGTTTTTCAGTGTTGGGTACCAAAACTGTCAAGGCCAATTTGGGGCCAGCAAAATTATCATCTTGGGTTTGTCCTGTTTGATCCTTAATAACACCCGTGGAAGAAGAGGTAGAGGCGGGAAGGCATACCCCGAGAGGTTTCTCCAACTGAAAGATAGTGCATCCACTTTCCAAGCTAGTTCGTGGAATGTCCTGGTGCAAAAAATCTGTAGTTGATGATTGAGGTGGGATGCAAAGAGGTCTATGTGAGGACATCCCCAGACTGCTGCAATCATCCTGAATATTTCGGTATCCAGCATCCATTCGTGTGGGTCCGACAGGTTTCTGCTCAGACTGTCGGCCAGGAAGTTTTGCTTCCCTGGTAGAAACTGAGCTTGAAGGTCCAGTTTGCAAGCTAGAGCTGTGTTCCACAGATTCATGGCTAGTCTGCAAAGGGGGTAGGAATGAGATCCCCTTGCTTGTTTATGTACCACATAACTGTGGTGTTGTCTGTCCGTATCAGTAGCTATCCTGGTTGTAGAAGATTCCTGAAAGCCCATAGAGTGTTCTGAACGGCTAACATTTCCTTTAAATTGATATGCAGGTGCTTCTGATCCTTTGTCCAAAGGCCCTGCAGACAGTTGCTCTGAAAATGGGCTCCCCATGCATAATCTGAAGCATCCGTGGTTAGTATCTGAGTGGCTGGAGGCAGACTGAAAGGTTTTCCTATGTTTAGAGTACATGCCTTGGACCACCAAAGGAATTCCTTTTGAAGACAAGGCAGGACGGTGATCTGTATGTCTAAACTGTGGCAATGCTGAGACCATACACTTTTTAGGTACCACTGTATTTTCCTCATATGTAGTCTTGCATATGGTACGAGAAGGATGCAGGAGGCCATGTAACCCAAAGCCTGCAGGAATTTCCTTGCAGATAGCCGAGTTAAAGTTGCCAAGGTTTTGAAAGTTGAAGCCAGCTGTAATTGTTTTTCGGATGTCAGAAATGCCATCTGGGTTGTTGTGTTTAGAAGAGCACCCAGAAGGTTTATCTGTTGTGAGGGTATCAAATTTGACTTTTTTAGGTTTACAGTGAATCCCAGGAACTTGAGAAGATTTTGAACAAATTCTAGATGCTGGAGTAAGACATCCTTGCTGTCTGCCTGAATAAGACAGTCGTCCAGATAAGGGTAAATTTGAATTCCCTTGAGTCTGCAATAAGCTACTACTGGAGCCAGGCATTTGGTGAAGACCCTGGGCGCAGTAGACAATCCAAAGGGCAGTGCAGAGAATTGATAGTGCCTCGATCTGGCCTTGAACCTGAGGTATTTTCTGCATTCCTGCCTGATAGGAATGTGTAAAGATGCCTCCTTTAAATCCAGAGTTACCATCCATGCATTTTTGGTCAGCATTGGAAGTAGCTGCTGCAGAGTAAGCATCTTGAATTTTGGTATTTCGAGAAAAGTGTTCAAGACTGACAGATCCAGAATGGGTCTCCATGAATTTTGCGTTCTGGGGACTAGAAAGACCCTCGAGTAAAAACCTCGCCCCATCTCTGAAAGTGGAACTAGTTCTATAGCTTTCATAGCCAAGAGAGTTTCCACGTGGTTTAAGGCCTCTAACCATTGATGTTTTGGAAGATCCGGCCATCCGCTTGGTCTTGGTAGGGTATGAAAATGGAATTTGTAACCTCTTGAAACCACATCCAGAACCCACATGTCTTGGGTTATATGAGTCCAATTTAGGTGAAAAAGAGAAAGTTTTCCTCCGAGAGGGGCTTCCAGGCAAGAAGTTCCTGCAGCCCAACCGAGGGAGTCATTGAGCCTGTTTTCTGTGAGCTTGCGACCTGTCCTCTCCTCCCCTAGGGGTGGAAGCAGCCCACTGTCTTGGTCTATAAGAGGCTTGCATTTGAGGCCTTCCTCGGGAGCGTCTGTATCTACCCCTCTGAGGCCTGTCTGAATTGGGAAAGGACCAATTTTTAGCAGGCCAATTCCTACTAAATCTGGGTGGCTGTACTTGCAAGAAATCTTTAACCGTTTTCATGGATTTTGCCTTGTCCTCCATCTTCTTAATCACCTCTTCAGCCTTAGGTCCAAACAAAACATTATGCTCAACAGGAGCATCCAATAACTTAGCTTTCACTTGATCTGGCAAGTTTTGTTCCTTTAACCAAGCATGCCTTCTAATGACTGTACCAGAGGCAGCAGCCCTACAAGAAGCCTCCAAGGCATCAAATCCACAGTGTAAACCATGCTTCCCAACTTGTTCAGTGGCATGCATTAAATCATGTAATTCCTTATCATCTGCACAGGTGGAAATGGAAGTTAGCTTTTGTTTCAAAACAGACAGAAGAAATTGCTGGTATTTCATCATATGAAATTGACAGTTTAAAGCCCTAATAGATAAAGTAGCAGAAGTGTACACTTTTTTGCCCCATCTTTCTAAAGATCTGGAATCCTTCTCAGTGGGAATGGGGTTTTTAGCAGTAGCGGCCTTAACCCCCTTAGGATCCTGAGAAATGGTTTCAGGATCAGCAGTAGGATTCTTGTATAAAAACTGGTGGGAATCAGGAACCCTATAATATCTGTCTGGCTTAACAGGAGCAGGAGGGAAAGAGCCAGGAGTTAAGTTAGCCTCCGAAAAAGCATCATCCACAATATCCAAAATAAGGGGGATAGCCAGGGGTCTATGTTGGGGAAGAAGAAGAAAATCCCTAAGTCTTTTCTTAGATTCCGAGTACTCCTGTCCTTCCCAGTGAAAATGTTCCCTCATTTCATGTAAAGTTTCCCCAAAAGAGAAATCCTCAGGGGGAGAAGCTGAAGGAATGGATTCCTCAGCATCAGAATCCTCATAAGGAGGGAAAGAATATTCCTGGTCAGAAGAAGAAACTGAAGAAACAGAAGCCTGATAAGAGGAGTCATAATACACTTCCTGCCTTGGCCTTTTATCTGGAGGGGGATGAGAACCCCTAATCATAGTAAGTAAGTCCTCCGCCATCTTAAGTAATTGTTTCTGAGACTTGGGTGCCGGATCAGAAGAGGCCTGGGCTGTAGTCTTTGATTTGGAAGGAGTCTTTGCCTTTGTCTTTGCCTTTATCAGAAGATGAGTAGGCCTGAAAACCCCTTCGGAAGCCAGTACCTGCACAGCGGCTCCGGACCCATCCAAAGGAGCGTTGTCCAAAGGTCCTGCAACAGAAATATTCAAAGGCCTAGTTGGCTCCTCGTGGGAGTCCGTTTCGGCCATCGGTTCCGAAATGGCCGACGACAGGGGCTGCAAAAGCGCCTCACTGATGATGGCCGAACCTGAAGCTGGCTCTGCTTGTACAATATCGTCCGATTTGGACCTCGGAGGCCTGTCTTTATCCTTGCGTCGTTTGTGAACTCCGGTAGCCGGAACCGAATCCGACGACATTTTGTAATTAAAACGCCTACTGAAGTAATGAAATACAAAATCATACCTTCGTTTAATCGTACGTTGATTGAATCTAGCACAAAACCAACAACTAGCTACGTCGTGGTCAGGGCCTAAGCAAGGAATACAGTAAGAATGAAAATCCTTATGAGGTATTTGCTTCCCACAGCAAATACAATTATTAACTTTTTCTGACATCGGACTGGAGCAAGAAAAAAGTTTCCCCAACGGGGAACTTAGCTTTGAGTAGGAGAAGAAAATCTTCGGACTGAAGTACGATTAGAAAAAAATTGTCAGGAGTCAGCCGACTGGCAAATGCGAACTGCTATCACCGCACGGCAAGAAAGACTGGAGAACATGGCGTCGGCTGTCAGCTTTTGTACTCCTGGCGCTCTGACGTCAGGGAGCATGGCTGAGCAGCCGACGCCGGACCCAGACTTTGGGATTCTGGCCGACCGAGGACTGCCTGCCGGCAAGGGAGAACCCTACAGTCATGACTGCAACTGCAACAGTGAAACACGATGAACATCAGCAGGTTCAAAGGGAGTCTGGGTCAGTTTTTCCAAGACAAAATTTAGGTCCCAGGGAGGAGGAAAGTACAGTTGTGTACAATTACCATAAATGTAGATGTTAGAGTGTATTCACTGTTGCAGTCATCACCTGTGGGTTATCCCTGCTGTGGTAGCCCTCGGCCGGCCCGAATCCCAGAGTCATTTTTTTTTTTTTTTTGCATCGGCTGCGGTTGCCTGTAGTCTGACGTCAGGTCGCCAGTGGTATAAAGCAAGGCAGCCAACATCATTACATCAGTTTTTCTTGCCCTAACCCGTCAGAAGCACAAGGAAATAAGGAAAAGTGATTCTGGTGGCTAAACGCCAAAAGTCACCGTGGGAAGCTTATGTCCCCCTAGGGGAAGATGCTATATGAGGGATGTATGGAGGGAAACCAGGATTGCAACAGTGAATACACTCGAACATCTGCATTTATGGTAAGTGTACATGACTGTACTATGTTCGTTGTGTTTCACAGCTGCAGTCATCACCTGTGAGAGGACTATGATCAAAAAGTAAAAAGTCAACAGGTAACGGAGCGACCAAGGCAGCATAAACAGCAACAATCAATCTATTCATAAAAATGTTTCATTAATAACATGAGGTGAGCGCTTTCGCATAAAATGCTTCTTCAGACCTGTGGGAGGACTCCCAAAGCTGAGGAGAGGGGTGGAAGGATAGGTAAGAGTCCTAGGCATGGGTCAGCAAGCCCTGCAGAACTGCACAGGAAAACTCTGCCCTAGATTTAGAAAAAAAGAGGTAGGTGGTAATGCTTTGTAAAGGTATGGACAGAGGTCCAGGAAAGAGGTAGGTGGTAATGCTTTGTAAAGGTATAGACAGAGGTCCAGGTTGCAGCTTCCAAGATGTCCCTGGTGGGGACTCCTCTGAGGAAGGCTGTGGAAATGGAGGCTGCCCTAGTGGAATGGGTACGAATAGACTTGGGGTGGGGGTGGGGGGGTCCCCATGTAGTCTGTAGCAGAAATGGATACAGTGCGATATCAATTTGGAAATGGTTTGTTTGAAAATGGGCTTCCCCTCTGTCCCAGGGGCAAAGCCGTCAAGTAGTTGGGCTGTTTTTCTGAATGATTTAGTATGGTCCAGATAGTGTCGGAGTTGTCTGTGCACGTCTAGTGAGTTTAGAATTCTTTCCTCCTCGTTTTGAGGGGGTGGGAAAGAAGGTGGGTAGGTGAATGACCTGTTGAGGGTCACATCAGATACCACCTTGGGCATAAGGGAGGGGTTAGTCATCAGGCAGACCATGTCTGCATGGAAAATGATGAAGGGCTCAACAGCCATGACAGCCTGAAGTTCTGATACCCTTCTGGCTGAGGTGATAGCTAGTAGGAAGGCAGTCTTCCAGGATAAAGATTTCAATTCTGTAGAAGCAGCTGGTTCGAAAGGGGGTAAAAAGAAGTTATGTCTTACCATAACGTTCCATCTGTATTGTTGATCCTCGTTCAGTCATTACGCATGGGTATCGGTTCTGACCTCGGAACCGAGCCGGCCATTTTCCAAGCTCGTGTCAGTTACAAACTCTCGAGCTAAACTCTTACCGATAATCCCCCTTCTCCCTGTTACCTCAGATTGAGTTTGAAAGTCAAAAGAAGGTAGAGGCTACCTCCGGTCAAATGACCTAAGAGAACCGGACGGTGAGATCTACTAGAAGCCACAGAAGGGGGAAGGAGGGAGGGTCGTAATGACTGAACGAGGATCAACAATACAGATGGAACGTTATGGAAAGACATAACTTCTTTATCTGATATTATTAATCCTCGTTCATTCCTTACGCATGGGACAGAGTCCCCAGCTACCTCTATTCCTGGGAGGTTCTCAAGGAAGGACATTCCTGAGCACCATAGAACCAAAAGATGCTCTTCCCCTGGAGGACAAATCCAATTTGTAATGATTGATGAAGGTATGAGGCGTAGCCCAAGTTGCAGCTGCACAGATGTCATGTAAAGAAGTCCTGGCATGGAAGGTAGCAAAAGTTGCCACCAACCTTGTTGAATGAGCTTTCATGGTAGTAGGCAATGGGATATTACGTTGTGTATAAATGAAGGTCACACAGTCCTTCAACCATCTAGCTAATGTGACCTCAGCAACAGCAGATCCTAATCTAGGTCCAGAATAGGCCAAAAATAACTGGTCAGATTTACAAAAGGACCTAGTCCTGTTTAAGTAAAAACGGATTTGCCTGTGGATATCTAGGGTATGTAGGCAATACTCTCCTCTGTTTGAATGATTGAAAAAGAAAACTGGCAGTTCAATGGTTTGATTAATAGACATTTCAGAGATCACTTTTGGCAGAAATGAAGGATTAGTTCTCAAAGACACTATATCTCTATGAAAAATCAAGTATGGACTCTTGATATATAAAGCTTGAAGCTTAGAGATACATCTAGCAGAAGTAATGGCAACCAAAAACAAGGTTTTCCATGACAAATGCTTGAGGTCGCAAGAAGAAGCTGGCTCGAAGGGTGGCATTGTCAGAGCTTGTAGAACTAATGATAGATCCCATGGTTGAAAAGGTTCTCTAAAAGGTGGCTTCAGTTGATTCACACTTTTTATGAAGGTCTTGCACAATTTGTGAGACATGAGCGGAATCTTGGATACCCTCATGGAAATTAGAAATTGCAGCCAAATGAACTCTAATGGTAGAGGCCGATAGACCCGACTGGAAAAGTTCAGCCAGATACTCTAGTATTATCGACACTGGTGCTGAGAAGGGATCTACTTGTTTATCTTTCAGCCAATAGGTAAATCTTTTCCACTTGCTTAGATAAGTAATTCTAGTGGAAGACTTATGAGATGCAATGAGAACGTCACGTACTGGTAAAGAAAGGTCATTCTGCCTGGCAATCAAGGGAATTGGAGTAGCCAAGCTGTGAGCTTCAGGCTGTTTAAGTTGGGATGAATCAGGTTCTGTGGATGTGAGATCAACTTCGGGTTGGATGGAGAATCCATGGTCTATCTCGTAGGTGAGGCCAAAGGAAGGGGAACCAAATCTGATGAGGTCAATATGGTGCTATGAGGATCACCTTGCTCTTCAACTGACGGGCTTTCTTCAGAAACTGGGGAATTAGGGGAAAAGGTGGGAATGCATAAAGAAGACCCGAGGGCCAATCGTAGACTAGAGCATCCCTGGGTGACTGTCCCGGAAGGGGAATCAGGGTGAAGTAGTTGCTTCACTTGTAGTTGGTCGGGGATGCAAAGAGGTCGCAGCAAGGAAGGCCCCAGCGGTGGAAGATCTCCACCGCTTTGAAGGGATTCAGGGACCACTTGTGAGGTTGTAGAATGCACCTGCTGAGTCTGTCTGCTATCACGTTGGAACTCCCGGGAATGTGTGTTGCTAGAAGAAAACGGTTGGTAGCCATCGCCCATTGCCATATCCTCATGGCCTCTCAACAAATGGGGTAAGATTTGATTCCACCTTGCTTGTTGATGTACCAGACCACCGCCATGTTGTCTGATTGAATCGCAATCGTCCCAGACGGCAGCAGGGGATGGAATGCTTGCAACGCCAGAAGCACCGCCCTCAGCTCTAGAACATTTATATGCAGATGGGCCTCCAGTTCAGACCAAGTGCCTTGGACTGTCTGCCCCAGACATAGTCCCCGCCCACCCCATCAGGGAGGCGGCTATGGTCACTGTGGCCTTGGGTTGCTGGGGGGAGAAGCTGCAAGACCATTGTGACAGATTGCGTGTCCTCAACCAATTTAAATCCTGTTTGCACCTGTGGGTTACTTGAATCTTGGCTGAAAGGGATACCATTGGGTGAGCAGTACCCATTGTAGAAGCCTCATATGAAACCTGGCCAGGGGGACAATGGTGATGGAGGCTGCCATGGAACCCAACAGTTGTAGAACAGAGTGAGCTGTGGAGTTCTCCCTTGAAAGGATTGGAATCAGTTGTTGCTTTATCCTTAAAATTCTGTGCTCTGGAATGGCAGCTCTGCAGTTCTTTGTATCCAAGATAACCCCTATAAATTCTGTCGACTGAGATGGGGGTGAGATTGGATTTTTGCCAGTTTATGGTTATGCCTAGCCTTTGAGCAGCGAGGAGAAAGCATGCCAGGGCTTCTTCCAGTAGATGTCTCGTGGGGGCAGAAATGAGCCAGTCGTCTAGGTATGGAAACACCTGGAATCCTTGAAGTCGCAAGTGAGCTGTGACGACTGCCATGCACTTTGTGAACACTCTGGGGGCTGTAGAGAGTCCGAAGAGCAGTACTCTGAACTGGTAGTGACTGGCTCCCGCACAGAAGCGCAGAAATCTTCTTGATGGCCTGTCCACTTTTATGTGGTAGTACGCATCTTGAAGATCTATCGAGCACATCCAATCGTCTTTTTCCAAAAGCGGGAGGAAAGACTGTATTGTGACCATCCGGAATTTTTGTACTCTCACAAACTTATTCAATACACTAAGATCCAAAATTGGTCTCCAGTCCCCAGTTTTCTTTGGCACCAAAAATAGTCTCGAGTAGAATCCGGATCCTATCTGGTCTGGAGGGACTATATGGATGACTCTCTTTCTTAGCATCTTTTCTATCTTTAGTGCTGCTTCTTCCCTCTGACTGGTTGGAACGTCAGGAAGGTTTTTTTGAAGGGACAGGACAAATATCGAAGGGGATATGATGACCTCTGGTTATAATCCTTTGTACCAAATAATCGGTGGTAATGGTTAGCCAGGCAGAAGGGTACAAAGAGAAATGACCCCCAACCACCTCCAGAGGAAAGGAGTTGGGCCGCTCTTCAGGAGCTCTGGTAGGATTGACCAGGGAAAGAATCCCTGGAATCCTGGTTACACGGACCCCCTCTGCCCCGAAAGGAGCGTCTTCCCTGTGAGTTTCCCCCTCTGCCTCTAGGGGAGAACTCGGCCTGTGTGTCAGGGAAAGGACCCTGAGATTTCTTGAACCATATCTTCCCACACTTTTGGTTTCGGGAGAAAGCATGTTGAGGGGAAGGATAACTGACACCTACGGCAGAAAGGGTCTTACCGTCCTCTTCACATCTGGCCAGTGTGCTTTTAACTTTGGGTCCAAACACCGAAGAGGCCTCAATGGGAGAGTTAAGAAAGGAAGCCTTAAAGGGTTCCATGAAATTGCACAAGTGCATCCAGGCATGTCGTCTCAAGACCACAGCTGAACCTGCCTCTCTAGCTGCTCCTTCTGATGCGCGAGATATCAGTCGCATAGAGGAGTTAGATATTGACTCAATGGTGGCCAGCTGAGAGGCTACTTTGTCACGGACCTCATCAGACACGGCACCAGCCAAGGTTTCAGAGAGCTCAAAAATCAGATCCCTTTGAAGCCTGGTAAAGTGTGCCATATAATTCAGGGACCTGATACTAAAGGTTGCTGATGCAAAGGTGCGCTTCCCTACCCTGTCCAGGGCCCGTGACTCTGTTAGGCGGATGGACATTGTGGCTTTCTTCTTCTGCCAGATCCTTTTTTTGTTGTGGCCGCCACCACCAGAGCATCCACAGGAAGACCTTTTGACCAATGAGGATCCGTAGCAGGAGGGGACAAAATCCTATCTGGCCTCCGGGGAATAGCCTCGACGGTGTCAGGAGCCTTCCACGCATGCTGCACGATGAGCCGGACAAGTTCATCGGCAAGTGAAGCAACCCAGGAGGTAGGGGGCCGGGCGTGAAAAGCCTGTAGGAACACAGACTCCTCAGAGGTCGGACTAGAGGGCTGCCAGTTTCCTCTCTGTTTAAGGATTTTGAGGATATCACCAGGATACCTCAGACGGTGACCGAGGGGATCCTTCCCCTCATCAAAGTCTGTGTCTTCAGTGAGGGACTCTTCTGTGGAGTCCATGTGCTTCCTCTTACATGAAATTTCCAGTGGACTTCCTCAGAGGGAGAAGCTGGAGAAGACAGTGGAAAAGAGGTTTCCTGTGGGAATATGTCCTGAGGCCCTTGCACCCGGTGTCCGCTAGGTGCGACTTGTGAAACCAGTGTACCAGAGGAGGGCGGGGAGATAGACATTCCAGTATCTCCAGCAGAAGCGAAAGCCTTCTCCATCAGTTGAAAGGCTGGTCCACCTGAAGAAGAGTGAGTGCCCAGGACAGGGCTCACCCCTCCCCTAAGTGTCTCAGCCTGCCGACTCGGAGTCCCCGGATGACTGTGGAGCAGCAAATTAGGCGTGTCACAACTGTCATCCTGGGTCGTAGCAAAACTTTCCTGTCATGAAGGCAACTGCGGTTCCTTAGTGAGATCCATAAAGGGATCTGCAGAGGGGGAAGACTGTGCTTTATCAATGGACTTCAAAGGCAATGAAGGAGGAGAATAAGAAGGGGTCTTTGGAGATGGGTGGTCACCTCCCAAGGAACGATAGGTCCTGGGAGGTGGGATACCTCTGTCCAAAAGCACTTGATCTACAAGATGCAACACATCATGTTCAGAAAGGCTTCTAGTGGACCTCACGGAGACTGAGGGAGAAACAGGCCTGTCCACAGAAGAGACAAACTCAGTGCCCACCTCACCAGTCCGAACCGAGAACAACAGTGCCGAGAGAGACTGGACTACGGGTATCTGCACCGAGGAAGTCATCGGTGCGGAGGTCACGGTCTGCACTGACACGAGGATCGGTGCCGAAGTGGTTGTCGGTACCGAAGCTGGAACCAACAAAATTGGAGCCAACTACTAAGGCGTCAGTTCCAAGTAAGATGTCAAAGCTGACGTGGTCAAGGTCTGTGCCAACTGAGTGGTCAGTGCCGATATAGTAGTAGTAATAGTCTGAACCAAGGAGCCCCTCAGTGCCGATATAGTGAAGGCTGCAGGAGAAGACAGAGCCAAGATCACTAATGGATCCGAAGGCCTCGGTGCCGAAAGTCTAGGCACTGAAAGCACTGGGGCTGACATGAGTGAGCTCTGGAGTGGAAACCTTAGCCTTTTTAGGTTTTGGTTGGTGGGAGTCCCCAGCCGGGGACGAAGGCAAAGACTTGGCCTTAGTAAGAACATCCAAAATTTTGTTATGGGCTCTAGGAGGAGTTGAGGCCTCCGACCTATTAATAGCCTCTGAAAAGGGAGATTTAAGAAGCCCCTTCAGCAACAACTTGTTTTTCTTTTCTAACAAGGTTCTGTTAGAAAAATTTTCACAGATAGTACAGGGCGGGTCAACAGATAAATGGGACCCCCCAAACAATAAACACACAAAGAGTGTGCATCAGATGTAGATAATTTGTGTCCACAATCAGAACACCTTTTAAAATTCGGACTACCTTTCTTATCTTCCATGATAGAAAAAAGGGATAGCAGAAAGGGTACCAGCAATGGTACAAAAGAATACCCGAAGGTATGAAAAAGGGAAGATTAGCAACGATGGTACGGGAGAAATACCTCGCGGTAAAAGGTGTAGAGAAAAGAGAAGAAAAGCTCAAGAAAATATGGTCGCTAGATGCGATAGGGTAAGAGACAGTGAATTAAAAACTTTTCTGATAGAAAAAGTTATATAAATAACTATTCTGACAACAAATAACTATACTTAGCTCAAGAGAAGCAGCCTGACACGACCGAATGGCAATGCGGCAAACGAAATCGGAAGTAACAGGGAGAGGGGGATTATGGGTAAGAGTTTAGCTGAAGAGTTTATAGCTGACGCAAGCTTGGAAAATGGCCGGCTCAGTTCCGAGGTCGGAACCGATACCCATGCGTAAGGAATGAACGAGGATTAACAATATCAGGTGGTTAGTTTTTCTAGAACATAATTCAGGTCCCATGGTGGCGTGGGAGGCCTTCTGGGAGGTCTGATATTAGAAGCCCCTCTGAGGAATTGCTTAATCAAAGGATGAGAGAAGAGGGATGGGTCTGAATCGTAATGGGCAGAAATGGCTGAGGCATGGATTTTAACATAGGAGAAAGAGAGGCCACTATTGAGCAACTCGGCTAGGTAATCCAAGATAAGAGGGATGAAAGGATGGGAGGTACTGGCCCCATTGGACTGGTGCCAGGAGCAGAATCTTTTCCATTTCCCTGCATATTTTCTGGTGCTGGGCCTTCTGGCCTCTGTGATGATGTCTAGGACCTGTTTGCTTAACAGGGACTTCTTGCTAGCCTTTAAGGTATAAGCCATGCTGAAAGGTTGAGAGTCTGTAAGTCTGGGTGCAGTGTCTTCCCCCTCACCTGGGTCAAGAGGTCTGAGATCTGGGGAAGCTGATTGGGGGGCTGTAAGGTCAGGCTGCGCACTAAGGGGTACCAATGCTGTCTGGGCCAATCTTGAGCAATGAGGATGGCCTTTGGTCTCTCCTCATTTTGATCAGTACCTTGGGAATAAGGGGCGGAGGAGGGAATGCATACACAAAAAGGGAGTTCCAGGGGAAGGTCAAGGCATCCACCTTCCATGCTAGGATGTAAGACTCCCTGGTACAGATCTTTTGCAGCTGGTGGTTGAAGTGCGAGGCAAAGAGATCCACTTCTGGAGTCCACCACTCCTGAGTGATTTGCAGAAAGATTTCCCTGTGTAGCTGCCATTCGGAAGGGTCCAGTAAGTTTCTGCTTGGGTGGTCTGCCAGGGTGTTGTTGACCCCTGGTAGGTATTGGGCAGTTAGGTGCAAACCCATGGAGGTGGCTGTAAGCCAGAGGCTCATGGCTAACCTGCACAGGGGATAAGTTTGGGTCCCCCCTCTTTGTTGATATACCACATTACTGTGCTGTTTTCTGTTTTTATAAGGGTAACCCCTGGCCTGAGTTGGGGTTTGAAGGATGTCAGAGTGTTTTGTACTGCCATCATTTCTTTCCGATTGATGTGCAAGTCAAGCTGCTGGGCATCCAAAAGACCTTGGGTGTACCTGCCTGCTAGGTGAGCGCCCCGAGCAATGTCTGAGGTGTCGGTGGTGATGGTCTGAAGATCCTTGTTCCTGGCACAGGCCTCTGCTCACCAGAGAAACTCTGCCCTTAAACATGGGATCAGAGAAGTCTCTAGGGACTGAGTGCTGGCACCAAAGGTTCTTTAAATACCACTGAACTTTTCTCATGTGAAGCCTGGCCAGAGGAATGAGAAGGATGCAAGATGCCATGTATCCTAGGGCTTGCAGGAACTTCCTCCCAGTGAGGTGACTTCTGAAAGCCAGCTGGGTAAAGTAGAGAGGTGGAAAGCTCTGCTTTTCTGGGGATAGGAAGGCCATTTGGGATGCTGTGTCTAGCACAGTTCCCAAGAAAATGATCTTCCTGGTGGGATTTTGTTTTGATTTCTTCTCATTGATGGTGAACACTAGGGAAGTTAAGATTGATTTGATAAAGAGATGATCCTGAATCAGCTTTTCTTTGCACTCTGAATGAGGCAGTCACATCCAGGTAAGGGTAAACCTGTATACTTCTCTGTCTGCAGAATGCTATGGCTGGGGCCAAGCATTTGGTGAGTACTCTGGGAGCAGTAGATAAGCCAAAGGGCAGCGCAGAGAACTGAAAGTGTTGCGAGTCTGCTCTGAAGCGCAGGAATTTTCTGCACGATTCCCTGATGGGGATGTGGCGGTAGGCATCTTTTAGGTCTAGGGTCACAAGCCAGGCATTGTTTGCTAGCATAGGCAGCAGCTGCTGCAAAGTTAGTATTTTGAATCTGGGAACCACCAGAGAGGTGTTCAGAATGGATAGATCCTGGATGGAGTGCCAAGTGCCCTCTTTTCTGGGAACAAGGAATAGTCTGGAATAAAAGCCTTTGCCTGTTTGATCTGAGGGGGACAGGTTCTACTGCCCCCTGGGATACGAATTTGGACCTGTTTCAACGCCTCTGGCCACTGATTTGGAGGTAAGTCTGGGTACCTTCTTGGAATTGGGAGTTCGCTGAAAGAATTTTATCCCTGAGAAATGATCTTTAACACCCATTGGTCCTTTGTTACAGAAAGCCAATTGTCTTTGAAGAGCGAGAGCCTTCCTCCTAGTTTCTGATGAGTGAAGGGAGGGCAGATGGGGAGGGCGAATCTTTGTGAGCATTTGCCATAAAAGGTTGGCTTAGAACTCCTTGCTGGCCCTGGGATATGGGCCTGGATGGTCTGTCCCTGCGGGGCTTACCTTGACCCTGTCTGCTAGGTGCAGAGAAGGCCCAGTGTTTCGAGGAAAAGTTCCTGCTGAATATGGGAGGTTGAACTTGAAAGAAATTTTTTACTGTCTGTATAGATTTTGCTTTGTCTTCCATCTTTTTAAGCACCTCTTCTGCCTTTTCCCCAAACAAGCGCTCCTTATCTAGGGGTGCATCAATAAGTTTAGACGTGACATGATCAGGGAGACGTTGTTCCTTCAGCCATGCATGTCTCCTAATAACAGTTCCTGTCACTGCTGACCTGCTAGAGGCTTCTAGGGCATCATATCCACATTGTAATGAGTGTCTGGCCATTGACAAGCAGAGTGTAGTAAATCTGCTAACTCTTTTGAATTGGAACAGTCAGGAAAGGTAGCAATCTTCTGTTTTAATTGTTCCAAAGTGTGTTGTTGATATTTTAACAGATGGAACGGACAAATGAGTGCTCCGATACCTAAGGTTGCAGAGGTGTATACTTTTTTACCTCGTATGTCCAGAGCTCTGGAGTCCTTGTCAGAAGGAAGAGGATTCCTGGCAGAACTAGTCTGAAGCTCCTTTAGGTCCTTGGGTAATGACCTCTGGGTCTGCAGCAGGACTTCTATACAAGCATTTGTGAGAATCTGGTACTCTGTAGTACCCGTCAGGTTTGCTGGGAGCAAGATGGAGGGCATCAGGGGCTATGCTGGATTCATGGAAATCATCATCCACCACTTCTAAAATAAGGGGAGATGGCCAGGGGTCTGTGCTGGGGCAGGTCCAGAAACTCTAAGCCTTGTCTTAGACTGTGGGAAGTCCTGAGATTCCCATTGGAAATGTTCCCTGAGAGAGTGAAGGGTTTCCCCAAAGGAAAGGTCCTCTGGAAGGGAGGCAGAAGGGATGGATTCCTCTGCATCTGAATCCTCATAAGCAGTTAAGGGATGCTGTTCCTCTTCAAAAACTGAATACACAGATTCCTCAGAATCCTGTTCTGTCAATTTCTGGAGAAGGGTGCCTTTTCCTTTTAGAAGTGGCCTGACTACCCCGGATAAGGGAGATGAGATCCTTCACCATTTTAAGCATTTATGCTTGGGGTGGTGCAGCAGCAGCAAGATGGTGGCTAGAAGCAGATTTTCTGAGAGTGGCCTGGCTTCTAGGCCTGAGAGAATCAGTCTGTTCGAGAGAAACGGTACTCAGATGCGAAGACGTTGTTTTTTGTCTAGAATCAGTAGTGCGAAGGCCTCCTCAGAAGCCAGTACTTGCGCCGTGGCTCCGGACCCAACTGAGGCAGAGACAGCCAAAGGCTTGAAAGACGAAGTTGAAAGGGTCTTGGTAGAGGCCTGTGTAGACATCGAATCGGACATCAGGGACTGCGAAAGCTCCTCACTGAATTCCGGAGAACTGATGACCTGCTTAGCTGTAGCATCGTCCGAAGGCTCAGCCTGTTGTGGTCTGTCTCAATCTTTATCTCTACGTTTTTTTGGAACGTCCACAGATTGTTGGCTGACGGAAGCCATATCGGAATGCGAAGACAGAACATGAAAATAACTGTCTACAAAAAGAGCTCTACGGCAAATTGTTCTCGCATTAAAGAGGGCACAGAACCAGCAATGGGGGGGACGTCATGGTCTGGGCCTAAACAAGTGATGCAGTAAGAATGGAAGTCTCGGTGTGGCATCTGCTTTCCACAGGCGGGACAATTGTTAACTTTTTCGGACATCGGTTAGTGCAAGAAAAAAGGATCCCCAATGGGGTATTTAGCTTTAGACATTTTCAGCTGAAATTCAACTTCTGGTAGAGACCGACCGGCACTCGTGCGAACTGCTTTTGCTACAGGCTCCACATCAAGAAAGACTGATGTATGACGTTGGCTGCCTTGCTTTATAGCACTGAAGACCTGATGTCAGACTACAGGCGGCGGCAGCCAACGCAAAAAAAATTGACTCTAGTATTCGGGCTGGCCAAGGGCTGCCACAGCAGAGAACCCACAGGTGATGATTACAACAGTGAAACACCAAGAACATCAGGTTTACCTGGGAGGTCTGATGTGAAGGAAGCCTTTTAAGAAAAGGTTGATCTCTAACCTAGAATGTAAGGGGGGAAATAAAGGCAGACATGAAGAAATGACTGACAAATGGGCTTTAACTGAGTAGTAAGAAAAGACTTGAGGGATATCCATTGAAAATGGATCTAGTCATATATTAACACACCAGATGAAGAACCTCTTCCATCTGGACAAATAGAATCTCCTTGTATTAGGTTTCCTGGCCTCCTGCAGGACTTGAACCATGTCCTCAGAAAAAAAGATATCTGAAAGGAATCCGAACCCCATCATCCACAAAGTCAGGTTCAGTGTTGCCAAATGTGGTTGATGAGAAATACCTTGTCCCCATTGTTGCCAGTGGTGAGGATTGAGGCTCCTTGATTACTGGGCCATTGCAGGGGTGTCACAGGGGGTAGTGGCTGCAGGGAAAGTCCTAGGTTCGGAAAAATATGGTGAATCCACCAATGCAATTCCTTCTTTAGGGAAGGCAGAAGTGGGAGGACAAATTCTAGAAGATGAGCATGCTGGGACCAGTGTGTTTTCAAGTACCACTGGAATTTTCACACGTGGAATCTGACTAGGGTTAGTATTGGTATAACTGTAGCCATGAAGCCTAGCATCCTGAGGAATTCCCTGGCAGTCAGAGAAGGTAGGGGAAGCAACTGAAGGAAGCAAGTCTGCAGAGATTTCACCTTTTGTGAAGGCAGGGAGACCATCATGAGATCTGTCCTTATCCTGCAACCCAGGAAAACCTGGTTCTCAGAGGCAGTCAAGGAAGGCTTGCTGTAGTTGAGGGTGAAATTTAGTCTGAGGAGCAAGGAGATGGTGGTTTGAAGGTTCTGTTGCAACGTGACTGGATGTTTGGCTTGAATGAGCAGGTCATCCAGTAAGGGTAAATGAAAATCCCCTGGAGTGTGCAAAAGGCAATGACAGGTGCCAAACACTTTGTGAATGCCCTTGGTGCCGTAGACAGTCCAAAGGGCAAAGCACAGAACTGAAAATGAGAGGAAGCAACAGAAAAATGTAAGAATTTCCTGACTAGAGGGGGAATGGGAATGTGAAGGTATGCATCCTTCATGTCTAAGGAAACCAGGTAAGCCTGGGGTAACAAGAGAGGGAAGAGAGTTTGCAGGTGAACATCCGGAAGGAGGGTACTTGAAGGAATAAACTGAGTTGGAACACGTCTAAAATTGGTCTCCAACGGCCATCTTTCCTGGGAACGAAGAGCATTCTGGAATAGAACCCTTTATCTCTTTCCAAAGCAGGAACCTCCTGTATGGTTCCTAGTGCCTGCAAGTCTTGAATGACTTGGGAGGAAGAGGTGGATGTGGTCCTTTGGAGGTTGTGGAATCCCCATGAAGGGAGGAGTGGATTTCCAAGTCATGTAATAACCTCTTGGAACAACGGACATGACCCATTTGTCTGGGGCAATGCTTGCCCAAATTGAAAGGAAGTGAGAAAGGGACTGGGAAACGGGGATTTCTGAAGAGGTTGCCAGGTAGTTACAGACTACCTGCCTTGACTGGAAAGGGGGCCATTTGAGCAGAGGATGGCTGAGACCAAGGAGACGTCTACCTACGTGTGGTCGTCTTGTGTTGTTCAGAAGGTGTACAGGTCTTCCTCCTTACAAGATTAGTTCTAGAAGGGTAGTTCATATGAAATTTAGAAACTAAAAAGAGACAAAAATATGTTTAAGCTCCTGAAGTTCTTTTCCTTTCATTTGAAGTGATTGGAAGAGGGCTGCAGCATTAGAACCAGAAAGAGCAGTATTGTCCAGAGGTGCATCCATAATCTTTGCCTTGAAATCCTCAAGCAAAGGCTGCAACTTTATCCAGGAATATCCCCTGAGGACTGAACTAGATGCTGCTGATCAAGCAGACACCTCTCCTGCATCATAACTGTACTTAATGGAATATCTGGTAACTTGAGAAGACACTCCCAAGAGAGAACAAAGCTGGGTTTTTGCTGCAGAGTCTGGGAAATCAATCAGCAATTTGGAGGCCTGTGAAAGTAGAGCCAGAACATATTTTGACCCGTGTCTAATTAATGGCCCTGAAAGGCCAGAGTGGAAGAGGTGTAGCTTTTTTTTACCAATTCTCTCCATCACTTTACCTTCCTTATCAGAGGGGAGAAGATTGGTAGAGGGCTGTAATTTGGCAATTTTGTCAGCAGGCAGAGAGATCACAGCTGGGTCTGCAAGAGAACATTTATACAAGTAACTATTGTCCTCAGGCACCTTATAAAACCTGATACAACACAAAACACTTTATCTGGTAACAAAATACAACAAACCAGTGACCGTAAAACTTTTAATATAGCCAACTCGGCTGAAACAGCCTTCAATGGAGTACAAAATTAAACACAGTTACATCTTATATACATCATTATTCATTCATTTAAAACAATTAGACTAATGACATAATTAATGTACTAACAATTATATTAAAACTTTCTAATTACAAGCCACTTTCATTCCTTCTGGATTTAAAATGCCAATCTTCAATATAAAAAGTGCCTCTTTGTATAGGAGCTTCTTTTTCACATCTATACATTTATCTTTTTTTCTCCACTTTTTCTAAAATGGTTCCCTGCAAACCTGCAGGATCTCCACTATGACTTTCTAAAAATTGTTGAGCTAAGGGGCTTTCTATTTTTTTGTTTTTAATATTTCTTATATGTTCTTGCAACCGCAGTTTGAAAGCCCTCTTGTTCTCTCCTATATAAAACCTTCCACATGGGCATTTAAGAGCATAAACAATACATTCTGTAGCACAAGTGAACTTTAAATATACGACCATTTATTATTTCAAAAGTGCAAACTATATGTTTGCATGAAATACACTTTCCACATGCATATGTTCCTTTAAAGATGAGAATGTTGTTTATATTCTGACTTGGGACAACACATTTACTATGCACTATTTTATCCTTTATATTCCTCCCTCTTTTAAATGAAAAAGTTGGATATTTACTAAGTTCTGAAATTTCTTTAAACCTAAAAAGAAAACTCCAGTTCTGTTTAATAATTGCTGTAACTTTATCAGTTATCAAATCATAAGTTATAACCATAAAAATCTGTTTTTCATCTCTCATGTTTTTCACATTCCCCCTTCCTTCATTGTTAATAATTAGTTGTTTCCCTTCATAACCTTATCTAGTGCATTTTTAACTTCTCTTTCTTCATAACCCCTTCTTATAAACCTTATAAAACCTGTCTGGCCTTTTAGGAGCAGGAGGTTGAGAATCAGGATTTGTTGATGCTACTAGAAAGCATCCTGAAAGGCTGGCAAGACAGGAGGGATAGCTGAAGGAGTGTCAATTTCTAAGAGGTCATAATACCAGTTTAGTACATCTGAGACCTGTGAGTTTTCCCATTTGAAGTAGTCCCTCATTTTGGAGACAGTTTCTCCAAAGGAAATATGTTCTGCAAGAGAATCCCCACCATTTGAATCCACTTCAGGGGAGGCATATTCCAGAGGAGAATTAATTTGAGTCGAGTAAACCAAAGATTCATCAGCGGATGAATCATCTTCCTCCCAGGCCTCAGGTTCAGCAGATGGAGGAGGGGAAATAGGAGATGCTGGAGTAGGAAGATGCAATGTGGAAGGAAGTGCCAGGAAAGCATTCAAAATCCCTTGAGAAAAAGATTGCCAATCTGGGGAAGACTCTAGAATGGGAGACACGTTTTTGTTTTCTCTTGAGTGGAAGACCTACCCTAGGCTTGTAAAGGAAGGGTGGCCGTAGACCTGGACCCCAGATCGGACGTCGGCACAACCTCAATGGGAGGAGCAGGAGCAGTACTTCAAGGAACTTTAGCAGTGAGCCGTGGTTCCCCCTTACCGTCCAAAACGGACCGCTGAAAGGGGAGAACTAAACACTGTACATACCCTCCAGGCCTTCACTGGCCTCAAGAGGGACATCCGAGATCAGAGATGCCGCTGAAGATTCAAGCCTTACCTTTTTCGCCTTTCTCTTCAGGGGCTCACCAAAAGGACCAGCAGTACCTTCCATACCTAGTGCTACTCACTTCAGTCTCTGATTATCAAGGCATAAATTAAGGGTGGACAGATGACTTAGGATAGTTTGGGGGATGAACGCCTGAAAAATGGCACAGGCCTTATAATCTTGATCAGATCTCAGACAAAAAAAGACACTGGTCGTGGTTGTGTGTGTAGAATCTGTCTTCCACAGTGGCACTTGCCCTTCTTGGATTACATTATCCTCTAACAAGCATGCAGTAGCAAAAGAGTACAAGAGTTTCCCCAATGGGGCACTTATCTGAAATTAGAAAACGTTCGGTTATCAGACAGACGGCTGGAAGAGGTCGTTCGGACTGGTGGCAGAGAAGTTCTGAATATAGTACATGCAGATATCACTTTTATGGCCGACACTCAGCTATTCTATGTGGACCATCGCACGTACCTTACAGTAACTTAAGTCTTTGGTATACTGGCCGGACATTCGGGTTGCCTAGGTAGAATCTCCTACACATTATGAATACTGCAACATGGGAATAGGACATCCTATGATCCTATGACCACCATAGACCTCCTGGAATGAGCTTTAAGAGGTTTAGGCAAGGATAATCCTCTTTTACTATAGACAAAGGAGATAATCAGTTAACCATTTGGCCAGTGTAACTTTGGAAACTGACTTGCGTAATTTATTACGCGAGACTGATACAAATGACTGGTTAGTCTTCTGGAAATCTTTGGTTCTATGAAGATAATTTATTACTAAACACAAAAAGGAAAATCTAGCGAAGCTAGACTTTCCACTGTGCGATACCTTAAACCTCTTGTATCAGAGGCAATGGGACATATGCAAATGACCCTTTAAGGATATCAGGTGTTTCAGCTAAATGGCTATTCTGAATATCCAAGACTTTTTCTTTTAAGTCAATTTATGGACAATTTCAGGCCAATAAAGCCAAACCCTGTTTTTTCCAAAAGTCAAACATTCCTCTTATGCTGTGCTTTTGATCCCATAAGAAGGCAGAAACATGCATGCCCACAGCTAGAGGAGTTTTGCTTTATTGGCCAGAAATTGTCCATAAATGGACTTGAAAATAAAACAAAATGTCTTGAACATTCAGAATGGTCATTGAGCTGGAACACCTGATATCCTTAAAGGGTAATTTGCATACATCCCATGTTGCCTCTGATACAAGAGGTTTAAGGTATCACACAGTGGAAAGTCTAGCTTTGTGTTTTTTAACCAATTGGTTTTCCTGTGTGACCTTTTTTACTCATTGTTTTAGCTTGTTAGTTGGGATATTTTGTAGACACCCTATTGTTTATGGATATCAGTTGGGTACAACAACCTTGTGTTTCCAAAAGTTAAACATTTCTCGTAAGCTGTGCTGACAATTCCATAAGAAGGCAGAAAACATGCATGCCCACAGCTAGAGGGGTTTGGCTTTATTGGCCTGAAATTGTCCATAAATATACTTAAAAGTTAAAGCCTTGGACATTCAGAATTGCCATTTAGCTGAAACACCCGATATGCTTAATATGTAATTTGCACATATCCCATGCTGCCTCTGACACAAGAGGTTTAAGGAATCACACAGTGGAAAATCTAGCTTTGACAGATTTTTCTTTTTTTGTTTTTTAACCAAGTGGTTCTATGAAGATATATACAAAGGTGTCTATGCACATCCAAATGAGAGGTTAATGTCTTGGATGATGTTCGATTTGGAAGCTACCTTAGGCAAAAAAGACAGGTTGCTCCACAGAGACACCCTGACTGTGTGGAAAAATAGGTAAGGAAACCTGGAAGCTGAAGCCTGGAGTTTGGATACTCATTTAGCTAATGTGATAGCAACTAAAAAAATGGATTTCCAAAACAAACATTTTGCATCTGACCTGGCTGAAGTTTCAAAGGGAGTTTGGGTCAGAACTTGAAGCAAAATAGTTAAATCCAAGGACGTGTAGGATCCTTTGGTGGGGGTCAAAGTAGAAAAGCTCCTTTGCGAAAGGCTTTACATAATTTAGGAGCTAAGGTAGAATTATTTTACCTAGGTGGAAATTTGAAATGGCAGCGAACTGCAAGTTAATAGTTAAAAAGCTAGACATTTCACTGAAAATTGAAGGTACAAAATCAAGTACAGCTGGTATATGGGCAGAAAGGGGGTCCAGATCCCAGTTAAGGGCCCAGAATACAAATCTCTTCCATTTTACTTTTGTAAATCGTTCTAGCAGAAACTTTTTGAGAGGATAACAAAATATTAAGGACCAGGGAGGAGAGCAAAATATTACAGACCAGGGAGGAGAGCCTGGGCTGTCTAGTAATCAATGAAATTGGAGAAACCATGCGGTCAGCTTGAGACCTGTTATGGCTAGATGAGTCATCCTTGTTAGGTGAGACAGGAGGTCTGGTTTGGAATCCAGTATCCAGGATGGATGCAGAAGATGAGGCCAGAGGAATGGGAAGCAAATCTGAGGAGGCCAAGAGGGTATCTGTGCTCTTTAACCAGTATGCTTTCTGTACAAATTTGGAGATAAGAGGTAACGGGTGGGTACCCATTAAGAAAATCAGAGGGCCAGTCATGGATTAGAGCAGATCTCTCTGTGACTTCTCCATAGGAGAGATCATGGCAAAGAATCTGCTGAACTTGTTGTTGAGGGGAGAAGTGAATAGGTGGATCTATCAAAGGAAAATTCTCTCCAGCACTTTTGAGGCATCAGAATGGACCTGCTTAGTTTGTCCACAATCATGTTGGCTTTCCCCGGTATGTGCATTGCTATTAGAAAGCAGCAGGAAGACATTGCCCATTGCCACACACTCATTGTTTCTTGACAAAGTGGATGCAATTCCATTCCTCCTTGTTTTCTGATGTTCGAGACTATGGACATATTGTCCTTCTGAATAGCAACTGTCCTGGAGGGAAGAGCATCTTGAAAGGTCTGTAATGCTAGGAGGACTGCTCATTTCCACGGCATTGATATATGACTTAGCCTCATTTGGTGACCACATATGTACCTTGGACAGTGCCTTCCAAATAGTGCCTCTCCACCACAGTTTGGAACCGTCTGTGGTCTTCATGGCAGTTTGCTGGGGAACAAAAATCAGGCGGTCTTTGCAAACTTTATTTCAGTGCAGTTACCAAAAGGTATCTTATGCAAACTTCTAAGGTCTTGACTGGGGCGATTAAAAGTTGCTGAAGAATGGACCACTGCACTGACAGGGTCCACTGTAAACTTCACATGTGAAACCTGGCTAAAAGAACTAGGATGATAGCTGCTTCCATGGATCCCAAGGCCTGTAAGATTAGTCGTGGTGGGAGAGAAGGATGAGCGATCACTTTCTTGACCTGAGATCTGAGTGTCTGAAATCAGGTTAGAGGGAGAGAGGCCATCTGATTGATTGTGTCCAGATGAGCACCTATGAACTCCAGACTTTGCATATGTGTGAGATGTGATTTGCTATGTGATTTGCTGTAACTGACTGTGATACCTAGATGAAGACGAAAGTGGAGAAAGTAGTCCATTGCTTTTTGGAGTATATATATCTGGTAGGGGCAGTTAGGATCCAGTCTTTTAGGTAGGGAGACGCTCTGAATCCAAGCAGTCTCAACTGAGCTGCTACCACTGCCATGCATTTGATGAACACCCTGGAGGCTGTGGTGAGACCAACGAGCAATGATCTGACCTGGTAATGACTAGCTCCCAGCCGGAAGCACAGATATCTTCTGGAATGCCTGTTCATTTTGATGTGAAACCATGCATCCTGAGGATCTAGCAAGCACAACCAATCATCCTTTCTTTGTCAGGGCAAAATTGACTGAACGTGACCATCTGGAACCTTGAATATTGTATGAAATGGTTGAGTTTGCTGATATCCAGGATGGGTTTAGTTTGCTGAGATCCAGGATGGGTCTAAAGTCCCCTATCTTCTTTGGTACTAAGAAGATTCTTGAGTAGGTCCTGGATCCTCTATGGTTTGGGGGAACCTTCTAAATGACTCTTTTCCAGCAGCTTTTCTATTTCTAAGGCTGCTATTTTCGTCTGACTAGGTAGAATTATAGGCAATTCTCTTAAATCTGGTAGGGGGAATTTGGGGAAAATGGTATGCTATAAACCCTGGACATGATTCTCTGCACCCTGGAATCATTTATGGATAGCCAGGCTCTTTGGTGCAGAGACAAACATGCCCAGAATACCTCCAGAGTAACAGTCAGGCAGCCCTTCAGGAGTGCTGACAGAGCTTGTGTGAAAAGAAATCCCGGAACCCCTGGTTTTGCAAGTCACCTCTGCAGCAGGGGTGGAACTGTGTGTTAAGAGTTCCAACTCCCCCTGGGAGAACCATCTCCTCATGAGTCTTGGAAAGGACCCTGGGATTTATGGAGCCACATCTTTCTACCTCCTCATTGATTATCTTTGAGGGGTAGAAAAATGTATCCCTAAGGTAGATAAGGTCTTTCCTTCTTGCTCACATCTGGAGAGTGTGTCTTTAATTTTAGGGCCAAATAAGGAAGATCTATCAAATATAGCAATGATGAATAAAGACTTAAAGGCTCTAAAAAGTTGCAATTTAATTTAATTTAACTTTAATTTGGTCCTCTGCAGACGTGGACCCAGAAAGAAATTTGGAGAGTTCTTTAGTCAAATCTCTTTGTAATCTTGCAAAATGTGCCAAACAATTCAACGACTGCAAAGCAAAATTTGCTGAAGAATACATAAGCTAACCAAATCTGTCCAAGGCCCTGGACTTCCAGTTAAGGGGATGGACAGAAGAGCTCTACTTTTTAGTGGCCGCTGTCACAACCATGCCATCTGTGACAAAGGGAAATACTGCCAGCCCAGCTATCTGGAATTATGGAAGTGGTTATGCGTCATTTTTGAATGCCAACATGCTTCATGTAAGATGCTTGTGCTACAACTGTGTTAGAACTGTATGTTACGTACTCAGGTAAAATGTAACCACAGCATGCCCTGCTGGCTTAGAACAGAAATGTATATAAACTATTGTAATTGTGTAAATGTATATGTTTTAACAGTGGGATCTAGATCATAGAGGGTTAACTTGCAAAACTTCAGGAAAATAGTTGAAATTAAATTGTTTTACAATTGTGCTATAAAAGTTATCATTTGTTTCAGTCAACAGGAAACAGAATGTTTATACTAAGGAAGACAATGTGTTGTTTTGTAAGTGTTATTTTGTCTTCCAGCAGTTGCAAAGATCTGAGAGATCTGTATTTTTCACAGAGATGTTAAAATGCTGACAGTTTCTGACAATGGTGGTTTAGCTTGGAAACTAAAGTCAGGTGACAAAAAGTGAGGTCTTCCAAGCTAAATTAATATCAAATATTACTGCTGGGTTAAGAACTCTCAGAGAGAGAGAGAGGGCATTTTGTACATCCACTCATCACTACCTTCTGCACTTGCCTTGCTGTAAGTTTTTAGGGCATAGTAACTCTTTTAGATTCAGACAGGAATATAGTCAAGTATAGTTTAGATGTCTTCTAGTTATTTATTTCAGACTGTCCTGCAATGTTGTTTTAAATATTACTGTGACTCTGAATTCTGATACAACTGATTACTTATTTAGTATTGTCTTGCTCTTTTATTATTTATTAAATACATTTTAACCTTTAAATTGTGGCTTGTCTGCTTAAGAGATATTTAAGCTCTTAGGGTACTTGCATATCCATTTGGTGACACTGTACAGGCCACTCCTAAATAGCCTTGCTCTTGGTCAAACTACCATTCGGATTAACAGTAACATTACACAGCAGGATTGGGTACCCTTTATTAAGGACCTTAAAGTAGCTGATAAGAGTGGCTGGTGGAAGTCGGAACTACCTCATAGTTTGGAAAAAAGGGGGCATAGCTAGTAAACCTGTGCCAGCCTTTCCCAGGAGTGTGTGTGTGTGTGTGTGTGCATATATATATATATATATATATATATATATATATATATATATAAATCAAATCTCCAAAAGTGGTTTGTATTAACTACTTGGGCAGGGACACGAAGCACTGGTTGGACAGAAAGGGTACTGGAGATCCTGCTTTGGCCACTCAGCTGAGATCTCAACCCTATAGCTGTGCAAGTGGGGAGTCTTATTGGGGGATATGGAGAAAGAGGGAGAAACTAGCCCCAGACTGACGTGTGCTCTTAAGGGAAATCGCACTTGTGTGCACACTTGTCATCCTCCCAGTGTGTACGTTCCCCACTGTTGCCAGTGGTGAGGCCTGAGGCTCCTTGATTACTGGGCCAGTGCAGGGGCATCATAGCATCAACTGGGATCTCCATGCTCCAGTGTCCTGTCCTTGGGAGGAGCTAAACATTTTTCTGGACACTTAGGGATGGGCTCCACAGTATCTGGTTCATTCCATGTTAGGTAATACACTAAATCCAAGTTCATCAGCAAGAGAGGTCACGCAAGACATAGCCGGGCCAGACCCAAAAGCCTTCAGGAACACCAACTCCTCTTGGGAAGGGGTATCAGAAGACCAACCACCTTTTTGTTTTAAGCGCTCTAGAATGTCTCCAAATGAGATGTCTTCAGGTGGTGATTTGGGAAACCCTTCCCAGTCATCAAAATCTGTGTCCTCTGTGAGACTAGTGAGAGGAATCTGTGGGTCTTGTTTTACACTTTCTCTTCCAAGGGACCTCATCAGCGGGATAGTTTGATAAAGTATCACAAGGGATGAGGGAGTTCTGAGGGAATGACTGGAGGCTTAAATGGGCTGGCTGTCTCTGTGCAATGGTAAATTGATGCTCACAGCAAAGAACAGAAGGAGATAAAGTGGTTGATCCAAGGAGAGTAGGGATGTTCTTTCGCTAGGTAAAAAAAAGGCTCTCTTCACAGAGATATTGGGGGAGACCAAAGGTGAAACCAATGGAGCCAACATCTCCTGAATTATCAGCCCCTGTAGCCCTGCAAGCACTCTGCCCAAGGATGGAGTCAGACCAGAGATGTCCAGTGTCAAGGCTCCGAGGGGCAGAGGAAGCTCCAATAACTTCAGAGTCAACTCTGGATTCCTGGATCCAGTGCCAACACCTCCAACTCCAATAGTCCTCCTGCCCAAAAGGCTTTGAGCTGGATGGCTCAGGGAAGTGACCAGAGTCAAACGTTGGATCCAATGAGGATACCCCAAAGGATCGCGGACCGAAGGCCTCCAAAACAGCAGGTCGGCTCAGAGAAGGAGAAACCAAATGGGAAACTGTCATAGGCAGGCTCACAGATCCGATGGGAGATGGAGCCAAGAGTACTCCATCTGTATCTGAGCTCTGAGGAATTTCCTCATTATCCTATTCACTTCAGCCTTGGACAAACTCCTGGAAGACCTAAGAGAAGAGGTCATGGATGGAGACCTAGAATGTTTACAGGTAGAATCCTCTAAGAAAAGTGAAGGAAGCTGAGACATTTTATGATCTGGTAGGGTAAAAAGTGACCAGCTCCGAGGTGGTTTGGATTTTGGAGCAGTGGGATCCAAGGTAGTCGGATCCAAATTTAATAGTTTTGGAGCTGAAGAGAATGTGGGATCTAGAGATCTCCTACCAGAGTCGTTGTCTTTCAGCAGACAGTCTGGTTTCCCTTTGTCATTCTTCTTTGAGGGGGTTTCAGCCCCAGCAAAAGCAGCAGCTGAAGTGGAAAGGAGAACCTTCAATACAAATGTATTCCTCCTGTTTGGAGTGCCCTGGAAATGAAACCAGCACATATGGAACAGTCTACCTCTAAACGGGCACTGCCCAAGTGGCATATGCACTGCCTGTTAGCGTACGAGTTAGATATTTTATGCCCACAGGTGATGCATTTATTTGAAGTCAGTATCAGCCATACTAGCGTAACTAAGAAAGCAAGGCTATGGGAAAAATTTAAATGTCAACAAAGTACTACTCTTAACTTTTTTTTTTTTTTTTTACCAAGTTAAGAAAGAAAAAGTTACCAACAGTAGAGAAGAAATACCCTCTAAAGGGGTAAAAAAATAGAATAAATACAGCAAAGTACCGGTAATGGTACTTGTGACAAAAGGAGATACTGCCAGCACACATTCTAGCTGGAATTTTGTAAATAATTATATGTCATTGTTGAATATCGAAATGATGTGTGTAAGATGCTTGCGTTACAAATGTATTAGAACTGTATGTTATGTGTATACCAAACTTGTTTGCACAGACGTGTGTTAAAAAGTGCATTTCAAAAATGCTTGCATTTAAAATGGATCCACAGTGTGCCCTACTGGAATAGAATAGAAATGTACATTCACTATTGTACCTGTTTAAATGTATACATAGTGGAAACTAGCATACAGGAAGTTAAATTCAAAAAATAGCTGAAATTAAATTACTTTATGGCCAAACAATAAAAGATTATATCTTTCAGTTTCAATTCAGCAAGGAGACACAAAGTCTGAAACTAAAGAACTTTCTGTATTGTCTTATAAGTGTTTTATTGTTTTATGTCTTGCAGCATCTTCCAAAGGTACGAGGAAAAGCCCTTGTCTATGTATTTTTACAAGTAGATTCTAAATGCTAATAGCTGCCATCAATGGTTGTTGTGGGCCTGGGGACTAGATGTCAGATGGCAAGAAATTATGTCATTCTGCAAGCTAGCCCAGCAGTAACATATGAGATATTAATCTGAGAAGTCTCTGAGTGAGACACTGCATTCTGTATTCTTTCTTGGACCTGACAACTAGAAGGGCCTTAAAGTAGCTGATAAAAAGTGACTGGTGGCAGCAGAAAAGTACAGTTGTGTACACTTACCATAAATGTAGATGTTTGAGTGTATTCACTGTTGTAGTCATTACATTTGGGTTGTCTGCCTGCAGGTAGCCCTCAGCCGGCCTGTATATCAAAGTCTTGGGTCCTGCATTGGATGCTGTCTCTTCTTCCATGACGTCAGGGAGTCAGGGGTATAAAGCATGCAGCCGACGCCATTACATCAGTTTTTCTTGCCCCAGATGTCAGGTTCCCCCATAATGGGAAGCAATTATATACAAGGTTACACCTCCAACAAAAAGCAAATACACCAGAAAGCTTAAATACACTAAACAAGAAGAAAGGTATAGCCAAGAGAAGTCAGGGGGCTGGAAGGAGGGTAACCAGGACTGCAACAGTGAATACACTTGAACATCTACATTTATGGTAAGCGTACACAACTGTACTATGTTCTTCGTGTTTCACTGTTGCAGTCATTACATTTGGGTAGATTTCCAAAGCTAAGAAAGGGAGGAGGCAGTTAGAGAGCATTAGGACCAGCTATTAAGCCCTGCAAGACTGCAGTGGCAAAATCAGCTCTGGATTTAGAAAAAAATAGGCAAGTGGTAATGCTTGGTGAAGGTATGTACAGAGTTCCAGGTAGCAGCTTCTAGGATGTCCTTGGTAGAGACACCTCTGAGAAAGGCTGCTGAAGTAGATGCAGCCCTGATGGACTGTGATCTTATCCCCTGGGGTAGGTTTTCCATGGTGCTTATAGTAGAAATGAATGCAATGGCCTACCCACTTAGAAATGGTTTGCTTTGAAATGGCCTTCCCCTCTGCCCCTGCAGCAAAGGCAACTAGCAGCTGTTCAGTTTTCCTGACAGGCTTAGTCCTGTCCAAATAAAATCTAAGTCATCTGTGCACGTCCAAAGAGTGCAGTATTCGTTCTCCTTTGTTCTGTGGATTAGAAAAGAAGGTTGGCAAATGAATCGACTGATTAAGGACCACACTGGATACCACCTTGGGCATAAAGGAAGGAATGGTCCTGAGGGACACCTTGTCTGCATAGAAGATGATGAAGGTCTCCACTGCCATGAGGGACTGTAATTCAGACACACTTCTAGCTGAAGTGATGGTTAGAAGGAAGGCTGTTTTCCAAGAAAGGAATTTCAACTCTGCTGTTGCAGCTGGCTCAAAAGGAGGTAGAGTGAGCTTTTCCAATACAAAGTTAAGGTCCCAGGCTGGAGTAGGGGCTCTCCTGGGTGGTTTTAAATTTTTGGCCCCTCTGAGGAATTGCTTCAGCAGGGGGTAAGAAAAGAGGGGTGGCTCAGTATTATAATGTGCTGAAATGGCTGAGGCATGAATTTTAATAGATGAGAAGGAAAGACCCTTGTGGAGCATCTCAAGTATTGAAGAATATGCGGTAAGCTGGGCACTGTTGTGCCCATCCTCTGAGTCTGGTTCCAGAACAGTATCTTTTCCACTTTTTAGCATAGGATTTTCTAGTACTAGGCCTCCTTGCCTCCAGAATGACATCCAACCCTTGCTTACAGAGTGATGGTGTTGGAGAGCTCAGGTAATTAGCCAGGCTGCAAGGTTCAGGGTTTGAAGCTGGGGGTGCAGAATCTGGCCCTCCTGCTGGGGACAGCAGGGAAGGGGTCTGAGGCAGGTGCCATGGTTCCAGCAGTGACATACTGCTCAAGAGGGGGTACTAGGGCTGGCGTGGCCAGTCTGGTGCAATGAGTATTGTCCTTGGTTTGTCCTGTTTGATCTTTAGCAGAACTTTCGAGAGGAGAGGCAGAGGGGGAGAGGCATAAACTGAGAGGCCTTCCCAGGTGAAGGGCAGGGCATCCACTTTCCAAGCTTGTATGTGGGGAGTCCTTGTGCAGAATTTGTCCAATTGGTAGTCCTGAGGGGAGGCAAACAGGTCCATCTCTGGGCTCCCCCATTTGTTTCTCAAAATGTTGAATATCTTTGGTTCCAGTTTCCACTCGTGTGGATCCATGAGATTTCTGCTTAGGTTGTCTGCCAGTGAATTTAGTTTGCCTGGCAAGAATTGAGCTTGTAGGTGCACTTGATAGCTCAAGGCTGTGTTCCACAGAGTCATGGCTAGTCTGCAGAGAGGGTACGAGTGGGTTCCCCCCTGCTTGTTTATGTACCACAACAGTGGTGTTGTCTGTCTTTATCAATAATTGTCCTGGAAGAATGTAGTCTTTGAAGACCGTCAGAGAATTCTGCACAGCTAACATTTCTTTTTGATTGATATGCAGGTGCATTTGACTCGGGTTCCATTTGCCCTGAATGCCCTGCCCTGCCAAGTGAGCCCCCCCATGCATATTCTGATGAGTTTGTTAGGGTTTAGGCAGCAGAGGGTTAAGTGAATGGCAGTCCCTTGTGGTAGCAGGCCTCTGCCCACCAAAGGAACTCTGTCTTTATACAAGGAATGATAGGGATCATTGATTACAGGTCCTGAGAATGTTGACACCATAGGCTTTTTAGTTATCACTGTAGTTTCCTCATATGCAGTCTTGCATATGGAATTAGTAGGATGCAAGAGGCCATGAACCCCAGGGCTTGCAGTATTTTCCTTGCAGATAGCTGGGTCTTTGTGGCCAGTAGGTTGAAGTAGGCTGTCAAATAAACTTGTTTCTCTTGCGTGAGGTAGGCCATCTGGGAAGTTGTGTTCAAGCTTGCTCCCAGGAATACAATTTGTCGGCAGGGTACTAGATGAGATTTCTTTTAGTTTATGATGTACCCCAGTGAGGTTAGCAGTTTCTTTACAAATGCCAGATGATTTAATAGCATGTCCTGGCTTTCTGCCTGAATTAGACAATCATCTAGGTATGGGTATATTTGAATATTTCTTTGCCTGCAGAATGCAATGAATGGAGCTAGGCACTTTGTGACTATCTTGGGCGCAGTAGATAAACCAAAAGGCAGTGCAGATAACTGATAGTGCATGTAGCCTGCTCTGAAGCGTAAGTATTTTCTGCAAGATTCCCTTATTGGAATGTGCAGATAAGCTTCCTTCAAGTCCAATGTTGCCAACCAGGCATTTCTGCCTAGCATGGGAAGCAGCTGATGAAGAGTTAGCATTTTGAATTTTGGGATTACCAAAAAGGTATTTAGGATAGAGAGGTCCAGGATAGGACGCCAGGAGTTGTCTTTTCTGGGTATCAGGAAAAGTCTTGAGTAAAAACCCTGTCCCCTTTCCTCTGCTGGGACAGGTTGAACAGCCCTGATATTTAGGAGAGAGAACCTGCTGTTGAGCCTCTGGCCAACTGTTTGGGGTTGGTAAGGTGTGAAAGTAGAACCTGTATCCTTGGGAAACTATATTTAAAACCCATTTGTCCTGGGTAATAAGTTCCTAGTTTTTTGCATGCAGGGCGATCTTTCCCCCTAAGGGAGCAGGCAGTTGAGCAGGGCTTGGAAGGTTTAAGGTTAAGTCATTGTGACAGTTTACCATAGGGGGGTGTCTTACTACTTCCAGCTTTGGAAGTAGGAGCTCCCCACTGCTTAGGCCCGTGAGTACCTTGGGACTGTAGCCTAGGTGGTCTGTTGTTCCTGGGTTTGGACTGAGAAAGCCTGGAAGAGACAGGAAAGGACCAATTCTTAGATGGCCAATGCCTACTAAATATGGGAGGCTGTATCTGCAGGAAATCTTTAACAGTTTGCATAGATTTAGCTTTTTCCTCCATCTTTTTAAGTACTACTTCTGCTTTGTTGCCAAACAGGCGGTCCTGGTTTAAGGGAGCATCCAGTAATTTAGCTTTAGCTTTAACATGATCTGGCAAATTTTGCTCCTTAAGCCAAGCATGCCTTCTAAGAACAGACCCAGTGACAGCAGCCCTGCAAGATGCTTCTAAAGAGTCAAAACCACACTGCAAAGTATGTTTACCAACTTGTTCAGCACAATGCATCGAATCCTGTAATTCTTTATTTTCAGCACAGTCAGGAATCAACATCACTTTCTGTTTAAATATGCCAAAACATGTTGCTGATACTTTAACATATGAAAATGGCCAAAGTAGCAGAAGTGTATACCTTCTTACCCCCATCTGTCCAGGGCCCTGGAATCTCTATCAAAAGGGGTAGGGTTTTTGGCAGTAGTAGCCTTAATGCCTTTAGATCCCTGTGAAATGTTCTCTGGGTCCGCAGTAGGATTCTTAAAGAGGAACTTGTGAGAGTTGGGTACTCTGTAATACCGGTCAGGTTTCCTGGGAGCTGGAGGTAAAGTGTCTGGGGCCAGGCTAGATTCTAGGAAGGCATCATCTACAATGTCCAATACAGGAGGGATAGCCAAAGGCCTGTGTTGAGGTAGGAGCAAGAATTCCCTATGCCTCTTTTTGGAGTCAGAGTAATCCTGGCTTTCCCAGTGGAAATGCTCCCTAAGAGTGTGAAAAATTTCACCAAAAGAAAAATCTTCTGGAGGGGAAGCAGAGGGTATTGAGTCCTCTGCATCAGAATCCTCATAGGTAGATAAGGGCAAATCCTGGTCATCAGAAGAAATAGAAATTTCAGAGTCCTAATCAGAAGGAAAATCAGTTCTAGGTCTCTTAGAGGGAGAAGGCTGGCTTCCCCTAATTAAAGTAATAAGGTCTTCAGCCATTCTTATTTGTTTTTTCAGGCATATGGGCCTGACCATGCGGTTTGGATGTCTGTTTTCGATGCGTGGGTCGAGTTTTAGGCCTTGAAGAAGAAGATGGCGTTGGTTTGAAATGCAAGTCAGTAGGCCTGAATACACCCTCAGAAGCCGGTGCCTGCACAGTGGCTCCAGACCCATTCAAGGTAGAGACATCCTCAGATTCCATAGTCGAAGAAGCATCTCACGGCATATCGGACTATGAATGGGTCTCAGTACAGGCCTGCGAATCTGAAGTAGTGGGTATCAGGGGCTGCGAAAGCGCCTCACTGAGTACCGGCGAACTGGCGACTAGCTTAACGGAAGCGTTGTCGGCAGCTTTGGACCTATGTGGTCTGTCTCTGTCTTTATCTTTATGTTTTTTCGTAATGTTGGTAGTCGGACGGCTTACCAAAGCCATTTCTGGATAATTAAATCGAGTACCGAAATAGTTTGTGCAAAAATGAACAGACGACGAATAGTTCAAGGATTGAATAAGGCGCAAAACCGACAGCGAGGGACGTCGTGGTCTGGGCCTAAGCAAGGAATGCAGTACGAATGAAAATCTTTATGAGGTATTTGCTTTCCACGGGTAATACAATTGTTAACTTTTACTGACATCGGTTTAGAGCAAGAAAAAGGATCCCCAATGGGGTACTTAGCTTTTCTGAAACTCAAAAACAAAACTTTCAGGAGTCGGCCAACAGGCACTTGTGAACTGCTTCTGCTTCGAGCACTGTGCGGCAAGAAAGACTGATGTAATGGTGTTGGCTGCATGCTTTACACCCCTGACTCCCCGACGTCATGGAAGAAGAGACGGCATCAGACGGAGGACCCAAGACTTTGATATTCAGGCCGACTGAGGGCTACCTGCAGGCAGATAACTCATGTAATGAATGCAACAGTGAAACACGAAGAACATCTACCTTACAGTCTGGGCAGAAGGGGCATAGCTAGTAAATCTGTGCCAGCCTTTCACAGGGGTGCATGCGTGTGTGCAGAAATCAAACCTCAAAGACTGTGTGTGCCAGCTACTTAGGCAGGGATACGAAGCACTGGCTGGACAGAGAGGGTGCTGGAGGACTTGGCTTGGTTACTCAGCTGAGATCTCAACTCTATAGCTGTGCCAGCCAGAAGTATTACTGGGGAACTGAAGAAAAGAGTGAGAAACCAGCCCCAGACCGACCTTGGTCTCTGTATGCTCTTAAGGGAAATTGTGTTTGATGCAGAGAGCTGCATCTCAAAACACTGTGTGTGTACCTTGTCATCCTTCCAATGTACGTTCCCCACTGGTGCCAGTGGTGAGGATTGAGGCTCCCTGAATCATTTGTGAATTTCAAAATAATTTGTGCAAGATGCTTGTCTTATAAATGTATTAGAACTGTATGTTATGTGTATATCAAATTTGTTTGTACAGACTTGTGTTAAAAAGGGTATTTCCAAAATGTTTGTGCTTAAAAAGGATCTAAAGCGTGCCCCACTGGAGTAGAACAAAAATGTACATGCACTATTCTAACTGTTAACTTATATACATTTAAACAGTGGAAACTGGAATACAGGAGGTTAACGTCAGAAGAATAGCTGAAATTAAATTACTTTATGGCTATGCATTAAAAGATATCATTCAGTTTCAATGCAGTAAGGAGACACAATGTCTAAAACTAAGGAACTTTCTGTATTGCCTTGGAAGTGTTTTATTGCATTATGACTTCCAGCATCTGCCAAAGATATGAGGAAAAGCCCTTGTCTATGTAGTTTTACAGGTAGATGCTAAATGCTACCAGCTACCATCAATGGTTGCTTGGGCTTGGGGACTAGAAGTCAGATGACAATAAACTATGTCATTCTGCAAGCTAGCCCAGAAGTAATATTTGAAATATTAATTTGAGATGTCTGTGAGAGAGAGAGAGAGACAGCATTCCATATTCTGTCTTTGACCTAACAACTAGAAGATCCATTCACCACATATGCCTTGCTCTGCAAGTTTCTAGGGAACAGTATAATTCTCTTAGATACAGTCAAGAATATAGTGAAGCTTAGTTTAGATAGTTTTCTTTATTTATTTGAGACTGTCCTGTAATGTTGTTTTAAATATTTCCTGTGATTTTGAACTCTGTCACTGTGAATATATATTTAATATTATCTTGTTTTTTCATTTATTATTACAGTAAATATATGTAAACCTTTCATTGTGGCTGACTTGTGTAGAGATATTTGAGTTCTGAGAGTACCTGCATATTTACTTGGTGACACTGTGTAGGCCACTCGTAATAGCCTTGCTTTTGGTCAAACTACCGTTTGTATTAATAGTAACATTACACAGTAAAATTGGGCACCCTTTGTTAAGGGCCTTAAAGTAGCTAATAAGGATTCGGCTGGTGGCAATAACTACCTTACAGTCTGGGCAACAGGGGGGCATAGATAGTCAACCTGTGCCAGCCTTCCCAGGTGTTGTGTGTGTGTGTGTGTGTGTGTGTGTGTGTGTGTGTGTGTGTGCGTGTGCGCGTGTGCGTGTGCGAATCAAACCTCAAAGAGTGTGTGTATCAGCTACCTGGACAGGGACAATAAGCACTGGTAGGACAGAGAAGGTGCTGGAGGTCTTGGCTTGGCCACTCAGCTGAGAACTCAATTCTATAGCTGTGCCAGTGGGGACTCTTATTGGGGATCTGGAGAAAGAGGGAGAAACCAGCCCTGGATTGAATGCGGTCTGTGTGTGCTCTTAATGAAAACTGCACCTGATGCAGAGAGCTGCATCTGGAAATAGTGTGTGTGTACTTGTCATCCTCCCAGTATATATCCCCCACTGTTGCCAGTGGTGAAGATTGAGGCTCCTTAATTACTGGTCCAGTGGTGGGTCATCACAGCTACTGGTACCAGTAGTGGGATCACCACATCACATACTGGGATTCAGTGGTGTGGATATTGAACTCCTGTAGCCTGTAAACAGTGGTCATTAAAGATGGTGTTTGTACTCTCAATCAGCTACACAGTGAACATTCAGAGCTTCACATCATAACAGTTTTAATTATTTTTTTTTGTTAGATCAGTTAGTCAGGGAGAGCAGGCAAGGATGTCAGCAGAGGAGTATGGCAAGCTGACAAGGAGCCAGTTGGCTGAGGTGTGCCAAGAAAAAGGAATGGTGCACGCCAACCTGTCTAAAGCAGAAATGACTGCATCCTTAGTCACAGCTGCTTCAGAGACCAGCAAGCAGGAGGACAACCACACTGACCTTGGGAATGTACAACTCTCATTAAATGGAAAATTCAACCTTTCCACACAGGACTTAAAAATCTATCTGAAGTTAAAGACACTTGAACTGGAGGCCAAACAGTTGGAAACAGAATTAGCAGAGAGACTGTAGAGTTTACAGGCTGAAGAAAATGAGAAACTGTGGCATCTAAAGGCTGAAAAAAATGAGAAACTGCGGCAGGAGAAACAAATGGAATTAAAGCAGCAGAGAGACTGAGATGTCTGGAAGCGGAGGCAAATGAGAGGCAGAGGCAACATGAAAGAGAGATGCTGACTCTTTGGCAGGGTCAAGGAGGTAATGCAGAAGGGAATAACCGAACCCCAGAAGCAATAAAGGTTAGTAAATTTCTTTCACAATTTACAGAGGGTGATAATTTTGATAGTTTCATTCATATGTTTGAAAAGGTATGTAAACAGTATAATGTTGACCAAGGGCTCTGGGTATGATTCCTGACCCACTTTCTCAATGGTAAAGCTGTAACTGCTGTTGCTAAATTGTCTGATACCGATTGCTTAAATTCTAATAAATAGTTAACATTTTTTTAGAGAGCGTTTTAAGTTACCACCTGACGCTTAGAGAAAAAAGTTTTGTGAGCATAGGTGCACGGCAGATGAAAGTGCGTGTGTGAATATTTTGCTGAACTAAACACTTATTTTCATTGGTGGGTGAGTGGGTGTGTCAGGTCACTGCTTTTGAAGGGCTGTCAGAACTTTTGGTGAGAGAACAAGCCCTTAGCACTTTCCCTGAGGACACGAGAATCTGGTTAGCACATAGGGAATGTAATACCGCAGATGAGCTGGGAAACAGGGAGACCTACACATAGCAAGCAGGGCATCACTGTACAGGAAAGGGATACCCAGTGCTGCTGATGGGTCTAAGGGAACCCATGGTGGGCAGCCTAAACCTCCCTAACAGAGTCCGGCAGTAGCAGTGGAAGCCACTAGTTCGGGTACATGGTCAGGAGACCAAGGGTTAAATGTTTTAAATATAACCAGTGGGGCCATGTAGCATACAGATGTCCATGGAGGCAAGGTGGGGGAACAAAAGGTGGGAGAGCCAGTAAGTGGGAATGACAGAATGCCAGTGTTAAGTTGTCTGCAGACAACAATGGTGCCAAACTACCACAACAGGTTATATCCTATCTTAGTAGATGGGAAACAGGCCACTGCTAAGAGACAGACAGCCTCTGACCTAACCATTCTGAAGTCTGCAATGGTTAAAGAGGTGCACTACTTGCTTGGGTAGTCTACTCCAGTCAGAGCTTTAGAAAGGACCCCATTCCAAATACCTTTGGCTACGGTTCACCTTGACTGGGAGGGTGGAAAAGGAAGCAAGCAAGTAGGTGTGTTTGAGGATATCCCTGCAGATGTCCTGATAGGGAATGATTTTAATTATGCAGTACCTTGTGTGCTCACAGTTACACGCAGGCAGGCTTGGAGACAAGCATGTGGGTCTGGTAGCTTGGGGAGGACCCAGACAGAACCACCAAGGCCAGTACAATTAGTCAGCAATATCCATTCATTTAATCAGAAGTAGACAAAAGAAAACAGACCGGTTTCGGCTAACAAGCCTTCGTCAGTGCTCATTGCTGCTTTCTTTCCGCCCACTATTTAAATAATCACGTCTATTTTAATTGGTTAATCACAACTGTTCATTCAAACCAGGTGCACACAACACTCCAAACAATACAATCCATTTTCTCTCTTTTTTATTTAAAACATCATGCCATCCAATTTTAACCCTCTCATTTGACAATCCTATCTATAATAGTAAATCTGAACTGAGCTGAAGAGTGCCGTTTAGTATGTTTGTCCAATGCATTGGACATTCGAGCACATCTAACATCACTAAGATGTTCAGAAATGCACAACTTCAAAGGTCGAGCGGTTTGGCCAACATAAAATGCTTGGCAATTGCAGTGAACCAAATAAATAACCCAATATGAGGTACAATTTCCATAAACACGTATGTCAAAAACACGAGATGAATTCCTTGAACTAAATTCCTTGGTTTTGTTTACATACTTGCAGAAACTGCAATGATAAGGCTGGCAACCCCTTACTGGTTCACCCCCTAAAGTCAATTGTTGAACCACATTCCTATACATAGGTGGTCGTTTGTAATGGTTTAACCATCCTCCTATAGTTTTCCTCATCTATATGAAAACAAACAGCTTGGGGGACCTATGTGTCTCAATGAGTTTTCCGAGGTCAAAATGCCCCAATCAAAACTGAAATGTTACTACCATAATTGGTGTCTAGCCCTGAGTTTTGGAAGCTTGTTTTTTGTTTTGATATTTTAATAAATTTTGCCTACTTATGTTCTGAACACACTGGCTAGAATCCATCACTTGTTCAAATTTGTATCCCCTATTCAAGAACCTATTAATTCCTGATTCTGTATTGCAAATCCTTCACCTGTTGAACATATTCTTCGTATTCTCAAAGTGAGACTTGCGAATATTCCAAATGACATATTTGGGATGACAGCTATAACACTGAAGTCACCTCCGGATGTTTCCTATGTGCTTGACTTAATGTATCATCTTGTTGGATGTGAACTTCCACATCCAAAATTACTGTGTGTGCATGACTGTAACTCAGTGTAAACTGTAATCCCCACTTGATATCATTGAGATGGGTCACAAATTTGTTCAAATACTCTGCATCTGATCACCACACCAGCCAACAATAGTCAAGGTACCTACGCCATAGGATTCTAAATATACATTCTGCATAGGATCGTAGATAAGCTGCATCTCCATACAAACCATAAATAAATCAGCGTATATGGGAGCAAAAGATGCTCCCATCACTGTTCCCCTTAACTGTGGATACCATTCTTGTTGGAAATAGAATACATTTTTATTCAATACTTGTTCAACCAAACACACCAACAGTGTGTTAAAACCTGGACTGTACAAAGATGCCCTACCCAACCAACAATTAATTGCCTCTAAACCCGTCTAGTGTGGAATATTATAGCAATAACCCACGCCTGGGTGTGGGTAATGCTGGATTTACCCACGTTTGGCGTGGTTTGGTCCCGAGGGCGAAGCACGAGGGACCAAAGACAACCGTGGGTAAATCCAGCATTACCCACACCCAGAAATGGGTTATTGCTATTATACTATGGTGTTAGTTTGTTTTGTATCATCTTTGTATTGTTATTTAGGTTTTTGTTTGCTTTTCTTTGTATTCTTCCACTTTTTGTGAGATAAAATAGTCCACACTTTCAGTTTGTGTTTATTGTTTATTTCTGTTTTAATTTAAATACATGTTATTTTTTTAATTTTTGAGGAAATGTTAGGAAATAATTATATTAGTAGATATTTTTTTTATTTTTTTCTATCTATGGTGTCTCTTGTTTGGGTGTTTTTTCCTGTCTGAGTTTGTAGTGTTTCGGTTTAACAGGGCTCGTGTAGGTTTTTGAAGGGATGTAATCAAAAGGGCTAGGTGGTGCTTGGTATAATATAGTTTAAGCAGTGTAGAACTTTATAACGTGTAGTTAATGTTTTAGTACTTATAGGTATGTTAGAAATGTGGTGTAGTTTTAATTTGTATTAATTTTTTTAAAATAGGTAGTTTTACTAATTGGTCACTAGATGGTGTTGTATGCGCTTTTAGAAGGTGTATGCTGATGTGGAAGTTAGGTATGGTGTGTGTGTTTGACTTTGCGAGGGATGTGTGCTGTGTTTACTTTTAGTGTGTACATTTTTGGAGTTGTTTGTGTATAGCTATTGTAGGGAATATAGCTGAGTGAATGGTTTTATCAGAATGCTTGCTTTTATTGTATTATAAATGGTGGTTATGTAGTGTGTGTGGTGTATTTGCGACTGCATGACATTTTATTTTATTAGTATTCGAGGTGAGGGACTGAGGACTGTAATACGGGAATTGGTTAGTTTTGTGTGATTAGGTGTAATTGTTAGGTGTTTTTGGTGTTAGGGTTATGTTTATTTGCTGTCGCCGCAGCATGATATTTTCGCGACCGAACTTCTTCCGTTATTTGTTGTACGATTTACTATGTGCACGCTGGTTGGATTAGCCAATCAGCGTGCACGTTTATCGGCTTTTGCGAACATCGCATGGTATAATGGTATATAAAGACATTACACCTAAAGTACATATGTACTAACCAAATTCCAACTGGGTATCTTGTATTACATTCAAAAATTCGGCCATGTCCTTTATTCTAGAACTTACACATGATAGAAGTGGTTTCAAATAATATGATAAATAAGCCGATAAAAGGTTCCATGAGTGACCCACTATCAGAAACTATTGGTCTGCCCGGGAGTTGTTTTTTTGTTTTTATGGGTCTTTGGCAACATGTAAAAATATTGTCTGGTAGGTTCCTTAACCATAAGATCCATCTTAGTGGCTTTATTAATATCTTCTTCCTTTACCAGTTCCAAAAACTGATCCATCTCTTTCTTAAATTCTGGTGTTGGGTCCAAAAACATCTTCTGGTAGGTCCCTTAATCCGACAACTGTCTATGGGCCTCAGCCTCATACAACCCCAATCCCCTACAACCACAGCACCTCCTTTATCTGCTGGACTAACCACTATTTTCTTATTCTGCTTAAGGTTGTCCACAGCCTGTTTTTGTGAAATAGGCAAATTATGTGCTGGAATTTTTAAAGAAGTGCTGTAGCTAAAGTGTAGTTCCCTTAACACTAGTTGTTGGAAAACCATAACATTTTTGTTCGGTGGTGGTGAAAAGTTGGAAACCTTAAATCAGAACCTACTGGATTCCTGTTCATTTCCCTTCTACTGATCCTGAAAAAATATTTTAAGATTTAATAGTCTACAGAAATTCATCACATCAAGTGCAAATATATCTTTTGGAACCAAATAACTAGGTACAAATCCAAGTCCTTTATTTAATAATTCTGTTTCATCAAAATGTAAAACATGAGAAGAAATATTCAATACATTTTGCTCATTAGCTATTAGGTCATGAGTTGCCACATTGCTTCTAGGATATGACTTGTACCTCAGATGTTTACACCCTCCCCCCCTGGATCGCCTAAAGGGAAGGCATCATTATTTTTCTTAGCTAACGGTGAGGCAGAAGGGGCACCTGGTTTGAATAAACAAATGAGATTAACCAATTAAAATAGACGTGATTATTTAAATGGTGGGTGGAAAGAAAGTAGCAATGTGCACTGAAGAAGGCTTGTTAGCCAAAACCAGCCTTTTTGTTTTCTTTTGTCTACTTCTGATTAAATGAATGGATATTGCTGACTAATTGTACTGGCCTTGGTGTTTTTTCGAGTTGAGTGCAGCAGTGGCTGTGCACAAATTCTGTAATGGCATGTCAGGGTGATTTTATGAGGACCCAGAGAGACCACCCAATTGAAGCCAGAACTGGTGAGGTGGTTACTTCAGGGAGGGAGCTACCCTGTAGCAGTAAGACTGAAGGTGAGCCACAGCTGCTTGTGGATACTGATATTCCCTTGGACAGAGTGACTGCAAGGGCAGAGGTGAGTAGTACTACCCAGGCTGACAGTGAGGAACCGCTGTCAGAGGATACCAGACTTCCTGTGGAAGGGGAGCTGGAAAGGGTTACCAAGAGAGTTGAGACGGGCTCAGTTCTCAGACCCTACATTACAAGGTTTGAGGGAGCTAGCTACAGAGGCACCTGATACTCAAGGAAAAGGGGAATCTGTATACTGGGATGAAGGGTTACTATATAGAGAGTGGACCCCTGAAGAATGGCTAGAGGTTGAGAGAATAGAACAGTTGGTAGTGCGCAGAGCCTGACATCTGGCACTTCTATTCATAGCCCATGACATTCCCTTTGTAGGTCATATAGGCATAAATTGTATCAGGAGACATATTATACAGAACTTTTATTGGTCTTGGATTTCCAAGGATGTAACAGGGTACTGCAGGACCTGTGAGAACTGCCAACATGTAAGCAAAACAGGAGACCAGTTAAAAGCTCCTTTGATGCCTTTACATATGACTGAGGAGCCATTTCAGAGGGTAGCTATTGATATTGTGGGGCCTCTGAGTCCCCCAAGTTCCACAGGGAAGAAGAATATCCTAGTGGTTGTAGATTAAGCTACCAGATACCCTGAGGCAGTGGCCCTGCCCTCCATTGAGGCCAAAAAGGTGGCAAATGCTTTGTTAGAGATTTTCAGCAGGGTGCGTTTTCCAAAAGAAATACTGACAGACAGAGGTGCCAATTTCATGTCAGACCTCCTGGCTTGTCTGTGGAAGCATTGTGCGGTGAAGCACCTAAAGACCACCCCTACCATCCGCAGACTAATGGTCTTGTGCAGAGGTTAAACTCTACACTAAAGACCATGCTACGGGCATTTGCAGACCAGTTTAAGAGGGAGTGAGACAGATATTTGCCCATCTGTTTGCTTACAGAGAGGTGCCCGAGGAATCCACCGGTTTTTCACCCTTTGAGTTGCTGTATGGGCATAGGGTAAGGGGACCTCTAGATTTGATTCATGATGAGTGGAAGGGTGAGTGTGAATCCCACAAGGAGTCTGTTGTGGCATATGTTCTAAACCTCAGGACAAGACTCAGGGAACTCATGGCCTTAGCCCAGGAGACCTTTGCAAAAGCCCAACAGCAGAAAAAGGGCTGGTATGGCAGGAATGCTTGAGCTAGAGTAGGGTGTAGGGCAGCAGTTTATGGTTCTCATTCCTGTAAGACACAACAAGCTACAGGCAAGCTTGGGAGGGGCCCTTCAAGGTGGTAAGGAAGGTCAGTGATGTTAACTACATGGTAAAACTGCTAGGCAGGAGCAGGGGCAAAAATTGTACCATGTTAATATGATGAAACCTTACCATGACAGGGAGGCACTGGTGCCAAGTATTTACAGTAGAAGACACAAGGAGTCTGCGGGGGGGGGGGGGGGGGGGGTCTATGGCTACAGGGAGCCAGCCAGCAAAATCCCAAATTATTATGGTGGAGCCTAGGGTTGCAAGCATATGACACAACAGTGCAGCTATGTACTGGGGTCAGCAATGCCAAGGCAGCTGGAATCTCAAGACAGGGTAATGTATTCCTAGACAGGCTCATCCCTCTCAAGCAACGTTTCTCAGGGATCACTTGAAAAACTAGCTTGAGTCTTTAAGGGGGGAAGAAGTGTTACAAAGGGTGATACTGCCAGGACAGCTGGCTGGAATTTTGTAAATAATTACATATCATTGGTGAATATCTAAATGATTTGTGTAAGATGCGTATGTTCATAGGTTGGTACTAGGCTATTGGCCCTAGGGCCTATACAAACCTAGCCATAACAATTCCCTGGATATTTCTTCCCACAATATTTACCTCTCTGGACCCCTGTCTAGCAGGGCGACTGACATGATCCCCGGGGTGAATTTCCTATCTCCCATCCAATCATCCAGGTTCCTTTTGAAGAGGGCCAAGGAGGCGCTCTGCTTGACATGTATGGGCAGTCTATTCCAGAGTATGGGAAGTCTCTGGGTCAGGAACCTATCCCTCCAGCATGTTTTGTTCATTGTGATGACAAGGTTTAGATCCCTGGAGCGTGTGGCTGTGAGGGATTGGGATTTCTTTAAGTGGAGCATGTCCAACAGCTCAGGGTTTGACATGGCATTGTATGTTAAGCAGAGCTCGCCTCTGAGTAGACGATATGCCACAGAGTATAGCTGGAGTTTTTTTAGATGGTCAGCATATGGCATCTGCTTGAGGCCTGTGATTCTTTTAGTGGGGTATTTCTGTGGCCTTTCCAGCTGTTGCAGATGTCTTGTGAGGTACATACCAAATGGGGCATTATACTCTATAATGGGTCTAATGAGGGATGAGTCCACGTTTATCTAGGATTCCAGAGTGGAGGATGGTGTTGAAGGCCTTGGTGAGGTCCAGATAGGCTGTGTGGACCACCTTACCCTCGTCCACAGCTCTGGAGACCGATTCAAAGAAGTCAATCAGATTCAGGAGAAAAGATCAGCCATTCACAAACCCAAACTGGGTGGGGGCCAGTGTTTGAAGGTTGCCAATGTCTTTGTTTATAATTCCCATGATAATGCATTCCATGCCCTTGCAGATCAGGCTTGTCAGACAGATGGGACGGTAGTTCCCAGGATCCAAGGCTGATCCCCCCCTGTGGAGTGGGATAACTGTAGCTGTGCACCATTCAGTGGGCACGAAGCCTGAGATGAGGCTATGATTAAACATGACACTTAGGTGAGGTGCCAGTTCATTTTGTAGTTCATGTAGTACACAGCCTGGGATGTCATCTGGTCCCATGGATGCTGTATTCTTAGCTTTGGCGAGTGTGGTTTCTACCTGTGTGGTCGTGATTACCGGAAGTTGGCAATCTTTTGGTACTGAGATGGGCCCTTTAGGGGATGAGAGGGGGGTGAAGTTGGCAATAAATCGATCTACCAGTATACTGGCAATATCCTTGGGATCAGTATATTTAATGCCATTCTGTTGTAGCTCAGACCAGATCTGAGCATTGCCATTTAGATTCCTGACATAACTATAGAATGCCTTGCAGTTGTCTTTGGAATCTTGGGCAATTTTATTTTCGTAACTAGCTTTTGAGGATTTTATGAGGGATCTCAGCTTCTTACTGAGGTTGTTAAGGGAGTTGTTTTGCATCCTGGGATTTTCCTTTTTTCTGCAACAGTTTCTTCCTTCTGTTGTACAGTTTGTTTATAGCATGGGGACCACCAGATTGACTTCCTTTTTTTGGAGAAGAGCATCTTGGTTCGATTTGGATGGCATGATTCATGCACGAGTGGATGTGCTCGTACAGTGCCTTAGTGTAGGATTCTGCAGTCGAACTTTCAGATCCTGCCTGCAAGGGTGGCATGAAGTTTGTCACTTCTGACTTCAGTAGCATGAAGTTGACTTTTGGAGAAGTTTTTTACGGAGGTTTCCTTACTGGGGGGGGTGGGGGTGGGATGTGGATGTCAAGGGTGATTTGCTTATGGTCAGACCTGACCAATGAGGGGTTGACCACTGGTATGGAGCATCTATCTCCCATGTTGATAATGACCAGGTCTAGGATATTGGAGCCCCTGGTGGGACAATGGATTAGTTGATCCAGGGCGTTGGAATTTATGAATTCCAAGAACCATTGGGAAAAGGAGTTGGTACCCGAGTAGTTTTCCCAGTTAATGGCAAGGTAGTTGAAATCACCCAGTATTAGGGTGTTTGGTTGTTATCTTAATATTTTCCCAGTATGTTTAGAAAGGTGTAGTGAGAATCTTGGGGCATTGTGGGGGATTCTGCACCAAGCTACAATTTGGATTGCAGTCTTACCTAGTGTTAGTTGCACCTGGAGAATTTCAGATGCATTGTGTTGGGCAGCTAGCCTGGAGGTGTGAATATCCTTGATGAATATAGACACTCCTCCACCTTTAGTGTTTCGGTCTTGGTTTTGTGGCTGAAAAGTGTGGTAAGAGCTGTAGCCTGGTATTGCAGGGGTGCACCCTGGAGCCTTGAACCAGGTCTCGGTTACTGCACAGATATCGATGTTCTCCATTTTTAGGAGTGCCTCGAGACAGTGCATTTTGAGGTTTAGACTTCTAGCATTGAGTAGCATTACCTTCAGATTTTGCATGCTTGTATCTGTTACGGTGGTGGTTTTACCTTTGAACCTTGCCTAAAAAAGGCACTATAGGGGTGGCAAGAGCTTTAGCCAGTAACCTGAATCCCAGGGGTGACAGGTGCAGACCATCTCTGGCAAAGCATTGTGGTTTGTTGATCATGTCATCCCAGGCAGACAGATACTGGATTCCCTTTGAATGACACCAGAAGCTTAGCCAATTGTTGAAGTCAATAATTTTGTCCTTATACTGTGGTATCATTCTGGGCGAAGGCAGGATGCTAGAGATGTATTAGAATTGTATGTTATGTGTATACATACCTTGTTTATACAGAGGTATGTTAAAACGGGTATTTGCAAAATGCTTGTGTTTAAAATGGATCCACAGCATGCCCTACTGGAATAGAACAGAAATGTACATGCATTATTGTAACTGTTTAAATGTATATATTTTAACAGTGGAAACTGGAATACAGGAGATTAACTTAAAAAAGGCAGAAATTAAATTACTTTACGGCTATGCAATAAAAGATATCTTTCAGTTTCAATGCTGCAAGGAGAGACAATCTCTAAAATTACGGAACTTTCTGTATTGTCTTGGAAGTGTTTTATTGCTTTATGACTTTCAGCATCTGCCAAAGATCTGAGGAAAAGCCCTTGTCTATGTATTTTACAAGTAGATGTTAAATGCTACCAGCTGCCATCAATGGTTGTCTTGGGCCTGGGGACTGGAAGTCAGATGACAAGAAATGATATCATGCTGCAAGCTAGCCCAGCAGTAATATCCGAGATATTAATCTGCAAGGTCTCACAGAGATGCAGCATTCTGTATTCGGTCTTTGACCTGATAACTAGAAGATCCATTCACCATCTGCCTTGCTCTGCAATCAAGTTTCTAGGGAACAATATAATTCTCTTAAATACATTCAGGAATATGGTGAAGCTTAGATTTTCTGTCTTTATTTAAGACTGTCCTACAATGCTGTTTTCAATACTTCCTGTGATTTTGAACTCTGGTGTCACTGCGAATGTATATTTAGCATTTTCTTGTTCTTTTATTATTATTAAATATATTTAAACTTTCTGTTGTGGCTGATTTGTGTAGAAATATTTAAGTTCTGAGAGCACGTGCATATTTATTTGGTGACACTGTGTAGGCCACTCTTAATAGCCTTGCTCTTGGTCAGACTAACATTTGTATTAATAGTAACATTACACAGTAAGATTGGACACTCTTTCTTAAGGGCCTTATAGTAGCTGATAAGGAGTCAGCTGGTGGCAGTGATAACTACCTTATAGTCTGGGCAAAAGGGGACACAGCTAGCCAACCTGTGCCAGCCTTTCCCAGATGTGTGTTTATGTCTGTGTGTGTGTGTGTGTAAATCAAACCTCAAAGAATGTGTCAGCTACCAGTGCAGGGACATAAAGCACTGGTAGGACAGAGAGGATGCTGGAAGTCTTGGTTTAGCCACTTGGCTTAGAACTCAACTCTATAGCTGTGACACTAGGGAGTCTTACTGGGGATCTGAAGAAGGAGAAACCAGCCTCGGACTGACTGTGATCTCTGTCTGCTCTTAATGGAAATTGCACTTGATACAAAGAACTGCATCTGGAAATACTGTGTGTGTGCTACTTCTCGTCCTCCCAGTATATGTCCTCCACTGTTGGCAGTGGAGAGGACTGACGTTTCTTGATTACTGGTCCAGTGGTGGGTCGTCACAGTACTAAAGAGAAATACAGAATTATCAGTAACAACCGCAAAGGAGAAAGAGGGAAATTTATGGTAAATGAGAGGAAGGTGACAGAAAGGAATCAGTAAAGACTAACAGGGAATGAAAAATTTAAGTAAATCTCACTGTTTTAACTAAGAATTCACCCATAGCTCGAGAGTTAAATTGATCTGCATCTCTAGCGATCTGGCAGCAAATGAAATCTGGGGTATGTTAGGCAGCCAGGGCATTATGGGTAAAGGGAGGAGCTCAAGGGTTTGGATCCAAGGATCTGGCAAAAGTGGCAGAGTCTGATCCAAAACCCATCAGTTTAGGAATGAATGAAAATGACATCATCAGACATACACATTACTCAAAAGGTGTTTTGACGCAAACTATTAGCTAGTTATTATTACTCTACATTAAGCCTTTTCAGCCTAGAGAGGAACACCAACTTATTTCCCAATAATTTGATTACATCTGCTTCTAAATGAAAAAAAAATGATTCAGTAACAGAATTCTTACTACAAGCCAATGACCTTGGTGAAGATAAATAAAGCTCTACTTGCAACTCAGACAATCAGAGTTTAAGTTGGGTGCACAGGTTCCTGTTGGAGTAGGTAAGGGAGGAGAAAGCCTACCTCCCTAGATGGAAAACTACAAAAATCAGAGGTCAAATGGAAAAAGTTTGGCTGAGACTGCTCAAGAAAGTACAGTTTTGTACCTACCATAAATGTAGATGTTCAAGTGTATATACTGCTGCAGTCATCACACTTGGGTTATCCTGCCGTCAGGCGGTCCCACAGTCGGCCGAATCCCAAAGTCTTGGTCCGGCGTCGGTTGTCGTCACTTCTTCCCTGACGTCAGTGCGACAGGGGTATAAAGAGAGGCAGCCGACGCCATTTTCTTCAGTTTTTCTTGCCCCAGATGTCAGGTGCCCCCAACTAGGAAGGCAATACAAATAACTATGCAAAATACCTTAGTACATAAACAAAAATACTAGCTGTTAGCAAATACACCATATAGGCATGCATCCATTAGATTGATGTACATGGAGTTATAACTAACACCCTGGTATGTAGAGGGGATGGTGGGAGGGTAACCTGGACTGTAGCAGTGTATACACTCGAACATCTACATTTATGGTAGGTAGAAAACTGTACTATGTTCATCGTGTAATACTGCTGCAGTCATCACACTTGGGTTGAATCCCAAAGTTATGGATGGGTGGCTGGTATTAAACTGGGTTAGGTGAAGCTAGGATGCCCTGCAGGACTGCAGTGGCAAAACCAGCTCTGGTTTTTGAGTATAATGGAAGGTGGTAGTGCTTGGTAAAGGTGTGCACAGAACTCCAAGTAGCTGCCTCCAGAATGTCCTTGGTTGGAACCCCCCTGAGAAAGGCTGCTGAGGTTGCTGTAGCCCTGGTAGAATGGGACCTAAAATTAACAGGCACTGCTTTCCCATGGTGCGGGTAGCAAAAAAGGATACAATGTGCTATCCATTTGGAGATGGTCTGTTTTGAAATAGCCTTTCCTTGTGAACCTGCAGCATAGGATACAAAGAGTTGGTCAGTTTTTCTGAAGGTCTTTGTCTTATCCAAATAGTAACGTAGCCATCTGTGAATGTCCAAAGAGTGAAGGAGTCTTTCTCCTTTATTCTGGGGGTTTGGATAAAAGGTGGGTAAATTAATGGTCTGATTCAAAGCCACACTGGATACTACCTTTGGCATAAAGGTAGGGTTAATTCGTAAAGAGACTCTGTCCTGATGGAAAATGATGAAAGGTTCCACTGCCATAAGTGCCTGTAGTTCTGAGACCTTGCGTGCTGAGGTGATAGCCAGCAACAGAACTGTTTTCCATGACAAGTATTGTAGTTCTGCTGAGAAGGCTGGTTCGAAAGGAGGCAATGTTAATTTTTCTAAAACGAAGTTGAGGTCCCAAGCTGGCGTTGGGGGGGGGGGGGTCTTATATTCTTAGCCCCTCTGAGAAACTGCCTTAGTAAAGGGTGTGAGAATATGGGAGGATCCGTATTATATTAAGCTGAAATGGCTGAAGCATGGATCTTAATGGATGAGAAAGAAAGGCCTTTGTGTAGCATCTCAGTTAAGTATTGCAGTATTTGAGGAATGTTTGGTATCCAAGGATTTTGGTCTTTAGCCTGGTTCCATGCACAAAATCTTTTCCATTTGTCTGAGTAAGTTTTTCTGGTGCTGGGCCTCCTGGCCTCCAAAATGACATCCAGGACGTCCTTTGAGAGAAGTGTTGATTGATAATTCAAGGTATTCTCCATGCAGCTAAATTTTAAGTCCTGAGCTGACTGTGAAGGGTCAGAGAGTTTTGCTGAGTCAACAGAAGTGGGAATTGAGGTAAGATCCATGGAGGGCTGTGAGTCAAGGTCCTTAGTAATGGGTACCAGTGCTGACGTGGCCAGTCCGGAGCAATGAGGATCATTTGAGGTCTCTCTGATCTGACTTTCAGTAATACCTTGGTCAAGAGAGGTAGCGGTGGGAAGGCATAGACTGTCAATGCTGTCCAACTGAATGATAGGGCGTCCACTTTCCAGGCTAGGGAATGATAAGTCCTTGTGCAAAATTTCTGTAGTTGGCAATTGTTGGGGGAGGCAAATAGATTTATGTCTGGGCGTCCCCACATTTGAGTTATCATTGAGAATACTTGTGGGTGTAGTCTCCACTAGTGAGGATCTGCCAAATTCCTGCTTAATTCGTCTGCCAATATGTTTTCCTTTCCTGGCAGGAATTGTGCTTGCAGTTGTACTTGGTAAGTCAATGCTGTGTTCCACAAGGTCATTGCCTGTCTGCATAAAGGGTAGGAGTGTGTTCCTCCCTGTTTGTTTATGTACCACATAACTGTGGTGTTGTCTGTCCTTATTAGTAGTTGTCCTGGATGCAAGAGGTCCTTGAATGCTGTCAGTGCATTTTGCACAGCTAGCATCTCCTTTTGGTTGATGTGTAGATGCATTTGTTTTGCGGACCATTTGCCCTGTATGCATTGTCCTGCCATGTGTGCTCCCCAGGCGTAGTCTGAAGAACCTGTTGTCATAGTTTGGTTTGCTGGTGGTAAGACAAAAGGAAGACCCTTGTTTATTTGACATGCTTGAGCCCACCATAGGAACTCTTTTCGAAGGCAGGGAAATAGAAGTTATGTTCTTACCATAACGTTCCATGTTAGTTGTGTCTTCTTCTCGCCTTCTTCTTGCTGGATGGGTTCGGAGCCGACCTTGGCTCCGACTCGGCCACTCTAAAAGCTCGAGAGTTGGTTCCACCGGCTCGAGGCTCCCCTTATATCCCACAATGCTAGGCGAGAGTTACCTCAGATCTCGTTTGTAAGCTAACCCCAGCTTATAATAGTTACAGAATAACTCTAAACAGAGTCCACCTCTAACAACAGGGAGAAAGAAGGGTGACCTACATCCTGATTCAGGAGATATGCAAGCAGCATATGTCTAAGAAAGAGGTGGTAGAAAGAGAGGTCACAATCACAACTCCTCTAGGTCTGTCCAGGCCAGGGGGAAGGAGGGTGGGACGCAAGAAGAAGGCGAGAAGAAGACAACTAACATGGAACGTTATGGTAAGAACATAACTTCTATATGTTAAGTTGTCTATCTTGCCTTCATTCTTGCTGGATGGGACCGCGTCCCTAGCACCTTGTCCCGGGTGGCCTAACGGAACAGACTCCTGAGAACAGTGGAACCAAAGTTAGCTCTATGCCTAGAAGCTAAATCCAACTTATAATGAGAAATGAAAGTGTGAGGAGTAGCCCAAGTAGCCGCTGCACAAATGGTGTCAATAGGCAGTCTGTCTTGGAAGGCTAAGGAAGTAGCCAAAGCTCTTGTAGAATGGGCCTTAGGTTTATTAGGCAGCTTTTGCTGTCTAATCTCATAAACAAGGGTAATCAGAGATGTAAGCCATCTAGATAATGATACCTTTGAAACTGAAAGTCCCTTTCTGCCTTCTGCATAGGAGACAAACAGTTGGTCAGATTTTCTGAATTGTTTTGTTCTATCCAAATAGTACCTCAACTGACGATGAACATCTAGCCAGTGTAATTTTTGTTCAGACCTATTGGAATATTCTGGAAAAAGACAGGAGGTCAATGCTTTGATTTAGATTTGACGTCGAGACTACCTTAGGTAAAAAGGACGGGTTGGTTCGTAAGGATACCCTGTCCTTATGGAACAATAGATAAGGAGGTCGACAGCTGAGTGCATGAAGTTCTGAGACTCTTCTAGCTGAAGTAATAGCTACCAGAAAGAGAGTCTTCCATGATAGCAATTTTAAAGAACGGGATGCTGCAGGTTCGAAAGGGGGTAGAATCAAAGAAGTAAGAACTAAATTTAGGTCCCAAGGAGAAGGAGGATTTCTTATAGGAGGTCTGAGAAGAAAAACTCCTTTCAAAAAGGCTTTGCAAAGCTTGTGGGACATTAAGGCAGACTCAGAAATACCCACATGAAAGTTAGAGATAGCTGCCAATTGAACTTTAAGAGTAGAAGGGGATGAACCTGCATGGAAGAGTTCAGCTAGAAAATCAAGAACTATTTGGATGGAAGCAGTGAAAGGATCTATGTCCCTTCCTTGAGCCCAAAATGTGAAACGTTTCCACTTACTCAAGTAAATCTTCCTAGTGGAAGATTTATGGGAAGCTATCAAAATATCTCGAACAGAGTGAGATAATTGAGGAAGCCTGGCTAAGGTTGGAACTGGAGGAACCAAGCAGTGAGGTTCAGAGAGGGGAGGGAGAGATGTAACTGACCCGATTGATGGATCAAAAGGTCTGGAACTAGGTCCAGATGCCAAGGTCGCTCCAGTAGAAATTGATGTAGAAAGGGGAACCACACCTGTCGAGGCCAGTAAGGAGCAATGAGGATCAACGAGGCCTTCTGAGCGATAGCTTTCTGTATCACCTGAGAGATTAGTGGGAAGGGAGGAAATGCATACAGAAGTCCCCGGGGCCAAACTTGGACTAGAGCGTCTCTGCTGGGTTGGCCTGGTAAAGGGAATAGGGTGAAATAATGTCTGCACTTGCTGTTTTGGGGAGTAGCAAAAAGATCGCAGCAAGGCTGACCCCACTTGAGAAAAATCTCTCTCACAACAGTCTTTCAGAGACCACTCGTGAGGCATGAGGATAGCTCTGCTCAATTTGTCCGCTATTTGATTGGACTTCCCGGGGATGTGCGTTGCTATCAGAAAACGCTGAGAAGAAATCGCCCATTGCCACAATCTGAGTGCTTCTCGACACAGGGGGTAGGACCTGGTTCCGCCTTGTTTGTTGATGTACCACACTACAGACATATTGTCTGTCTGGATTGCAATCGTTCCCAAGGGGAGAGAGTCTTGAAGGGCTTGCAACGCTAAAAGCACTGCTCTCATCTCCAGAACATTTATGTGCAAGTGGCATTCGTCTGGTTGCCATGTGCCCTGGACCGTCCTGCCCTGATAATGCCCCACAACCCGATCAGGGAGGCGTCCGTTGTCAGAGTAGCAACCGGAGGGAGAGGAACAAAGGGTCTTCCCAACCAGAGCTGAGGGGAAGACATCCACCACATGAGATGATTTCTGCACGCCTGCGTGATCATAATGGTGTGGGACATTGGAAGTTGCTGGTATGACCATTGTGTAAAGAGCATCCATTGAAGGATTCGCATGTGGAATCTGGCTAATGGAAGCAGAGGTATGGCAGCCGCCATAATTCCCAACACTTTCAGAACTAACCTGGCTTTGATTCTGTTGTTGTTGAAAAGGAGTGAGACCAGTCTGTGTATGTCTGTTATTCTCTGATCTGTTAGCCTTGCAGACATGTCTACTGTGTCTAGATTTGCGCCTATGTAGGTAATAGTACGACAAGGCGACAAAACAGACTTTTCGCAATTTATTGAAATGCCTAACTTTTGACAAATGCGAAAAGTGTAATCCCTGGCCATCAGAAGGAGATGCTTGGTGGGAGCTGTGAGGAGCCAGTCGTCCAAATATGGAAACACCTGGAATCCTTGTCGTCTCAGGTGAGAAGCTACCACTGCCATGCATTTGGTAAACACCGGGGCAGTGGTGAGACCAAAGGGCAGGGCCCTGAATTGAAAATGACTGGTTCCCAGCCTGAAGCGGAGGAATCTTCTGGAGCGTCTGTTCATTTTTATGTGATAGCACGCATCCTGAAGGTCTATAGAGCACATCCAGTTTCCTTTTCCCAATAGGGGAAGGATGGACTGCAGCGTGACCATCCGAAATCTTGTTTTCTTGACTGATCTGTTCAAGATACTGAGATCCAAAATTGGTCTCCAGTCCCTGTTTTCTTTGGAACTAAAAAGAACCTTGAGTAGATTCCGGATCCTTGCTGGTCTGCTGGAACTGGCTGAATTGCTCTTTTTGCAAGCAGTTTTGAAATTTCCAAAACCGCTAGATCCCTTTGTGCGGTGGAACATCTGGAAGGGATTTTTGATTGTTTCGGAATGCGAAGAAAGGGGATAGAATAGCCTTCGGAAATGACGGACTGTACCCATTTGTCTTGAGTCAGGGATAGCCAGGCTTTTGGGTACAGTGACAATCTTCCCCCGACTGCCTCCGAAGGTGGGCAGCCGGGCAACACCTCAGGGATGCTGAAAGGGCTTATCAGAGAAGGCTTCTCGATTGCCCTGGTTCTGCGGAGCCCCCCTGCCTCGAGGGCGACATCTACCATTTTTATTCCCGCCTCTGCCTCTGGTGGGGTAACGACTTTGTGCGTCAGGCGAAGTCCCTTGATTTTGTTTACGGAACCACATTTTCCCACTTTTCTGGCCTTTGGGGTAAGGCCTAGAAGGAGTAGAAAAACGGACTCCGACGGCAGAAAGAGTCTTGCCATCAGTCTCGCACCTAGTCAAGGTTTCTTTCACTTGAGGACCAAAGAGATGATCCATCAAACGGGAGTTAGTGAAAGACGCCTTGAAGGGGTCCGCAAATTGCATAGCCGCATCCAGGCATGCCTACGTAAGGCCACACCTGTCCCTGCGGACCTACTCGCTCCATCAGCCGCATAAGAAAGGAGGCGATGGAGGAGTTGGCTATGGAGTTAAGGGTAGCCAGCTGAGTGTTCATTTTATCTTGAAACCCGCAGCTGTAGGATCCTTCAACATGTCACTCGCTTCTTTAATCAAGTCCCTTTGAAGGCAGTGAAATGGCACAGGTAGTTCAGCTTAACGCATAGTAAATGTCGCTGACGAAAACATCCGCTTCCCATACCTGTCCATGGACCTAGATTCCTTGTTAGGTGGATGGACAGGTACTGAAGGATCAGCTAGTTCCTTCTTAGTGGCAGCAGCTACCACCATAGCATCCACAGAAACTCCTTTTGTCAAGAACTGCTTGTCTGCTGGTGCCGTTATGAATTTGGAGGGTCTCCTGGGAGTGGGGTCCACTGAATCAGGAGCCGTCCATGCCTTTTTAGCAACCACCTGCATGAGGGGGTCAAGGGGGGGACACCCAGGAGGTGGAAGGGCGAGAGCCAAACGCCTCAAGATATACAGATTCATCCTCCGAAGGGTTAAGGGCTGGCCAATTTCCCCTCTGCTTCAGGATCTCTAGAATGTCTGCAAAAGAGACATCTTCAGAAGGGGAACGGGGGGAACCCTCGGAATCATCTAAATCTGTATCAGATGTGATTGACTCAGGTGAGTCAATGTGTTTCCTCTTACACTTCCTCTTCCGAGGGGGCTCTTCTGCCAAGTCAGGAGAGGCCTCGGAAGAGGATGAGATCCCCACAGGGGGTTCCTGAGGAGCTGGCTCTCTGCGGTCCGGGATGAGGGAGTGAGTCGACTTGACCTGAGGCACCGTAGAGGGAGGGGCGGACGGCGCCGACTGTGGGGTAGAGCCAGGCTCTAACACACTCCGCATGACCTCGAAAGCACCCCTGTCAGGCAAAGCCAGAGGTCCCCGCTCCGAGAAGCTGAGAACCCCCCTCGGCACCGACAGTGATGGCTCCGAGGCCGATGTCGGAGCCGAACTCACCAGCGCCGAAGCTCCGAGAGGAAGAGCGGGGTCGGACAAGGGTCCGATGCCACTCACCCCCTCGGAGCCGACGAGGGAAGTCCGGTGCCGAGATTCTTCCAAGGAAGAAATCGGAGCCGACGACGGAGCCGAAGACAATTGTATCGGCTCCGACGGTATCACAGTCTCGGTTCCGACACGACCCGGCTCCGAGCTCAAGAGAGTCGAAGGAGGAATATATTGATGGACAGGGGCAGGCATCGACTGATGAGTCGGGCTCTGAAGCATCTGGGCCAGTGCCTCGGACTTAAGAAGTCGACTCACTACCCTCTGAAGGTCATGATCCGACAGCCTCGATGACCTAGAGGAGTGAGATCTTTGGCTCCGTTCAGACAGCAGGGGAGATCCTGGAGCCGAATGAACGGAGCCAAGGGATGGTGACCTGGACCTCTTCTAGTTGTCGGCTCCGAAGGTCTGGTCGGAGCCGACACGGAATTTCTAATACCTCGGCTCCAGCCGAGCGAGGGAACCACAGAAACTGTGGAGTGAGACTCATCGGCTCCAGCCGGAGCCGATGTAGGCAGAGGTTTAGAAGCCTTAGGTCTCGGCTCAGTTGTCGGAGCCAAGACCTAGATGCCTTGGAGGGCTTCCTGAAGACACAGTAAGGGAATCCTCTGGCTTGAGTAAGCCTCTTAAAATTAACTTATTTTTCTTTCCTGCAGGACCCTGGGGCTGAAGCCATGGCAAACAGCACAGGAGTCCTGCAGGTGCAAAGGTCCCAGACAGTAGACACAAGAAGTGTGAGCGTCTGTCAGACATTTTCTGACAGCACGCATCACACTTCTTGAATCCGGAGACCTTTGCTTCTTTAGACATCTCAAAGGTGTAATCACACACAGTCACAAACACACTGATTACACCCTGTCTAGTTTAACTTAAAATAAAACAACTAGCTAGGTTTTTAAATTAAGAAAAAATAACACACACACACTCCACTAGGGAAAGAAAAAGGCCTGTAGGCCCAGGGAAGAACTTAAAGTTCTTGTGGGGAAAAAACAGGAATTTTTAAGAAAGGGGATAAGAATTCCTCTAAACTAAGGGAAAAAAGTATAAATATTAAAATTAAAGGGGTTTTAATACACTAACTTTACAAGAAAGTCACTTACCAAGAACCGGTAGAAAACCAACACCTCGATCGCTGTAGCGGCAAACGAGATCTGAGGTAACTCTCGCCTAGCATTGTGGGATATAAGGGGAGCCTCGAGCCGGTGGAACCAACTCTCGAGCTTTTAGAGTGGTCGAGTCGGAGCCGAGGTCGGCTCCGAACCCATCCAGCAAGAATGAAGGCGAGATAGACAACTTAACATTAAGAGGTATACTTGTTTCGAGGGTGCGCCTGTGTTGAGTCCATACACTTTTCAGGTACCATTGTAATTTCCTCATATGCAGCTTTGCATGTGAAATTAGTTGAAAGCAGGATGCCATGAACCCCAATGCCTGCAGGATTTTCCTTGCAGTGAGCTGGGTAAAAGTTGCCATCTTTTTGAAGTATTGAGTCAGTTGTTTTTGTTTGTCTGGCGTGAGATAAGCCATCTGGGCCGTTGTATTTAAGCTGGCACCCAGGAATATTACGTCTTGTGAGGGTATTAGCTTTGACTTCTTTTTGTTTACTGTGTACCCTAGGCAACTTAGCAGCTTTGTTACAAATGCCAGATGATGTAATAGAATGGCCTTGCTGTCCGCTTGGATCAGGCAGTCGTCCAGATATGGATAAATTTGTATTCCTCATGGTCTGCAGTATGCAATTACTGATGCCAGGCATTTCGTAAATACTCTGGGTGCTGTAGATAAGCCAAAGGGCAATGCAGAGCATTGATAATGCGTTGTACCTGCCAAAAATCTGAGGTATCTTCTGCAATCTTGACTGATAGGGACATGCAGGTATGCCTCTGAGGTCCAACGTTACCAGCCAAGACTCCTTGCCCAGCATGGGAAGAAGCTGCTGTAGTGTGAGCATTTTGAATTTGGGTACCTCCAGGTAAGTGTTTAGAATTGAGAGGTCTAAAATGGGTCTCCAGGCTTTGTTCTTTCTTGGTACTAGAAATAGTCTTGAGTAAAAACCTTGACCTTGCTCCTTTGTAGGTACCCTTTGAATTGCTTTCATATCCATGAGAGCTGAAATTTGCATTTGTGCCTCTGCCCATTGGTTTGGAGGCAGATTTGGCCTGCCTCTCATCTGTGGTAAAGAGTGAAAATGAAATCTGTAGCCTCGGGTAATAATATCCAGAACCCATTTGTCCTTTGTTATGATGCACCAATTTTGTGGAAATAGAGCCAGTTTTCCTGCCAAAGGTGCTGCCAGAGCAATTTTGCTTGGCAGGCGAAGAGGGAAGTCATTGTGTTTGTTTCCTGAAGGGTTGAGATCTTTCGTCTCCACCTCTAAGTTTTTGTGTGCCATTGTCTAGGCCTGAAAGAACCTTGTGGCTGGCCTCTGCCCCTTGGGTGTCTGTACCTACCCCTTTGGGGTCTGTCTGATGCAGGAAAGGACCAGTTTTTTTATGGCCAGTTTCTGCTGAAACGGGGAGGTTGTACCTGTAAAAAATCTTTAACTGTCTGCATAGATTTTGCCTTTTCTTCCATTTTCTTTAAAACTTCCTCTGCTTTGACACCAAATAATACATCTTTCTGTAATGGAGCATCCAATAACTTTGCTTTGACATGCTCTGGTAAGGCTTGCTCTTTTAGCCAAGCATGTCTACGTATTACGGATCCTGTGACAGCTGCTCTACACGAGGCTTCCAATAAATCAAAACCACACTGTAAGGTATGCTTTCCCATCTGTTCTGCTGCATGCAGCAAATCCTGCATCTCTTTGAAATCAGGTTGATCTGTCTGAGGGATCATTTTCTGCTTTAACTGTGTAATCAAGTACTGCTGGTATTTTAGCATGTGGAATTGGCAGTTTAAGGCCCTCATGGCCAAAGTGGCAGACATATACACTTTCTTCCCCCATCTTTCTAATGCTCTGGAATCTCTTTCAGAAGGTAGTGGATTCTTAGCAGTAGAGGCCTTAACCCCTTTGGGACCCTGGGAAATGGTTTCGGGGTCTGCAGCAGGTCTTTTATATAGCAACTTATGAGAATCAGGAACTCGGTAGTATCTGGTGCAGGAGGTAAGAAATCTGGGTTTAGACTAGATTCGGTGTAAACATCATCCAAAATGTCTAAAACTGGAGGAATTGCAAGGGGTCTATGCTGTGGGAGAAGAAGAAACTCACCGAGTCTTTTCTTAGAGTCAGGGTAATCTTGGCCTTCCCAGTGGAAGTGTTCCCTCATGGTGTGTAAAGTTTCCCCAAAAGAGTAGTCTTCGGGGGGGGGGGTGGACTCTTCAGCATCTGAGTGTTCATAAGGAAGGAAGGAATAATTCTGGTCCTCAGAGTTAGCTGAGGAAATGGATGCTTGGTCAGAGGAAGGATAATATTCCTCCAGTCTAGGCCTTTTGTTAGGAGGGGGTTGTGAACCCCTGATAAGGGTAATTAAATCCTCAGCCATCTTAAGCATCTGTTTTTTAGGCATAGGGGCCTGTGGGGGGGGGGCTGTGAACCCGGTTTCCTAACTTTTAAGGGGACTTTAAGTTTAGCATAAGACTTAATAGAGATAGTTGTCGGTTTGAAAACACCTTCAGAAACCGAAAGCCTGTCCAAAATCTCTGGATCACCGTTAGGGTTGGCATCCGAGGGGTGAGATGGCACCGGCTCCTGAGGCCCAGCTGATCGGTCTGGGAGGCTGTCAGAATTTCTAAATCTGCGGTGGTCAGGGGCTGCGTAGGCGCCTCGCTGAAAACCGGAGAACCGGAGGCAGGCCTTGCTGAGGCCTCGGTATCTGGTCTTGGCCTTGGTTGCCTGTCCTTTTCCTTGTGTTTTTTAATCATTGCTGATGTCGGTTGCTCCGACGACATGCTATAATTAAATTTTCTGCCAAAATAATGTCGGGCGAAATCTGCCCGACTCTTGATTGTACGTTTGTTGAACCCAGCACAAAACCAACAACCAGAGACGTCGCGGTCCGGGCCTAGGCAAGGAATACAATAAGAATGAAAATCCTTATGAGGTATTTGCTTCCCACAAGAAATGCAATTACTAACTTTGTCTGACATCGGTCTGAGGCAAGAAAAATTTCCCCAACGGGGTACTTAGCTTTAGAGAAGACTTTGGGCTGAAATTCGATTTGAAAATCTCAGGAACTGGCCGACCGGCACTTGCGAACTGCTTCTGCTTCGGGCACTGCGCGGCAAGAAAGACTGAAGAAAATGGCGTTGGCTGCCTCTTTCATACCCCTGTCGCACTGACGTCAGGGAAGAAGCGACGACAACCGACGCCGGACCAAGACTTTGGGATTCGGCCGACTGCGGGACCGCCTGACGGCAGGATAACCCAAGTGTGATGACTGCAGCAGTATTACACGATGAACATCAGATGTTTCAAAAAATGGTAGGTACTATTAGAGGACAGAGCATGTAGGGGAAAATCAGCAATTTTCTGCTTTACCAGACCAACTAGAATGAACAGACTATTAATTTATGAAGGCATAAATAAGCAACTGGACTGGTATCCCACAGCAGGAACTGCTAATTGAAAGGACACGCAGTATGTATGCTCCAACTCTAGCACGAGAAAGCAGCCAAGACCTTTATTAGTAAAGATGCAAAACTACCAGCAAAAAAGAGTTCATCCTGACAAAACTGTGAAAAAAGGGGCAAAGTACTAAAAGTTGGAGAAAGTACAGTATTTATGGAAAAAGATTATTCAATGTACACCACTCAGAAGAGAAATAAACTTATTCCAATAATCAGGGAATGTTGAGAGGCAGGTGTGAGATTCAAACTGCTGTATCAAGCTGTCTTCAGAATATTTTTTTTCTTGGAGGATCCAAGTCATTCTGATGCAGAACAAGGTAAGGAAGCAATGCAAAAGCTTATCTAACAAAAAAATCTGCCATCAAGCAGAAGGAGATTCTGCTTCTCATTCTTCTGATAATAAAGCACACAGAGAGACTTTGCCAGTGAAACCTTTTCCACTGTTCCAAAGGAAAATACTTGAGAAACCGAGATAAGTACATGATTTAACCAGAAAAATCGGGAGTAGCATGGAAGTGAACTGGAATCTTGAGCTGGGAAACAGAGATGAACAGGAAGACCAGCAACAAGGAAATTAGTAAATAAATGTGAAAATGCAAAGCATCAATTGTATTTGTGACATACTGCTGTATGAAAACAAAGGGAAAGAGTGGACTTTTGTTGACTGTTAAACTTGTGAGGAAATGAAAAGCATTTGCTTCACTTCGTGTCATTAATGTTTGGAAGGACTCTGAGGGGAGGGAAAGAGAAAGGACAAAGGTAACTAAGAAAAATAAAGAAGTTATGTCTTACCATAACATTCTATCTGTATTGTTGATCTTTGTTCATTCATTACTGATGGGTTATTGATTCCGTCCTCTGAATTGAGCTAGCCAATATCAAGCTCGCGTTAGCCAAAAACTCTCCAGCCAAGGTCCTACCTCTGCCTATGCTACCTACCTATGTTCTGGCTCCCGGTTACCTCAGATAGAGTTTGCAAGTTGACAGATACAAGTAGAGGCTACCTCCGGTCATAACAGACCTACAATAAAGGAGTACATGAGATCAACCAGGAAACTCCAGATGAGGGAACGGAGGGAGGGAAGTAATAAATGAACGAAGATCAACAACACAGATGGAACGTTATGGTAAGACATAACTTCGTTATCTGATGTTGTTCATCTTCATTCATTCCTTACTGATGGGACAGAGTCCCCAGCTACCTGTATCCCTGGGTGGCCCTCATAGAAGGACATTCCTGAGCACCATGGAGCCAAAGGAAGCTCTACCTCTGGAGGCAAAGTCCAATTTGTAATGAAAAATAAAGGTATGAGGTTTGGCCCAAGTCACAACTGAGCAAATATCATTGAGTATTGAGCCTTAGCATGGAAAGCTGCTGAAGTTGCCATAGATCTTGTAGACTGAGCTTTCACTCTATGAGGCAAGGTGAAATTGTTTTTGTTGTAGATAAAGGTAATACAATTTCTCAACATGAAGCCAGTGTAACTTTTGAAACAGGATGACCTCGTCTAGGTCCAGAATAAGACAGAAACAGCTGGTCTGATTTACGGGTAGATTTTGTTCTGTCCAGATAAAATCGTATTTGCCTATGAACATCCAAGGAGTGCAGGCAATACTGTCCCTTGTTAGAATGGTTAGGAAAGAACACTGGAAGGCCAACAGATTGATTGATAGACCGCTCTGATACCACTTTTGGTAAAAAGGAAGAATTAGTTCTCAGTGATACCCTATCCTTATGGAAAATAAGATAGGGAGGTTTGATGCATAAGGCTTGAAGTTCTGACAAATGTCTGGCCGATGTGATTTTCGAAGAGAGATATTTTACATCACATGAAGACGCAGGTTCAAAGGGGGGAGCTGTTAGAGCTTGCAGAACCAATGCCAAATCCCAAGGTTGTACCGGTTCTCTAAAGGGAGGTTTTATGTGGATAACCCCTTTCAAGAACGTTTTACAGAGTCTGTGTGACATAAGTGAAGAATCTTGAAAATCAATGTGGAAATTTGAGATGGCAGCTAAATGCAGACAAATAGTAGAGGCAGACACCCCACAGTGGAAAAGATGTGATAAGTAATGCAGTACCACCAAAACTGGGGCTGACAAGGGGTCTAATTGTTTATTCGCTGCCCATAGACACAACCCTTTCCATTTGTTAAGATAGATTAGTCTGGTGGACGATGTAGGACATGCAATAAGAATATTGCGCACAGGGGACAAGAGGTTTTCATGCCTGGCAATCACTGGAAGTGGGAAAAACCAAGCTGTCAGTTTCAGGGTTGTTAGACTGGGGTGAATCAGACCCTGCGGATGAGAGATCAACGTTTGGGATGGATTGAGGATCCACTGTTGATCTAGCAGGTGGGGCCAGAGGAAGGGAAACCAGACTTGTCGAGGCCAATATGGAGTTATGAGGATCACTTTGCTCTTCAACTGTTGTGCTTTCCTCAGAACTTGGGAAATGAGGGGAAGAGGAGGATAAGCATAAAGTAGACCCGAGGGCCAAGCGTGGACTAGAGCGTCTCTCAGTGACTGTCCCAGAGGGGGGATTAGGGAAAAATAGTTGCTGCACTTGTAGTTGGTTGGGGAGGCAAATAGTTCACAGCAAGGCTGGCCCCAGTGGTTGCAGATTTCTGACGCTATCATAGGACTGAGGGACCCCACCTGTGAAGTTACAGAATGCACCTGCTCAATTTGTCCGCTATCACAGTGGAACTCCCGGGAATGTGCGTTGCAATTAGAAAGTGGTTGGAAGCTATCGCCCATTGCCATATTCTCAAGGTCTCTCAGCATAACAGATAAGATCTGGTAACCCCTTGTTTGTTGATGTACCAGATCACTGACATGTTGTCTGACTGGATCGCAATAGTCCCTGACGGAAGGATGGAATGAAATGCTTGCAACGCTAGTAGCACCGCCCTCAATTCCAGGCCATTGATATGCAAAATGGCCTCCGTCTCCGACCAGGTGCCTTGGACCGAGTTTCCCCTGACATAGCCCACCACCCCCCCCACCCCCAATCAGGGAGGCATCCGTGGTCACCGTGGCTTTCGGTTGATGGGGGTTGAAGGGGCAAGACCATTGTTGGGGATTTCAAGACATCCACCAGACTAAATCTTGCTTGCATCTCTGAGTTATACTTGCCTAAAAAGACAAAGGATGTTGTAGAGGGTACCACTGAGTGAGAAATAGCCACTGAAGGAGCCTCAGGTGGAATCTGGCTAGAGGAACAATGGTGATCGAGGCTGTCATTGACCCCAAGAGTTGGAGTATAGATTGAGCAGGAGATTTGTGGTGACAGAGCAGCGGTTGAACCTGCTGCCTTATTCTCTGACGCCTGTGGTCCGGAAGGGATGCTGTGCAATTTCTCGTGTCCAACAGTACCCCTGTAAATTCCAAAGACAGAGTTGGATTTCTCCCAATTTATAATGATTCCCAGGCTTGGAGCTTTTAGGACAGTGTAGTGCAGGACTTTTTCCAGTAGACGCTTGGCAGGGGCAGTGAGGAGCCAACAGTCTAGATATGGAAACATCTGGAATCCTTGACGTTGCAAGTGAGCGATAACCACTGCCATGCATTTGGTGGGTCTACATTAGAACATCGAAAGTTTAATGGTTCGAATCAGTAAAGGTTGACCTTTAATGATCAAAACATTAAAATTTAGACTGTTCATAAAAAATAAATTAAAAAAAAAAAAAAGAAAATCTAAAGGGTGTAGGCAGAGGGAAAGCCCCCCTGCACCCCCCACACCGCCCGCTACTTAAATATACCAGCTCCAAGACCGCACTACATTGAAGTAAACCGAAATCTCTCCCCTTACAGAGATTTCCATTTACCCGTTCGACGTTCTGCACTTTTGCTATTCTCGTGTTAACAATGTCAGATTTGACATTGTCGGCTTTCGAGAATATAATAGGTAACCCATTTGGTGAAAACTCTGGGGGCTGTGACCAAAGGGCAGCTCGAAGTTGGTAGCGACTGGCTCCTATCCGGAAGAGGAGGTACCTTCTTGAGCGTTTGTCCATTTTTATGTGGTAATACACATTTTGAAGATCTACAGAGCACATCCAATCATCTTCTTCCAGAAGAGGAAGGATAGACTGAACCATAACCATCTGGAACTTCTCTGTTTTTACAAATTTGTCCAGTGTGCTGAGATCCAGAATTGGTCTCCAGTCTACTGTTTTTTTGGCACTAAAAAGAACCTTGAGTAAAAACCGGATCCTATCTGGTCTAGGGGGACCATCTGGATGACTCTTTGTTGTAGCAGCTTTTGGATTTCGAGTGCTGCTGTTTCCCTTTAACTAGGTGGAACGTAGGTAATACTCTGGATGAGACTGGACAAAGATGGAAGGGGATGCGATAGCCTCTGGATGTTATCCGTTTACCCAAGAGTCGGTGGTTATATTTAGCCAGGCTGTGGGGTACAAGGAAAAATGACCCCTGACTGCTTCCAAAGGTGAGCAGTCGGGCAATGCTTCAGGAGCACTGATAGGGTAGGCCAGAGAAGGAATCTCTGGAACCCCGGTTTCACTTCCATTGGAGTTTCCCCCTCTGCCTCTAGGGGAGAACTTGGCATGTGCGTCCCAGAAAGAGCTCTGTTATTTCCTGTGCCACATCTTCCCGCTCTTCTGATTTCTGGAGTAGAATCTCTGAGGAGTGGTGTCTGACACCAACAGCAGACAGGGTCTTGCCATCTTGTTCGCACCTTGCCAGCTTATCTTTCACTTTAGGGCCAAAAAAAGAAGTGGCCTCGATAGGGACGTTCGTGAAGGAAGCTTTAAAGGAGTCCACAAAGACACAAAGGCACATTGAGGCATGTTGTCTGGTGACTATACCCGCCCCTGTCACTCTAGCTGTCCTTTCCATTGCGTGAGAAATAAGATGCATGGAAGAGTTGGAAATGGATTCTAGGGTGGCTGAGAAGCCACGTGGTCACGGACCTCATCAGAAACAGCTCCTGCCAAGTTTCAGAGAGCTGGTTGATAAGATCCCTCTGAAGCCCGGTAACGTGTGCCAAATAGTTAAAAGACTTTACAGCGAAGGTCGATGAAACAAACATATGCTTCACTAGTCTGTCAATCACCTGGGACTCCTTGTTGGGCGGATGGACAGTTTGGCTCCCTTATGCCAAATCCTTCTTAGTTGCAGCTGCCACCACCATAGCATCTACTGGAAGACCTCGTGACCAATGTGGGTGCTCAGCTGGGGGGCAATAATATTTTATCTGGTCTCCTTGGTATTGCTTTGAGGGTGTCAGGAGCCTTCCATGCTCATTGGATGATGAGTGCTCATCGACAGGCGGGGTGACTCAGGAGGTAGGGGGCCGGGCACGAAAAGCCTGCAGGAATACGGATTCCTCAGAGGAAGAATTAAAAGACTTCCAGTCACCCCTCTAAGGATCTCAAGGATGTCACCAAAGGACACCTCATCAGAGGGTGACCACGGGGACCCTTCCCCATCATCAAAATCTGTATCTTTAGTCAATGACTCCTCAGTGGACTCCATGTGCTTCCTCTTGCATGATGCTTTGTGGGGTAGTTCCTCAGTGGGAGGTTCTGGGGAAGACTGCAAAGAGGGGGTCTCCTGAGAAGGAGAAACCAGAGGCCCTTGTGCCTGGTGTCCGGTGGTTGTGGCTTGTGACAGTTGCGGCACATGGGGGGGGGACGGGGACTCCAACATGTGGGATTTGCCAGCAGAGGCAAGCGTCCTCTCCATGGCCTGGAGGGATGGGAGCCCGGAACAGAGCAGGCTGCCTTACTTTATACTACTGATGACCTGAAGTCAGTCCTGAAGCGACAGCAACTGACGCAGAAATACTAAGCCTCTGGTATTCAGGCCAGCTGAGGGCTACCCTGGCAGGGATAACCCAAATTTGATGACAACCTCGGAACCGGGGTCACACCCCACCTCGACAAGCCCACCCCCAGACCAGGAGTCTCAAGAGTACCGTGAACTGTGAGAGAGAGGATCTCTGGAGGGCGCCATAGAAAAAATTGGCGTGGAACAAGGAATACCCTCCACCACGGTACAGCCACTGGCCTGAGAAGGGCCCGATGCCCAGTGCACCTAGGGGCCACAAGGACGACTCCGGTTCCAAAGTGAGATCCACTACTGGAGTCGGAAGATGGGAAGCTGCTGTTGGAGTAATAGGCTTCGAAACCGGGGTAGAAGTCGAAGGAGGAGGAGTGTACGTTGGAGTTTGAAAAGATATATGTTCACCTGAAGGAGGGAACGTGGACTTCGACGGGTGAGAAAGACCTCTGGCCACAAGCAACTGGTCAACAAGCCGCAACACATTTTGTTCAGAGAGACTCTTGGTTGACCTCATGGAGAAAGCTGATGGTGATTCTGGCCTTTCTCGAAAAGGACTATATTGACTGCCAACAAATGGATCCAATGAAGGAGAATACTTGGTCCTTGCTAATTCAATAGGTGCAGAGCCCGGAACCTAGGAAGTCTGCACAGAAGAAAACAGTGTAGAAGTAGTCTGCGCCGACAACGTCAGAGCCACAGTAGTAGAAGGTGTCTGCACCGTAAAAGCAAAAGTCTGCCCCAATGGGTACTGTGCCATCGAGGAAAGTGTCTGCACTGGTAATAAGGACGGTGCCGAGAACTGCACCGAAGAACACGTCAGTGCCGAAAATGTCTGTGCCGTGGAGTACAGAAAAGTCATACTTGAAGCCGAAGGGGATTGTACCAATGGTGCCGAAGGGAACTGTACCTGCATGGACGGTGGCAGTAAGGGCTGCAACAGAACTGTCGGAGCTATAGTTGTCTGCACCAGGAACGCTGGTGCCGGTATCGATAAGTAAGGCATGGCTGGACCCAAAATCATTTGGGGCGGTGCAGAGCCCGGAGCCGAAAGGGTCACAGGTGGCAGCGCCGAAGTAGGAATCAATTTCACCTTCTTATGAGTCAACTCCCTACAATCTCCAGAGGGAGAAGAGAGAGCAACTTCGATGATAAAGAGGAAGAATGCCTCTTACAGGGTTTAACAGGAGGGGGTGAGCCATCTGACCCAAAAATAGCCTCAGAGAAAGGAGACTTGAGAAGACATTTCAAAATTAACTTATTCTTCCTCTTAAGAGTCCGGGTAGAAAAAGCTTTACAAATCCCACACGGGGGATCCACAGTTAGGTGGGAGACATTCAGACAGTAGACACATAAGTCATGGCCATCAGGAAGTGGTAACTTACGGCCACAATCTTTACACTGCTTGAAACCAACACTACTTTTCTTATCAAACATAATGATGTGGAGAACAACAGTACCAAAAAGAAGAGGAAAAGCTACCCAAAAGGGTAAGAGGAAAAAAGGAAGGATTACCAACGATGGTAATAAAGAATTACCTCAAAGGTAAGAAAAAAAAGTAATAAAGGTAAAAGACTTAAGGAAGAGAGTCTAAAGTATGTGATAGGGTAGGAAAATATTAGTAGAAACTAAAGTAAGAACAATGTAAAAAACTTTCAAAATTTAGACACTTAGCTGAGAGAGTGGCTTGACACGGCTGTACAGCAACACGGCAAACGAGATCTGAGTAACAGGGAGCAGAGCATTCCGGGTAGGACCTTAGCTCGAGAGTTTTTGGCTGACGCGAGCTTGATATTGGCCAGCTCAGTTCCGAGGACAGAGCCGATAACCCATCAGTAAGGAATGAATGAAGATTAACAACATCAGATAATTTAATTTTCTGTACAGCATTTCTATGAAACTTTACCATAAATATGCAATTTATATTATGAAAATTATTTTAGTTCTTGTAGGTCATAAAAATTAGTAAACTGATGTCTTTTTTCTTCCTGTTCCTTCTTTTTTTTTTCTATTGAGAAATGTAGGTGTTACAGCGCAGAGAGAGAAGAAAGCCTAGACAAAAACATGTTTAAGTTAATGGGCTGTAATCTTCAGTTGTTGATGTGGGGGTGGGGATTACAGTATACAGATCATAATATATGTAGAGATATGTTTTGTCTTGCTTTTGCTTATGTGAATGTCTGGATTAAGACCCTTGGCTTAATCTAATAAATTTTAAGTGGAAACAAACATGAGAACACTAAATATAATGAAATGTTTTCCTTCAGCAATAAATGTTTCAGCTCGTCTTTCAGACTACATTTTTCTTTTTTATTCTTACTTTTCCATTCAGGTAAGCTGATAATAGTGCAATAAAAAACAGAACATTAGCTTCTTCAAGGCAAAAAGTTAATGAATTCTGAAAGTATTCAAGTAGTTTTCATATATGGAAGATAAAGTAACAGGCACAAATTAGTACAAGTAGAAGCACAGGCAATAACAAGCACTTTAGCATGGATAGTCTCAATTTCAGGTTAATTAGGGCCTGTGTTAGCAGCTGCCTATCTGGCATAAATGTTCCTATTAGGACAGTTAAACATTATTTGAAGACATACATACTTACACATGTCTGTATTCAGTTAGCAGGTTATTGGGGTGTTTTTTTTTTTTTTTTTTTTATGGATTTTATTAAAACAAAAAGTATTGTAAAATGTGACATAGGTTCCAATGTTGATAAGAAAAAAAAAACAATATAAAGGATTAACCTGGCAAATGTTAACTGGTACATGTATCCCAAAATCTGGAAATAGATATTTAAAAAAATCTGCCATACAGAAGAGGTTGGGGTAATGACTTCTTACCATAATGGCGACACTTTCCATATTATCTTGGAATGTGAATGGTCCACAGGTACAGACAATAAAAAAGATGACAATTACATTAAGAAACGTAGAGTGTAAATAGCAATGCTACAGCAGACACATTTGGAAAGAACTGAGCATGTGAATTTGATATAGAAAGGATTCCAGGATGGATATTCTGCAGAATATCAGGGATAAAGGAAAAGATAAGTACTTATATTAATTGCCAGAGGAGCAGTGCACAATTATATCCCCCTTGTTTTGAGGGTTGGGAAAGAAGGTGGGTAGGTGTATGGCCTGGTTGAGGGTCACATCAGATACCAACTTGGGCATAAAGGAGGAGTTAGTCCTCAGAGAGACCCTGTCTGCATGGAAAATGATGAAGGGCTCAACAGCCATGAGTGCCTGAAGTTCTGAAACCCTTCTGGCTGAGGTGATAGCTAGTAGGAAGGCAGTCTTCCAGGAGTGGTATTTCAATTCTGTTGAATCAGCAGGTTCGAAAGGAGGCAAGGTTAGTTTTTTAAAACATAATTCAGATCCCAGGCTGGCGTGGGAGGCCTTCTGGTAGGTCTGATATTAGAGGCCCCTCCGAGGAATTGTTTAATCAAAAGATGAGAGAAGAGGGGTAGGTCTGAATGGTAATGGGCTGAAATGGCTGAGGCATGGATTTTAAAAGAAGAGAAGTAGAGGCCACTTTTGAGTAACTCAGCTAGGTAATCCAAGATAACAGGGATGGAAACACAAAGAACATCTTTGGCTCCTCGCTATTCCTCGCGTTATCTAAGGCTTTTAACACTGTATCTCATCAGAGAAAGCTAAGAAAGTTATCGCTTGTCACACTAAAATCTTTTTCCTAGACAAAAAAAATAAGATTTCCATCACCTCATCAAATACGCCCATCAAACTCAGGTCCCACACAAAGTTACTTGGTGTCATTATAGATAACCACCTTAAGTCTGATATTCAAACACAACAAGCTATCAAGAAACCCCACGGAAAAATTGGATTCTTATCATAGCAAACAGTTTAATTAGTAATGCAAAAAAAAAAAAATAGCATCTGCATATCTCCTACCTTCACTGCTATACGCTGTCCCCATATACACAAACCTTCAGCAATCTTTACTAACAAAAATGAAACAATGGTATAACAGTGTTATTACAAGCCAGCTGAATTTGCCAGTAACAAAATCTACTTAATACCACCACTGCCTAGCCTTAAAATAGGCTGGCTAGAACTTCCATGCTTTCCCCACCATCACCCAGTTAGCAACTGTTCATAATATAATCTGCAAATCTCAAAACTGTCCTGCATTCCAAAAGTTAGTAGAACTTTATACCCCTGCATGATCACTGTGCACCACAGACAAGTCCCTTTTAACCAACTCAACTCTTTTAGTCTGTCCTTGTACTTAATTATGTCTCCGAAATCAGAAGTTCTATCCCTAGTACCAGACAAGAATCCAACCTATCCAGGTTCAAAAAACTTGCTAAAGCAACACTTTAAAACACAAACACTTGGCTCTGGTCTTGCACCTCCCCAGCTTAGACAACTCTAGCCCTTATTCACCTTCATTACCCCAACATACCTCAATAACCCAAATTCTCATGGTTAGGCTCCTACTGTTTTCTATACATTTGTCCTTATGCACACTTCTACTGTCTTTCCTTACTACCAGACATGTTTCTCCCTTCAGCAAAATTCCAGCTCATACTCACTGCTTTCTACATCTACTTTAACTCCTCTACAACTTTCAATTTCTCTAAATCACCTAACAAATGTACACACTATTCACCTTTCCTCACTGCCTCTCTCCTTTCTACACATCTCCCACACCATCTCTATGTTATTTATCCTACTCATAAATGTAAAATGCAATGTTAAATCTCACTGTACATGCCAGACTATATTGTATTAATATGCAATTGTTCTATATTTTACTAATTACTAATTTATTTCTAGAATAGCAGACATTCAGTTTTTGTATGCCCATAGTATAACTTTAAGCTTTACATTTTTTGTTGCATACAATTGCCTATTTTATTACCGCAGTTTTTCTCCCCCAGGCATCCACTGAAAAGAGGCTACTATAGCCCAGCTGGATTTTCCCAAGTCAACAAAATCAATAAATAAGTGGATGGAAGGCTCAAAGAAAGGCAGAAATCAATAACCTTAAACATTTAAAACTTTCAGCAGTGTATCATAACAGAAATTTCTGTTGGTTTATTTTTGTAATGAAATGTCATTATCCACATAAGCCATTGCATCTCCGCCCTTTAAGACTATTCCCGTCCTTCACAAAATAGAAAAGAATCCCCTCCTTTAGTTGATGTGTCTGCAGTTTGTCTGCTTTCTCAGTCTCACACTGGGAATATTTATTCTATATGCTTTTTCTATTTTAATACCAATAGAAAGTTCAGTCCATGTTCTAAGGGAGTTTCTCAAAGTCGTCACAATCCCCCCCTTCAGTTTAATCTGGTACTGCTGTAAACCTCAAGTCGCCCCTGCGTAACCTATCCTTAAATTTTGCCAATTTCTGTGTTACTTGCTCATAGTCATGCTCCACCCTGTTTCTTTCATCTCAACTTCAGCAGTTTGTATATTTGCTATTTTCTCTGCCTATTTCCTGCAGCCTTCTGTTACTTGTACTTACATATTCCAACAGGGACCCACATCTTGAAAATCTCAGAGTGCATTGGTCAATCTTCCTCTCTAGGGTGACTAAATAGATTTTTCCTTCAGCTGCTCTTACCACTTCAGCTCCCACCACACTGCTTTTAATCCCCTTCAGAGTTTTCAGAGATGCTCTCGTTTTTAATTCACCTTTTCATTTCCTTGCTGACCTTCTAGACGTTACAGGCATTTTTAGCTAACTGCCTGTTGACAATTTATAGTATTTTTCAGGTTTTTGCTAATTTAGCTGCTCAGAACTCGTTATTTGCTTACAGCCATCTTGAAAAAATTATGGTAGCTATGATCATGATTTGACTTTACACTAAGTGTACAATTTTAATGTACACAATTTATTTAAAGAGGTTGCACTGATATTCTTCTTACAAACATCATGTAAGGTGTTCTTTAAGAAATTACCTGAGGTTATTTGGTGTCTGCAAACAGCAAGAATAATATGTGCATGCATACACTAAAGCAAGCAAGGGATGTACTCTCCACAGATTGTCATGGCAACTAAAAACAATTTGTCTTTTGCCCTTGTAGCTATGCACAAATGCCTTGTTTGGCAAGCTGTATCTCCAATAGCAATCCATTCAAAATTTTAAATATTTGTTTTTTCTGTGAAATAGCTCTGAGTCCTATTTGTATCATATAGTACAATTCATATAATACACTGCAATCTAAAACTGTTACCACAAAATCAATTTCCTATGACTACTTGCATCCAAGTAAAGAGAAAAAGAATTAAGGTTCCTGATTTAATCACGGATTCAAAAATTATAAGCTTTCTTAGCACTGGCAAAATTATTGGCAAAATTATTAAAGGTTTAGAATGCAATCTTCTCTGCGATATCTTCTGTTCTGTTTCTGTGTTTAACTTCATATCACCCACACACTGATACTCTAAGCACCCTCCTTACTTACCCAGCTTATGAGACTGAACTACTTCTACGCATTTTACTCTTCACCACAACGTGCTTTACATAAAATTAGTCTATATGGTTTGCAAGGCATAATGCATGGACATCTATTATTCCAAAATGTATGCAAGATTTCAATTGTTAATATAGTTAGCACAACTAATTTACCAACTTCTTCTTATCTTCTTACCAAATATTCATGGAGTTATTTTATTTACCATTTGCTCACCAGGTAAGTGAACTGAACTATTGACCCTTTTTAGCCACAACCTGAGTTCAAAGAGTAGAAAACACATCAGTCTTTCAAGCAACAATATTATATACAAAATAAGTACATCGTAAACATTATCTATATAGAGTTTAAAGTCATAATATATTAAATGTTCATGCAGCAGGCAAGCCCATCCACGGACACTTTTCAGTCCCAATTTAAGCAATGTCGCACAGTTTGAAACACAAGCAATACAAAACACTTATCCAGTAGTAGTTCTAAATTTACAACACAGCAAGTCAGACAAATAATGTTTTACACTTAAAATTTTGAGGTTTACCAGATCCTTAACTGAGATTACCAATAATGCCAGTTTTTAATCATATGCTTATTTTATATGGAAGATATATTCTCTATTATAAATATCAAACTGTATTATTGTTGTACATCCCATGACTGAGTAAATTCACAAAACTTGTTTTACTTATATAACATAGCAGTTCTTGCAAGAATGTTTCTTATCCTCTGTATTTTTATTTAAAGTATAAATTCTTCATTACAGAATGATTAACACAGTCAAAAGCTCTATGAAATGCATCTTAGTAAAACTGTTCTGTCATGAGTATCTTAAACATATCTGAAGCTTTTCTTCCTGGGCCTCCAATGAAAATGGACTTTGCCCAGTCAGACTTTCCTTGGTCAATAATGACAAATATTTAAATACATACATACATAGATGCACAAACTACATAACCATGTTGAAAAACACATCCCTCAAACGTGGATAAAAGCTCTAAAAAGTCATTTTTTCTGGAGTGCAAGCTTCCTGCTATTCTCCATGTAGGGGTCCTCGCCCACATTATTATTTAAATATACTAACCCCACAGTCACACACCTGGAGAAAAAGGAGAAACACCCTGTAAGGGTTTAAAAAAATGTACCTGCAGAGGGACTGTTCAACTTAGGGAGATGGGATAAGGAAGATTACAGTATACATTGTGTATTCCAAGATGTTCCACAGAATCGGCTTGCACCGATTGAAATGAACTTGGAAAATGATTGTGTGCATATTTAAGAGGGAAGCAGAAAACTCCACTTGCCAGTTAAATAAATTTTGCTGAAATTCTCTTCTAATAGCATAGGCCAAGGTCTACATGGGACAAAAAGAAAAGTGCTTATCATAAAAAAAACAGATTTGTGTTGCTGGCACTAGGACTGCTTGAGTAATAAAAATGTTCCAGGCTGTGAACCACTCCTCTTCCTAAAAAACACAAATCCTTATCTAAACAGTTCTGTAGCCACCAATAAACATTTTGGGCTTGTTTATTTATTTTATTCTGTTTTACAGGGATGAGAAAGGACTAAGGTGGGAAAGGTCCCCAATAATTATACTAGCATAGTTCTTAAAATGTTCGTAGCAATTGTAATAACTCATAACTCAAAGTTCATGACAGCAAAACAGCAGAGCTAGCTATATATACTTGTACAGGTAATTAACATATATACCTTAACAAACAAAGGCATCACACACTACAATCTTTTGTTAAAACAGATGCTTTATTGTTATCAACACAAAGTTTATTTATTCACTTATTTATTTTACATTTATTGACCGGGATAGTCCGACTGCATGTCCATTTTCAGCGGAGGCCCAGGGAGAAAAGCTCAAAGGTAAATAGAAACTATAAAAACATGTTACAAATATGACATTGACAGATTACATAAGCAAACATGAAAAAACAAGTTCCACAGGTTAGAGTTGCTCCCTGGTGAAAGTCAGGGGTAAATTCAACAGTAAGCTGATTAATAGATTTTACACATTCTAGACGAGAGTTAGCCAGGCTTGATACAGTGGCACACCCAGTTTAGTGCCAGATGTTGTTTGAGTCTAGTTTTAAATTGATCAAGGAAGGAGAGTAAAGTAATATCAGCAGGAAGTAATTTCCAGTCTCTGCCTGCAGAGTTTGCAGAGGGCATCATCAGCTGAGTTGTCAATTTTGATTGGCTGAATTAGTAGTATGTTAGAGGATCGAAGCAGTCGTGGATTGTTATAGGGGGTGATAAGATTTTTAAGTGCCAGAGTATCATCCGGATTATAAAGGTTTTTATAAGACATGATCATAGGTTCATATGTAGGTACTAGGCTATTGGCCCAAGGGCCTATGTAAGCCTAGCCAACAAGATTCCATGGCTTACGCCACCCAAGAAAGTTATTTTCCCGTGCTACTGTCAAGAAGAGACACAGAAGTGATCCCCGGGGTGTATTTCTCAGTAGATTATATTGGATTAGACTGGGTAGTTCAAGCCACCCAAGCTGGTTAAGGTTGATGCAGTGGTGGGTCCTAAAAGGCAGCCCAGTGGCAAACCTGGCAATGTGGTTATAGCAGGTTGAGAGTTTAAGTACAGTCTTGTTTAGATTAGAGAGTAGAAGGGATGCATACAGAAGCGCTGAAAGTAGGTGAGAGCGAGCTATGGCAATTTTTGCTGGAGAGATTAGGAAGGTTATTCTGTAAAGTGACCCTAATTTTTTATTGATGGTTTTGATCGATTGGTTTACATGTAGGTCGAATTTTAGATCATCTATAATGATACCCAATAGTTTTGTAGAGGGGTCGGGGGAGATTATTGTGCCATCATTTGCATTTATGGTAAAGGTAAAAGCAGTAGACATTTGTGTTGGTGAGAATAACAGCATTTTAGTTTATTTTTGGATTTAGTATCAAAGGACATTCAGACAGCCAGTTTTCTATAGTATAAAAGGTGGACTGGGTAGCAAACCACAAGTCTGTAGGAGATGCGGCATAGCAGATCAGGGTAGGGTTGTCAGCATACTGGATCCAGCTGACATTTGGGATGACAGTATACAGGTCGTTAATGAAGATGGAAAACAGCAAGGGCCCTAGTATGGAGCCTTGTGGTACTCCAAGGGTGTTAGGTAGTAGGTTTGAGAGCATGTTCTGCCAAAGAACAGCCTGCTGTCTCCCACTGAGGTAGGATTTAAACCATTGAAGGGCTTGAGTATCTAGACAGAAAGTTTGCAGGGTGTGTATTAAAAGCTGGTGGTCAACCATGTCGAATGTCTTGGAAAGACCCAAGAAGAGGGCTGAGGATATTTGTGGATATGGTTTATGGTGTTGGTAAAAGCTAGTAGGGCTGAAGTAGTGCTGTGGTGTGGACGAAAGCCGTGTTTGGTATCTGCCATGAGGTGATTCTGGATTAGGTGGTGCATGAGTTGTTTGTGTATACATTTTTCCATAATCTTTACAAATGGCGAGAGTATAGCTATTGGTCTATAATTGGAGAATTCAGTGGGAGCGGTCTCCTTTATGAAGTGGGATTATGTAGGATGTATTCCAAATGGTGGGAATTCTAGCTTCTGCTATGGTACGATTAATTAGTATTGATACTGGGTAGACAATAGCATCAGCTGATTTTTGAAGGTACTCGGCGGGGAGTTGATCAGCAGAGTGTGGTGGGTTTTAATTTTTAGAGCAAGGTACGGATAAGTGACGTGGACACTGGCTGGAAGCTAACGACAGTAGGTTCGTAGGGGTGTTACTTTCAGGGCCAGGGGAGCTAGGAGGTAAATGGCTAGCTAGGGCTTGAACTGTCTCAGTAAAGAATTGGTTAAAACTATCTGAAACATCCTCGGGGGGGGGGGGGTATCAATAGTAGCAGCGGGGATAGGTGTAGAAGTTTTTCTAGGATGAAGTGGATTATTCAGACCTGCCCAAAACTTCTGAGGATTGTTTTGTTTTGATTTGCTGTCTGTAAATTGCAATAGTATTGTTTTTATGTCTTGTAAAATGGATTTTTTAGTTTCACTCCTAGATTGCCTGTATTTAACTTGATCTTGGGGATCTTTAGTAGAACACCATAAAGACCATAATTTGCTTCTACTGGTAATTTTGAGTCTAGACTTTTTAGAAAGCCATGATGCAGTTTTTGCTTTTGTTCTCTTTGAACGGGCAGGTGGATGCAAATCAAGGATTTCAAGAAATGTGTTGTTAAAATATACAACTGCCTCCTCTAAGGGGAGTTGTTTTAGAACAGGCCAGTTACACGAGTTAGGTTCCTGTTGGAATTTGGCAGGATCAAAGTCTTTTTTGTTTTTAACTTATCTGAGTAAGGGTTGTTGGGGATTAATGGCTTTTTGCTTAATTATATAAGTGAGAAGGTGATCGCTTAGGTCAAGGAGGGAACCAGCGGTGTACAGTTGGGGGTGACTATGAGTACCCAGTCGAATATGCTTTCTTTTTGGTTGGGTTTACCTAACCTGGTAGGGGTGGTTATGATTTGTGTAAATGCATACAGGTTAATATTGGTAGATGGCACATGTTCCTCAGAGTTCCCCAGTTTATGTTAAAATCTCAGAGTAGTAGGCTTTCTTGGGGGTAATGACATGATAGCCTGTGCAGGGTATCTTCAAGTGTGTCTATATTGTTACCTGGGGGAATATAGATGCAGATGATATTAATGCATTTACTTTTGTTAAGTTGCAATCTAGTGGCAAGAATTTTGGATTTATTAATCTGAGGTGGTTGTGTTACATCTATAGTCACAATCAACTCAGATTTGTAGAGTATAGCTACCCCACCCCCCTTCCTGGAAACATGATCCAGCCTGTGTATGTTATATACCCAGGTGGTAACACTTCATTGTCTGTAGTGTTATGTTTTAACCAGGTTTCAGATAGAAAGAGAATCTCAGGGGAGTGGACAGCCAGGAGTGCATGCAGTTCATGTACCTTGTTATTAATGCTTCTAATATTGAGATGACAGGTGAGGAGAGAGTTAGTTGGTCTATTGATAGTAGGTTTATAGCTTAGGTTACAAGTAGGGGATACCAAAGTCTTTGGTAACAGTCACTAAAACAGAGAGAGAGGCAGAACAAAAATGGTGGTTTAAAACAATCGATATAATATACAGCTGTCCTTACAGCTCTAATTTGAAAGGTGCTGATTACACAATGCTGCTTGGAGGACAGCATCTTTGCACCTGTGTTTCAAAGACAAAACAAAGGCAAAGTTCCGGCCTCTTTCTGTTTTGGCAGATCACGCACTGGCAATTTACAGCCACGCATCTATACAATGTACAAGTCTCTATCTTAATTACACAAATTAACAAGGCTGCAAGACGTTTCCATCAGGAGTCACCAACGATGAGCCGAACAGATTGCAAACTGAAGTAAAGTAAGAAGTATCTCTAAAAAGCTTTTACTTCAGTGAGCAACAATTCTAAAGCATGCAAAAGATAAATTAATGCAAGTCTTTCTCATCACACCTCCTGCTGGGAGTAGCGGCAGATTCATTAACAGTCAGACCCCTGGATGCAACAGTCCAGTAAGCAAAGGAATGGATAGGCCATTTGGAGCACAGAGCAAGACCCCCATTTGCCCCCCAACCTACAGAGCCAAAAATAAATAAATAAATAATTTGTTTTGAACGGGTGTTGGAAAAAAATGCCTTGACAACAACTCTTCATAAAAAAATTGACCAGGAGGCAAAAAAAGCACGTCTAAACATCATGAACTTTTAGTGAAAGTTTAAAGCATTTTTCAGAGTTAATCATTTTACTATCATGTAATGCATAACCTAACACAACACAGCTTTTAATTAACAAAACCACACAGATTTTAAAAATAAAGCAGAATTCAGAACAATCTACATCTCATTGCAGGTACAGTCCAAATGCCAACAGCAGCGTAACAAATTATGCTATTAACAGCTTGGTTAATATTTGTAAACCTGGCGGAACAAGCTGATGGGAAAAAGGGTAAACCCACTAGTGAATACTGCAACACTGGAATAGAAGGACATCTATAATGTATACTGCACAAAAACAGTTTAGTGTGCACTGCGACACCATTTCTACCCGTTTACAGCAACTGACATCTCCTTGTAACACAATGTTTTAATAGTGAGTGCTAGTTCAATGAACAATGGATCACCTACACAGCAGTGTGTGGTTTACTGTCTGTAACAGCATGTCCCAGTGGCATAATAAGATACTAGACACTTACACAGTGTGTGGTGTGCTCTACTAGACATACAATATAGGCTATACCTCCGAGTGCCTTTATTCAGTTATAAAACGACCTCCAAACCCAACAAATAAAAATAAATGTGAGGTGTAAGCAACTAAGCAACAGAAAAAAATAAAAAAATCATTAGAAAAAAACAAAAAAAATTTCCCTTTTATTACACTGCATCTGACAGTATGAGTCACACTGGGTTTATTTCATAAACACAAGGTACAGGGTTTGATTCTTACCTTTGGGATGAGAAATTTGGCTAGGCTTAAAACGGCCCTCAAGGTTAGATAGCCCAGTACTAACCTATAAACTTGGATGCACACAGACACATGCATAATTCTGTTGTTACTACACAAAACAAACTGTGACAGGTATATATCCAGTTCTCATGCAAGTCATCATTACAGGAAGAGTCTCTGCTAAAATTAACTTCTATTCCAGCAACTTTCTAAGTTTACATGAGCAATATCTAAAATCTGTCCCAGTTTCTGGACATTTACCCCCCCCCCCCCCCCATAATTTTAGGCTTTGTCCAGATTTCTTGGGCTAAGGAGTTTGGAGGTATGCCAATGGAAGTTCCTGTAATTAGAGAGCTGAGCCATATGTTCCTGGAAGGAGTGATAATCCAGACAAGTTTTTTTTTTTTCATCCTAGTGCTTAGCCACATGTCCTTTGAAGGAGTAGTGAGCCATAGGAATTATTTTGCACATGTAATGATGTAATTGCTACAGACTTGATTTTACCAGAAACTTTAGGTTGCCTAGACCATGATTCAACAGAGACACGTTCTGTTTAAGACAGTGTCACAAGTGGTGCGCTAAAGCGTTTGTTTCAAACTCTTGATTACTAGCAGTACTGTAGATAGGGCAGGGCGAACAGGGACATCACCCTGGGTGCTGTCTTATCCAGGGCACAACTCCCTAATGTGACTACATACACATATACACACACATTTTATTATATATATATATATATATATATATATATATATATATATATATATATATATATATATATACATACACACACACAGGTTCATAGGTAGGTACTAGGCTATAGGCCCAAGGGCCTACGTAAGCCTAGCCAACAAGGTTTCCTGGCTTACGCCGCCCAAGAAAGTTATTTTCCTGTGCCACACAGAAGTGATCTCCGGGGTGTATTTCTTATTTCCCATCAAGATTTTTCTTGAAGAGTGCTAATGAAGAACTTTGCTCGACACACACACACGCACACGCGCACACACACACACACACACACACACACACACACACACACACACACACACACACACACACACACACACACACACACACACACACACACACACATTTTTTTTTTAGTGAAGGGAAATGGCAACACGTACATCCTAAATGGATGTCCCAGACACTCCTACATGCCGTCCGCACTTGCTTAGGTCTGCTGGCTTCAGCACCACCCCAAAATGCCTGTGATTGGCTGTGCAGGTGGGGGTTCCACAGAGCAAGAAAGGCAGTGTCTTGTGCTGTATCATTGGCACCCATAGCGAACTGAGGGTTGTAGTGTTTTCCCAATAAAAATCACTTACTGGGGGTGCATTTGGTGTGTGGAGAGAGAGAGACTAGAGCAGAAAAATGTCTATGAAGTAAATAGGGTTACTTACTAGTTCATTTTGGTACTTGTGCATACCTTTGACAGACTTTTGAAGGGATCGTTAGGGGAAATTTTTTTTAGTGCTTGTGCATACTTAGACTACTGAAGGGGTCATTGGGGGAAAAGTTTCATTTTGGTGATTTGCATACTTGGATAGCTTATTGATGGGGTTGTTGGCTTGTGCATACTTAAGACTATTGAATGGATGTTTGTAGGAGAAATTATTAATTTTGCCATTTGAGTGCTCAAAACTACTGAAGGGATTATTGGGGGAAATGTTTCATTCTGGTATCATTTGAGTGCTTATGCATACATGGAAAAACTCATGAAAGGGTCATCGGTGTGAAGTGTTTCATTTTGGTGCTTGTGCACACATGAACAAACTACCCGAAGAGACGTCTATGGGAAATGGTTTATTTTGGTGTCAGTTAAGTGTTTGTGAATACATGGCCAAACTATTGAAAGGATCGCCATGACATTTAGAGAAAGCAAGCAAACAATGCAGCTACACTGCTTGACCGGCAGCAATGCAGCAAAACCAAGCATAATTTTAATGTATTAATGTATAGCCTTCTTGATTTTATAACAAGGGTATAATAAATCCTTCCACTATGACTCACTGAAGATTAAACCCCCAATGATTCATAGGTTAGTACTAAGCTAACTGCCCTTGCGAGCCATTTTAAGCCTAGTCAATTATCCCTTGTTCATAGGTTGATACTAGGCTATCTGCCCTAGGGCATTTATAAGCCTAGCCAGAGTGTGTTTGGCTTTTGCCACCCTTTTAAATTAGTTGACTGTGCCTCTGTATAGTAGGTCACAGAAGGTAGCCCTTTTAAGGTTAGTTTACTGTACCTCTGTCAAGCAGGGACACAGAAGAGATCCCAGGAGTAAACTTACGATCTCCCATCCACTCGTCAAGATTTCTCTTGAAGAGGGTCAGTGAGGGGCTCTGCCTAACATGGATTGGGATTTTGTTCCAGAGTGAGGGGAGCCTCTGGGATATGAATCTGTCCCTCCAGCATGGCCTATTTATTTCTGTGCTGAAGTTCAAGTTCCAGGAGCATGTAGCTCTAAGGGATTTGGATTTCCTGAGGTGAAGCATGTCCATTAATTCTGGGTTGGACATGGCTTTATACGTCAGACACAGATCGCCTCTGAGTAGGCGGTACGCAACTGAGTAGAGCTGGAGTTTCTTTAGCCAAACTGCATAGGGCATCTGTTTGAGCCCCTTGATCCTCTTGGTGAGATACTTTGGGGTATTTCCAGTTGCTGAAGGTGTCGGGTAAGGTGCATCCCAAACGAGGCATTGTACTCAATTACGGGCCTGATAAGTGATGAGTAGAGGGGCACAATGACCTCTCTTGATCTAGATGTGAACCCTTTCATGATAAGGTGGGCTATATAGAAGGTCTTTCTAACCACTTTGGCAACGTGATTGTCAAAGGAGAGATTGCCATCTACTTAGGTCCCCAACACCCTAATTACTTCTTCCGTACTTAATGGAATACCACCTATGTGGTAATTTGTGGGCACACTGTTTTTCCCAAAGGGGATGACTATGCACGTTTTGTCATTTACCTTTAGGCCATGGCTCTGGCACCAATTATCCATCTCTGTGAGACCCTTTTGGAGGATGCTTGTGTCAGTCGGAGAGTCGATTACAGCACCCAGTTTGCAGTCATCTGCGAACTTGGTCAGCCATAGTCCACCCGTGTTAGCCTGTACCTCGGAGAAATATATACCGAACAAGAGAGGTCCCAGGACTGAGCCTTGTGGGACACCACTTGTAACTGGTTTAGAGTCTGACATGGCACCTGCTATTCTGACCATGTGGGTTCTATCCCTGAGCCAGTTTGCAACCCATCTTGTGACAAAGGGGTTGATATTTAAGCTAGTGAGCTTATTTATGATGCCCGAGTGGGGTATTGTGTCGAAGGCTTTTGCGAGGTCCAGGTAGGCTGTGTGGACTACCTTTCCTTCATCTATGGCTTTGGTAACTGTTTCAAAGAAGTCGACCAGGTTCAAGAGGCAAGATCTGCCCTTAACGAAGCCGAATTGGGTAGGATCCAGTGTCTGGAGGTTCCCAATGTCTGTTTATGATTTCCATGATGATACACTCCATAGCTTTGCAGACCAGGCTAGTCAGGCTTATAGGGCGATAGTTTCCAGGGTCTGTTGTGGCACCACCTTTGTGGAGTGGGACCACTGTTGCTGTACGCCATTCCTTGGGAACATATACTGTAGTAAGGCTGAGATTGAACAGTGACTTTATATGAGGGTTTAGTTCTTCTTGGAGCTCGTGTAAGATGCAGCCCGGGACACCGTCTGGTCCCATTGATGCTGTGTTTTTTGTTTTGGAGAGGGAAGCTCTCACCTGTGCATCTGTGATCTCAGGAAGGCTGCATTCTGTTGGGACAGACATTTGCTCTTTTGGGGGGAAGGGGGGGAAACGTTTGCACTGAACCTTTCTGCCAGAATGTTGGCAATGTCTGTGGGTTCAGTGTATTTTTTGTCATTTTGCACTAACTCAGAGCATATCTGGGAGTTGCCTCCCAGGTTTCTGACATACCTAAAGGCCTTGTGATTGTCTTTAGTGTCTTGTGCAATTTTTCTTTCGAAGCTGGCCTTAGATGATTTTATGAGGGATCCCTGCACCTTGTATTTGTAAGGCAAATACTTTAACCATTAGGCCACCCTCTCAACCTGATGATTGGGCTCAATGAAATTTAAGTGTTTTTTGCAGGGTGGGGCAGGCTCCACTGCATACCCAATTTGGAGGCAAGCCACCCACACCATCCCAATTTACATTAGTAGTCCCTTCTTGGTCATTGAAAAAAGTAACGTGTCTCGGTCTCACAAGAAAGCAGTGTCATCATAATACTAAATAAAAAAAAAAACAAATAAATAAAAATCATATTATTGGCAAACAAGTTTCTTTATCTGAATACTTGGGTATCACTTTATTGAAGTCCGTTGATGAAATATCTGTCAATTATGATAATTTCATTAATACATAAGATATTCTTATTTCTAAATGAAACAAGTTTATTCCTGTGACGACAGACTCCAGTTAATAAAGATGATCCTTTTACCCAAGGGTTTCTATATAATTCAAGCCCGGTCTCTTTTTCCAGATAAATATCACATTAACAAGATAAACAAGCAATTATTAAAAGTCCTTTGGTTGCCTAATAAATACAGAATAGCACTGTCTCACCACATCAGACCATGGATTCTTGGAGAAGTTCATTTTCCAGACATTGATACATATATTAAAGCATCAATTTTTAAAATTTTAAACTGGGTGGATGCAAATTATAATTCTAATTGGAAAACATTACACTTAACACTTCTTAAAAATAATAACTAATTGGGTAACTTCAATTCAAATAATCAAGAAAATTTTCTTTTGGCATTATTTTTGCAATTTCATAAACTATATTACATTTCCCCTCCAACAAGCTCTAATTACTTAAGTCTTATACTTAATACATTTAAAAATACAAGTTCCTCTAGTATAGATATTAAAATCTGTTTTGATTCTTTAATTCCCTTTAGCATCACCAAAAACTTTTTTTTAACAAAACTCAGTCACATTCACTATTTGGGAAACCAAGAATTTTGTTTGTTGACATGTTTTTTTTTTCCAAACTAAAAGTCAAAGATATCCAGCAATTTATTATAGAATAGGATTTAACCCCCCACCCCCACCCCATGATTATTACAAAGTGCGAAAACACAAACACAAGAATTATGCTAGTCTCTCATCACTCACAATTTAAAGAAAATCCTAAATTAATAATTTATTTTATGAAATTATACAGAATAAAAAAAAACATTGAGTATTTCATTTCAAAACTTTATAAAATATTTGTAGAATACAAGATAAATTTAAATACAACATTTTAGAACCATATCACAATGGGTCACCCCTCTTTTTTAACCTCTGAGAATAAATCTCAAATATTATCATCTATTAAACATCCTTCTTGGTCTCATTATTGGCACATATTTACATGGAAATTTCTACACAGAGCATTCCTAGCTCCAAATAAAATGGCTAAAATGAACAGAAAACAATGATATACAATGCAGGAGACGTTTGCAAGAACACAATGCTGATTGGATACATGTTTTTAATCGTCCTTCTCCAAATCAATGTTGGTGGAATACTGAAGATTTTTTGAAGCTTTATTCTCTGATGTACTTTCATTATCCAAGTCTTTAATCTTATTTAATGTAAACGATGCACATGGGTTGAAAAGAGAGAATTGCTTTCTGCTACGGACTATTCCTGCAGTAGCAGGGAAAAGTATTACCGAAAAATGGAAATCAACTACCACCACTTTTTGAAGACTTTTTATCCTTCTTAGAAGAAAACTGCCTTAAGAAAGACCAAAGTAAAAGAACTTAAGATTCATCCCAAACCATTTAACAATAATCCTTGGACAAAAGTGATATCTCTTATTGACTTTTTTTCAACAAAATCTTGTCTCTGATGATTAAAAAAAGAAAATAATCTTTTTTGGAACTTTAATATCGTCACTTATTGAGTTCAGGCCTTGTATACATTGTGCATTGTTTATATTCATCCATTATATATTTATTCTTTTATCATTATATAATTATAACAACTGAATATTACCTCTTCATGATAAACAATAACATTCTTTTTAGCAAATTAAAAAAATAGCAGTGTCAGGGGAGCACACCTCAACGTCTTGGCACAATAAATCTGGACAAAGCCTAAAATAATGAGGTCAAAGGCTGGCCCCCAAACAAGGGCAGCTTTTAAACATTGCCCTGATAAAGTTTAAGCTTAGAAAGCAAGGAAATAAAGTCTGAAATACAAATTTATGTAATTATTTAGTGACTTCAATCCTCAGTGATTTACGAGGAATTTACAAATTTTATGAGGAAGAGACCAAAAATGAAGTGAAAATCTGGACAGTTGAAAAGTAAAGTACTGTCCACTGGAATTCTAAAAGGCAGAATGAAGACTCCCCATCTCAGAGCCACTTGTTCTGGCCTTGGTGTGTCCTCTCTAGAGGAAAATCTTCTATACTTCTCTGGAACCAGAACATTTGAAAACTCACTTCCCACTGACTTCTACTTTACTGACAGAGACCTTCCTTTAAGTAGGCACCTTCTTCTAAGTGTGCTAAATTATCTGTGCTTCTCAGGTAATGGGGCCTCATCTCAAGTCCTACATTCCCTAACCCCTATTGCTACAGTTAACAAATGTTTCTTAGATATTATATACAGACTAACTCACTCGGTGTACATGACAGACCTATCCCAAGCCATCTGTACTACCAGCCCAAGCATCTGTACCATCCCACATTGTTACAATATAAAGGCAGTGATGCTCTCACAAAACTAAAAACTATATGCAAAATGTAATTCCATACCACTTCAAAAACAGAATAAATAATAGACAGTGTTGACTTATATTCAGGTATTGCATACTGTTGCTAGAGCTCAGGTAATATACATGCAGAGATATTTGCCAGATAATTACAAACCCTACAAACCACAGCACTTTATTATCTTCTTGTCAGCTTTCACATTCTGTTTTTACTGCCTCGCACTCCAAATATCAGCCAGACATTTGCAAGTCCATTTCATAACCAAAGTGACTCGCATACATCTCATTTTTACTACTTCCATTTCCTGTACTCTGAACTGCAGTTCCTCCTTCCAGTTTTACCCCATTCAGAAACAAGAAATACTATGAAACAACTTACAAATAGGATACTTCAACTATTTTTCCCTCTGCATAAGCTTCCAAACCTACACAGCTATCAATTAGATAACACCTCTTCTCAGTCTTCCATCTGTACTCTAACTTCATGTAATCTAAGTAAGCACAAGTCCTTCCTCAGTCCTAACATTATCACTGCAGACTGGGAAGTAGCTAGGCAAGACTTCTCTACGCTAACATACTTTTCTCTCCTGCACACACAAAATTGCATCCTGTTCTACCTATGAAATAGCTAAACTAATACTTACCTTACAAACTTTCATCTCCTCGTTTTGCCATATTCAAACTTGGAATCTCATAAGACCTCTTTCAGAGTTTTCATTCCAGATAACATTTAACACAACTACTTAAATCTCTTCAAACTACATAGCTCCCCACTCCAGGTAAAATGTCAACCCTTACTTTCCAGTATCTTCTTTACTATTTACCTCATACTTTACTCCCAACTCTGTTTTACCCTGCATTCTTATTCACACATCCTACCCCCACTCACCTTCCAACCCAGCAACAGTACATCTCCCTCCTGTTGCTCAACTATCCTACAATTCTCATCAAATAGCTCCAAACCATTATCTAAATGGGCAAATACTTCAACCATGGACATTGACTAATCATATAACATCAAGGCTTCCCTTAGACCATCACTTCATGCTTGAATACACTTCTCAGTACTCTCAACTATCTCACAGAATTTCTCCACTTACAAAATAAGAAACCAGAAATTTTGGCACAAAACCTAGCTATATCACAATAGCAAATCCACTAACACTTCATTCTTAAATTAAGAAACTTAAATACTGTTTTCTTGAAAGCGTATACAATCCAAAAAAGAAACACTTTCACCAGCAAGATACTTAACTAGACTACTGATCCAAGGAGATTATAAGAAACCTAGCCATACATTCCCATGGTAGTATTTAACCCTTACATTTTGTATACAAACAACCCAGAGGCAGGCAAAAAATACAGTTGTGTACACTTTCCATAACTGTAGATGTTCGAGTGCATTCACTGTTGCAATCCTGACTTGTGGGATTTCCCATAGTGGAAGCCCTTGGCCGTCCCGGCTACCACAAAATATCTTTCCTGCCTTCTGAAACCAGCAGATGCCCTATTCAAACTTACTACATTTGAGTATAAACATAGTCAGCCAGCGCCATGACCTCAGTACTTTCTTGCCCCCAACAAGTAGGAGCCCCTAGTGTTTCCTTGAGGCCAGAAGTCTGGGACCCTGTATTCCAGAATAAGTGTGAAAGAGGAAGGGGGTCACCTTGACTGAGAAGGTGAATGTTACAGCCTCTCCCATAGGTCAGATGGGAAAGATTGAGTGAAGGAATACTGCAACACTAATTACACTCCAGCATCTACATTTATGGCAAGTATACACAACTGTACTATGATGTTCTTCATGTTTCACTTGCAGTCCTGACTTTTGGAATGATTCCCAAAACTAAAAAAATAGGGTGCATAGAAAGATTAAGGAGAAGAAAGGATGCCCCGCAAAATGGCACTGGCAAAGGTAGGAAGATGGTAATGTTTGGTGAAGGTTACACACCGAAGACTAAGTAGCTGCTTCCAAAATGTCCTTGGTGGCCACCTCTAAGAAAGGCAGTAGAAATAGCAGTAGCCCTAATGGAATGTGTCCTCACAGCAATAGGAGGCTTCTTACCATGATGGCTGTAGCAAACAGATATATAGTGGGAGAGCCATTTGGAAATAGTTTGTTTTGAAGCTAGTCTCCCCTCAGAGCAACTGACACAGGCCACAAAAAGTTGGTCTGATTTCCTTACATTCTTGGTTCTAAGTAGTAATGCAGTTGCCTATGTACATCCAAAGAGTGGAGGATTTTTCTCCCTTGTTTTGAGGGTTAAGAAAGAATGTAGGTAAGTGCATGGTCTGGTTTAAAGAAGTCTATTTCACCACATTTTGCATAAAGGATAGGCTGGTCCTGAGAAACATTCATGGTGGAAAATGATGAAAGGTTCCTCACACAAGTGTCTGAAGTTCTGACACCCTTCTGGCTGAGGTAATGACTAGTAGAAAGGCGGTCTTCCATGTCAAGAATTTTATATCAGTGGAAGCAGCTGGCAGGCTACCCGTAGTCGGCCCGAGTTCCAAAGTCTAGGTCCGGCGTCGGTTGCTGTCGCCTCCTCCCTGACGTCAGTGCGCCAGGGGTATAAAAGATGCAGCCGACGCCATTTTCTTCAGTTTTTCTTGCCCCCAGATGTCAGGTGCCCCTAAAAAGATAGGCTAAATTATGCCAATAAGCATGCATACACAAAAAACAACTTTTCCTTCATCTACAGGCAAATACACCACATAGGTTGTATAGAATAGAGAAGTACGGGTAAATCCCAGCAAGGAAAAGGGGGATGGTGGGAGGGTAACCCGGACTGCAACAGTGAAACAGTGAATACACTCGAACATCTACATTTATGGTAGGTACACAACTGTACTATGTTCATCGTGTTTCACTGTTGCAGTTATTACAATTGGGTTGAATCCCAAAGCTAAGGTAGGGAGGCTGGCTAAATAGGATTAGGAGAGGCTAGGAGGCCCTGCACAACTGCAGTGGAAAAGCCTGCCCTGGATTTAGAGTAGAGAGGTAAGTGATAGTGCTTTGTAAAAGTATGCACTGAACTCCAAGTTGCAGCCTCTAAGATGTCTTTGGTTGGTACTCCTCTGAGGAAGGCTGCTGCTCTGGGTGAATGTGGCTTAATGCCCTTAGGCACTGATTTGCCATGCTGTGAATAGCAGAAACGAATGCAGTGGCCTATCCACTTTGTAATAGTTTGTTTTGAGATAGGTTTTCCTTGTGATCCTGCAGCATATGCCACTAGAAGTTGTTCAGTCTTTCTGAAAACTTTGGTTCTGTCCAAGTAGAAGCGTAGCTGCCTGTGAATGTCCAAAGAATGCAGAAGTCTCTCACCCTTATTCTGTGGGTTTGGGTAAAAGGTAGGCAAATGAATTGTTTGGTTAAGGGCCACACTGGACACTACCTTAGGCATAAATGTAGGGTTAATCCTTAGAGAAACCCTGTTTGGATGGAAAATGATAAAAAGTTCCACAGCCATGAGTGCCTGTAACTCTGAGACTCGTCTAGCAGAGGTTATTGCTAGGAGCAGAGCTGTTTTCCAAGATAAGAAATTTATATCAGCTGCAGAGGCTGGCTCAAACGGAGGCAGTGTGAGTTTTTCCAAGACATAATTGAGGTCCCAAGCAGGTATTGGTGCTCTCCTTGGAGGTCTAATGTTTTTGGCCCCTCTGAGGTACTGCCTTAGCAATGGATGAGAAAAAATAGGAGGTTCTGTATTGTAATGAGCTGAAATGGCAGAGGCATGGATTTTTCCTCTCCGCTTTTGGAGGTAGAAGCACCCCATTGTTTAGGCCTGTATGAGCCTTGGAGCTGTGATCTGCCTTCTTTGTGGCCTGTCTGGCACTGGAAAGGACCAATTCTTTGTAGGTCAGTTCCTGCTAAATCTGGGAGGCTGTACCTGTAAGAAATCCTTCACTGTTTGCATAGATTTAGCTCTGTCCTCCATTTTCTTCAACACCTCTTCTGCTTCAACACCAAACAAGGTATCATGTTGTAATGGAGCATCTAATAGCTTTGCTTTAGCATGATCGGGCAAATTCTGTTCTTTTAACCAAGCATGCCTCCTAATCACGGAACCTGTAACTGCGGTCCTGCAGGAGGCCTCTAGAGAATCAAAACCACATTGCAAAGTATGCTTTCCCACTTGTTCAGCTGCATGCAATAAATCCTGCATTTCTTTGTTTTCTGCACATTCTGAATTTGTCAACATTTTCTGTTTAAGCAGTGACATAAGATATTGCTGATATTTAAGCATATGACACTGACAATTTAAAGCTCTTACAGCCAAGGTAGCAGAAGTATAAATCTTTTCCCCCCATCTGTCCAGGGCCCTTGAATCCCTATCAAAGGGGATAGGGTTTTTTGCAGTGGAAGCCTGGACCCACTTGGGACCCTGAGAAATAGTTTCTGGGTCAGCAGCAGGGTTTTTGTAAAGAAATTTATGAGAATCAGGAACCCTGCAGTATCGGTCTGGCTTAACAGGAGCTGGTGGTAAAAAGTCAGGAGACAGACCGGACTCTGAAAATACATCTACAATGTCTAAAACAGGAGGAATAGCAAGGGGCCTGTACTGGGGTAATAAAAGGAAATCTCTGAGCCTTTTCTTGGATTCCGAGTAATCTTGACTCTCCCAATGGAAATGCTCCAATGCTCCCTCATAGTATGCAGGGTCTTCCCAAAAGAATCATCCTCAGGAGGCGAGTCTGAAGGGATAGATTCTTCAGAATCAGAATCCTCATAGGGAGGAAGGGAATATTCCTGTTCAGAAGAGGAATCAGAAGAAATGGAAACCTTATCAGAAAATTCATATTCTATCTCTTGCCTAGGCCTCTTATCAGGAGGGGGATGGGAACCCCTGATCAAAGTAATTAGGTCTTCGGCCATTTTAAGCATCTGTTTTTTTAGGCATGGAGGCCTGTCCAGGAGAATGCTGTACTTGTTTCTTTGTCTTTAGAGCTGCTTTAGTCTGCCTTTGCAGCTGAAGATGGCTTTACATACAACTGTGTAGGCCTGAAAACACCCTCAGAAGCCGATGCCTGCTCAGCGGCTCTGGACCCATCTGAGGGGAATAGTTTCTGAGTGTCTAATACCTTGAGTTTCCAGCGGCCTAGTCGGCTCCACGTGGGAGTCGGAAGCGGCCTGTGGCTCTGAGGTAGCAGGCGTCAGGGGCTGTGAAAGCGCCTCACTGAGAACCGGCGAACTGGCGAAAGGCCTAACAGAAGCCTCGTAGTCTATTTTGGACCTCGGATGCCTGTCCTTTTCTTTGCGTTTTTTATAAACTCCGGTAGTTGGCTGTTCCGACGGCATTATATAATTGAATCTTCTGCCAAAGTAATGAAATGCAAAATCGTACCGACGCTTAATAGTGTGTTGGTTAAATCTAGCACAAAACAGACAACTAGCAATGTCGTGGTCAGGGCCTAGGCACGGAATACAGTAAAAATGAAAATCCTGATGAGGTATTTGCTTCCCACAAGAAATACAATTACTAACTTTTTCTGACATCGGTCTGGAGCAAGAAAAAAAAAGTTTCCCAAACGGGGTACTTAGCTTTAATGAAGACTCCGGATCTGAAATTCGAATTTGAAAATCTCAGGAGTCGGCCGACCAGCACTTGCGAACTGCTTTTGCTTCAGGCACCGCCCGGCAGGAAAAACTAAAGAAAATGGCATCGGCTGCATCTTTTATACCCCTGGCGCACTGACGTCAGGGAGGAGGTGACAGCAACTGACGCCGAACCTAGACTTTGGAACTCGGGCCGACTGCGGGTAGCCTCCCAGCAGGATAACCCAATTGTAATGACTGCAACAATGAAACACGATGAACATCTGGCAGTCCAAAGCCCTCATAACAAGGGTAGCACAGATGTAGAGTTTCTTTCCAAACCTGTCAGACTCTGCTCACCTTGTCTGTAAGCAAAGTTGTTTTGGAAGAGCTAGCTTTTGTTCCATTAGAACCTGGAGTCACCACTTCAGATCTGCAACAGGGTTCTTAAAATGTGTTTGTGGGAATCTAGAACCCTGTAAATTCTGTAAGACTTTCGATGGGTAGGGGGCAGAGAGTGGTTGCAAATACGAATCTAGGACACCACCGTATACCACCCCCAAGACTGGGGGAATGGCAAGGGGTTTATGCTAAGAGAGATTAAGAAAAGTACAGTTGTGTACACTCACCATAAATGTAGATGTTCGAGTGTCTTCACTGTTGCAGTCATGACTATAGGGTTCTCCCCTGCCGGCAGGCAGTCCTCGGTCGGCCAGAATCCCAAAGTCTGGGTCCGGCGTCAGCTGCTCAGCCATGCTCCCTGACGTCAGAACGCCAGGAGTACAAAGCTGACAGCCAACGCCATGTTCTCCAGTTTTTCTTGCCCCAGACGTCAGGAGTTCTAAAATGAGTAAGATCCCATACCCTTTGCAAATACACCTCAGAAGAAGGGTGAAAAAGGGAACCACACAAAAGAAAAAATAAGAGGGGACAGGAGGGAGGGAAACCCAGACTGCAACAGTGAAGACACTCGAACATCTACATTTATGGTAAGTGCACACAAATGTACTATGTTCATCGTGTTTCACTGTTGCAGTCATGACTGTAGGGTTGAATCCCAAAGCAGAATAAAAGGGAGGTGGTCATAAAGTAGAGGGCGGCTAAGAGGCCCTGCAAGACTGCAGAAGCAAAGCCTGCCCTAGACTTAGAGTAAAGAGGTAGATTGTAGTGCTTAGAAAAAGTATGCACTGAACTCCAAGTTGCAGCTTCCAAAATGTCCTTGGTAGGAACTCCCCTGAGGAAGGCAGCTGAAGTGGCAGCAGCTCTGGTAGAGTGAGTCCTTATACTCCCTGGGATTTGCTTTCCATGGTGTGAATAGCAAAATCTGATTCCATGAGCAATCCATTTAGAAATGGTCTGTTTTGAAATAGCTTTACCTTGTGAACTTGAAGTATAAGAAACAAACAATTGCTCTGATTTTCTGATGTCCTTGGTTCTGTCCAGGTAAAAACGTAGTTGTCTGTGTACATCCAAGGAATGCAAGATCCTTTCCCCCTTATTTAGAGGAGTGGGGAAAAAAGTTGGCAAGTGAACAGTTTGATTTAAAGCCACTTTGGAAACCACCTTAGGCATGAAAGTAGGATTAGTCCTTAAAGACACCCTGTCTTGATGAAAAATAATATAAGGTTCCACAGCCATGAGAGCTTGCAACTCCGAAATTCTCCTGGTAGAGGTCAGAGCTAACAGGACGGCTGTCTTCCAAGATAAAAACTTGATGTCAGATGTGGCAGCAGGCTCAAAAGGAGGTAAGGTGAGTTTTTCCAAAACATAGTTGAGATCCCAAGCAGGAATGGGTGGAGATCTAGGGGGCCTTAAGTTCTTAGCTCCTCTGAGAAACTGTCTCATGAGCTGATGGGAAAAGATTGGAGGGCCTGTATTATAATGAGCAAAAATAGCAGAGGCATGTATCTTTATGGAAGAGAAAGAGAGACCCTTATGTAAGAGGTCTGTCAGGTAAAGTAAAATCAGAGAAATTTTAGGAATAAGAGGATCTGAATCCTGAGCCTGCATCCAGGAACAAAATCTCTTCCATTTTCCTGCATAAGATTTTCTAGTGCTAGGACATCTGGCTTATAAAATGACATCCATAACCTGCTTGGGTAGGAGTGAATGAATCATAGACCCTGGATTAACCAGGCCGCCAGGCTGAGAGTTTTGACATGGGAGTGCAGAACATGACCCTGGTGTTGGGACAGAAGGTTCGGAGTCTGTGGTAAAACCCAAGGGGGGCTCCAGACAAAGGTTTTTCAGAGTTGGGTACCAAAACTGTCGAGGCCAACTTGGGGCCAGCAAGATTATCATCTTGGGCTTGTCCTGTTTGATCTTTAATAATACCCGTGGAAGAAGAGGTAGAGGCGGGAAGGCATACCCAGAGAGGTTTCTCCAACTGAATGATAGTGCATCCACTTTCCAAGCTAGTTCGTGGAATGTCCTGGTGCAAAAAATCTGTAGTTGATGATTGAGGTGGGATGCAAAGAGGTCTATGTGAGGACATCCCCAGACTGCTGTAATCATCTTGAACATTTCGGTGTCCAGCATCCATTCGTGTGGGTCCGACAGGTTTCTGCTCAGACTGTCTGCCAGGAAGTTTTGCTTCCCTGGTAGAAACTGAGCTTGAAGGTCCAGTTTGCAAGCTAGAGCGGTGTTCCATAGATTCATGGCTAGTCTGCAAAGGGGATAGGAATGAGATCCCCCTTGCTTGTTTATGTACCACATAACTGTGGTGTTGTCCGTCCGTATCAGCAGTTGTCCTGGTTGTAGAAGATTCCTAAAGGCCAATAGAGCTTTCTGAACGGCTAACATTTCCTTTAAATTGATATGCAGGTGCTTCTGATCCTTTGTCCAAAGGCCCTGCAGACAGTTGCCCTGAAAATGAGCTCCCCATGCATAATCTGAGGCGTCCGTGGTTAGTATCTGAGTGGCTGGAGGCAGACTGAAGGGTTTTCCTTTGTTTAGAGTACATGCCTCGGACCACCAAAGGAATTCCTTCTGAAGACAAGGCAGGACGATGATCTGTATGTCTAAACTGTGGCAATGCTGAGACCATACACTCTTTAGGTACCACTGTATTTTCCTCATATGTAGTCTTGCATATGGTACGAGAAGGATGCAGGAGGCCATGTAACCCAAAGCCTGCAGGAATTTCCCTGCAGATAGCGGAGTTAATGTTGCCAAGGTTTTGAAAGTTGAAGCCAGCTGCAATTGTTTTTCATATGTCAGAAATGCCATCTGGGTTGTTGTGTTTAGAAAAGCACCCAGAAAAATGATCTGTTGTGAGGGTGTCAAATTTGACTTTTTTATGTTTACAGTGAATCCCAGGAACTTGAGAAGATTCTGAACAAATTCTAGATGCTGGAGTAAGACATCCTTGCTGTCTGCCTGAATAAGACAGTCGTCCAGATAAGGGTAAATTTGAATTCCCTTGAGTCTGCAATAAGCTACTACTGGAGCCAGGCATTTGGTGAAGACCCTGGGCGCAGTAGACAATCCAATGGGCAGCACAGAGAATTGATAGTGCCTTGAACCGGAGGTATTTTCTGCATTCCTGCCTGATGGGAATGTTTAAATATGCCTCCTTTAAATCCAAAGTTACCATCCATGCATTTTTGGTCAGCATTGGAAGTAGCTGCTGTAGAGTAAGCATCTTGAATTTTGGTATCTCAAGAAAAGTGTTCAAGACTGACAGATCCAGAATGGGTCTCCATGAATTTTGCTTTCTGGGGACTAGAAAGAGCCTTGAATAAAAACCTTGTCCCATCTCTGAAAGTGGAACCAGTTCTATGGCTTTCATAGCCAAGAGAGCTTCCACTTGGTTTAAGGCCTCTAACCATTGATGGTTTGGAAGATCTGGCCATCCGCTTGGTCTTGGTAGGGTATGAAAATGGAATTTGTAACCTCTTGAAACCACATCCAAAACCCACTTGTCTTGGGTTATATGAGTCCAATTTAGGTGAAAAAGAGAAAGTTTTCCTCCGAGAGGGGCTTCCAGGCCAGAAGTTCCTGCAGCCCAACAGAGGGAGTCATTGAGTCTGTTTTCTATGAGCTTGCGACCTGTCCTCTCCTCCCCTAGGGGTGGAAGCAGTCCACTTTCTTGGTCTATAAGAGGCTTGCATTTGAGGCTTTTCTCGGGAGCGTCTGTATCTACCCCTCTGAGGCCTGTCTGAATTGGGAAAGGACCAATTTTTTGTAGGCCAATTCCTACTAAATCTGGGTGGCTGTACTTGTAAGAAATCTTTAATTGTTTGCATGGATTTTGCCTTGTCCTCCATCTTCTTTATCACCTCTTCCGCTTTAGATCCAAACAAAACATTATGCTGAACAGGAGCATCCAATAATTTAGCTGTTACTTGATCTGGCAAGTTTTGTTCCTTTAACCATGCATGCCGTCTAATGACTGTGCCAGAGGCAGCAGCCCTACACGAAGCCTCCAAGGCATCAAATCCACAGTGTAAACCATGCTTCCCAACTTGTTCAGTGGCATGCATTAAGTCATGTAATTCCTTATCATCTGCACAGGCGGAAATGGAAGTTAGCTTTTGTTTTAAAACAGACAGAAGAAATTGCTGGTATTTCAGCATATGAAACTGACAGTTTAAAGCCCTAATAGATAAAGTAGCAGAAGTGTACACTTTTTTGCCCCATCTTTCTAAAGATCTGGAATCCTTCTCAGTGGGAATGGGGTTTTTAGCAGAAGGGGCCTTAACCCCCTTAGGACCCTGAGAAATGGTTTCAGGATCAGCAGTAGGATTCTTGTATAAAAACTGGTGGGAATCAGGAACCCTATAATATCTGTCTGGCTTAACAGGAGCTGGAGGAAAAGAGTCAGGAGTTAAGTTAGCCTCCGAAAAAGCATCATCCACAATATCCAAAATAGGAGGAATAGCCAGGGGTCTATGTTGGGGAAGAAGAAGAATATCCCTTAGTCTTTTCTTAGATTCAGAGTACTCCTGTCCTTCCCAGTGGAAATGTTCCTTCATTTCATGCAAAGTTTCCCCAAAAGAGAAATCCTCAGGGGGAGAAGCTGAAGGAATGGATTCCTCAGCATCAGAATCCTCATAAGGAGGGAATGAATATTCCTGGTCAGAAGATGAAACTGAAGAAACAGAAGCCTGATCAGAGGAGTCATAATACACTTCCTGCCTTGGCCTTTTATCTGGAGGGGGATGTGAACCCCTAATTATAGTAAGTCCTCCGCCATCTTAAGTAACTGTTTCTGAGACTTGGGTGCCGGATCTGAAGAGGCCTGGGCTGCAGTCTTTGATTTGGAAGGAGTCTTTGCCTTTGGCTTTGCCTTTATTAGAAGCTGAGTAGGCCTGAAAACCCCTTCGGAAGCCGGTACCTGCACAGCGGCTCCAGACCCATCCGAAGGAGCATTGTCCAAAGGTCCTGCAACAGAAATATTCAAAGGCCTAGATGGCTCCTCGTGGGAGTCCGTTTCGGCCATCGGTTCCGAAATGGCCGACGACAGGGGCTGCAAAAGCACCTCACTGACGACGGCCGAACCTGAAGCTGGCTCTGCTTGTACAACATCGTCTGATTTGGACCTCAGAGGCCTGTCTTTATCCTTGCGTCATTTGTGAACTCCGGTAGCCGGAACCGTATCCAATGACATTTTATAACTAAAACGCCTACCGAAGTAATGAAATGCAAAATCGTACCTTCGTTTAATCGTATGTTGATTGAATCTAGCACAAAACCGACAACTAGCTACGTCGTGGTCAGGGCCTAAGCAAGGAATACAGTAAGAATGAAAATCCTTATAGGTATTTGCTTCCCACATGAAATACAATTATTAACTTTTTCTGACATCGGACTGGAGCAAGAAAAAAGTTTCCCCAACGGGGTACTTAGCTTTGAGTAGGAGAAGAAAGTCTTCGGACTGAAGTACGTTTATAAAAAATTGTCAGGAGTCAGCCGACCAGCACTTGCGAATTGCTATCACTGCACGGCAAGAAAGACTGGAGAACATGGCGTCGGCTGTCAGCTTTGTATTCCTGGCGCTCTGACGTCAGGGAGCATGGTTGAGCAGCCGACGCCGGACCCAGACTTTGGGATACTGGCCGACCGAGGACTGCCTGCCGGCAGGGGAGAACCCTACAGTCATGACTGCAACAGTGAAACACGATGAACATCTTCCTAATCCTTTTCTTGGATTTGGGGTAGTCCTGAGATTCCCATATGAAGTGCTCCCTCAAAGTATGCAATCTCTCTCCAAAATAAATATCCTCGGGGGGGGGGGACTGAAGCAAGGTTATCCTCACAGTCAGAATCCCCATAGGAATCAATATAAGCACCACCCTCAAGGATGGATTCATCCTGATCTAAATCATCCTCAGAGTTAAAAGAATCAGAAAATTCCAGTGGTGAGGTATCCCTCTTTCTTTTACCAGGAGATTCTTCAGGGGGAGTGAAGTGCCTGGATCTGACCAAGGAAACCAGATCCACAGCCAACCTCACTAGGTCTTGTTGGTAAGCCTGGGAGTGGAAGCCAGTAGGAATGCTGAGGCAGGGTGCGAGTAGCTTTTTTGTGAACAGCCTTAGGTTTTGGCCTAGGGTCGACCTCCACACTAGGATCTGAACAAACAACTAACACGCGTGAGGAAGGCTGACTATTTGAGAGACTGTATTTGGGTGGCATCTTTTTTTTTTATTTTTAACATTTGTTAACCGGGAAAGTCCGACTTGGAACAAAGCCAATTTTCAGCGGAGGCCCGGGGAGAAAGGCTCCAGATGCATGCCTTTGTAATGTGGGAGGAAACCGGAGCACCAGGAGGAACCCCACACGAACGCAGGGAGGACATGCAGACTCCGCACAGAAGGCGCCCCAGCCGAGAATCAAACCTGAGAACCTCTTGCTGTGAGGCAACAACGCTACCGCTGCACCACTGCTGATGAATTCTAGTGTTCGAGTGGGGGTAAGCTGACTTTTTTCCCCAATCGATGGTGATGCCAAACCTCTGAAGTAACTGGAGCAAGAGCTCTTTGTGTTAACAGAACATTAAACATGAGGTAGCTGGTAGGAGCCAATCTTCTATCATCTTGGTGAACACACTGGGGAGCTGTGGTGAGACCAAACGGCAGTACCCTGAGCTGATTAATGACTAGCTCCCAGCTGGAAATGGATACATTTCCTTAAATGTCTTCCTGTCTTTATGTAATAGTATGCATCCTTGAGATCTATTGAGCACATCCAAGTGTCCTTCCTCAGAGTCAAAATGGACTGAACTATGACCATTTGGAATTTTGCCCTTCTCACAAATTGCTTCAGACAGCTCAGGTCTGAGATCCTTTAAAACTAAAGAGAACCAAGAGTCACTTAGTATCCTCGTTGGTCTTTGGGGACCAAATGAATGACTTTCTTCTAGTAACTTTGAAATTTCTGCTACTGTTACTTTCTACTGACAAGTAGAACATTGGGAACTAGTCTCCTTCATTTCAGAGGAAGGGAAAATGGAATTATGCAGCCTCTGGAAATACAGTCTAGCAACCAGGAATCTATTATGCTTTGCCAGACAAAGGGTGCAAAGACAAATGCCCCCCCCCCCCCAGTCTGCCTCCAGAGCACAGTAGGTCGGACAAACACTCAGGGGCAATAGAAGGGATTCTCAGAGAAGTGCCTTTTGAAACTCTGATTCTGCAGTTCATTCCTGCCCCTTGAATGATGTCCATTTTGATGCTCTCCTCCTCAGCCAAGGGAAGGCCTATCACTAGAAGGGTCTTGGTAAGATCCTTTTGATTTCTTAAACCACATCTTCTTCCCAGACCTCCGATTCCTGGAGAAGAATCTCTGAAGAGTGGAAAATCGGATGCCAACAGTAGAGAGGGTCTTACCATCTTGCTGACTTCTAGTTAAAAGTCTCTTTCATCTTTGGTTTAAAAAAGGTGGACTTCATCATAAGATATTTTGATAAGGGACATCTTGAAACTTTCTGCAAAGTCACAAAGGTGCATCCAAGCATGCTGGCCAACTGTAATGCCAGTGACTGCTGCTATCGCTGTACCATCAGCTGCACTTGAAATCAGCCCCGTGGCTACATTAAATGACTGTAGGGTCAACAGCTGAGATTCCACCCTCTTCTGGATATTTACTGGCGGGACCCCTTAAGGCATGTACAAATGCAAATCCCTCTGGAATAGAGTGACATAAGCTAGGTAGTTCACAGTGTGCACAGCAAAGGATAACGAAGCATAGGTACATTTCCCCAAAAAGATCCAATGCCCTGGACTCTCTGTTAGGGGAGAGATGCTCTCCCCTGAGAGCTCTTTTTTGGTTGCTGCAGTTGCCACCATAGCATCTAGAGGTGACTCCTTGCTCCAGTGTTTGTTTGTTTTTCTTTGAGTCAGAAGGTGCAGATAAAATTTTTTTTTTTTTTTAAGGTATGGCTTCCACCACGTACAGGTCCTTCCATGCCCAATGTGCTATTAGGTCAACTAAGGGGTCAACAGGTCATACCACCCAGGATGTTAAGGGGGCCATAACCTAAAGTCTCCAGGAACACAGACTGTGCGTGGACCATCCCCTATTCTATTTCATCAATTCCAGAACTGCTCCGAAGGTGACATCTTCATGTGGGGATTTGGGGGATCCTCCTCCTCCATCAAAGTCGGTGTCATAAGTGATGGACTCTGAAGATGGGTCAATGTGTTTTCGCTTAAATGTCTGCTTATGGTGAGCCTGTTCTGCAGGAATATCAGAGGGTTCCGAATCAAGCAGGGAGCTTATTACTTAAGTATCCTGGGGTCTTGGTTCCAGCTGTCCCTGTTTAACAGACTGATGATGGAAAGAGCCTGTTTTGGTGTGGGGCTCAGGTGGTGCTGGTCTGGGTGAAGGTAGCTTATCCCTTAGAGTCAAAAGGACTCTTCAAAAAGCCTTGAAAGCCAACGATTCTAATTGGTTCTGAGGAACTACTTGGATTTAGACTGGGAAGGGACCCCTCAAAACCAAAAGGTCACAACTCTGAATTGGATCTCTGTGCCAAACTATCAAGCACTGAGACTTAGAGAGGCAGGGAGATAGCTCTGAGTGTCTTGATATCAATACCTCCTCCCACTCAGCCTCGAGACTCTACCAACTCCAAGAACATCAGAGTCAACAGAGAAAGGGATCCAATCACAGTCAAAGTAGAGAATGCTATCGGTCCTGACCTAGTTAGCTCGGAACAGATCGGCAGCAAAGTAACCAGATCCAAAGGCTGGAATGTGTATGGGAAGGGTGGTTGGCACCACGCTTAATTATGTTCAAAGGTGATGGTACTGAAAGAACTCCAAGCTGAATCGGAGTTCTCAGAAATCTCCTCACCACCCTGTTGACATCCTGTTCTGAAAGACTCCTGTAGGACCAGTTGGATGAAGCTAAAGATGAAGGCTAGGAAGGTCTCCTGTCTTGTAATATTGCCGAGTGTTTCCACTTCAAAAATCATCAAAAACTGCCAACAGGTCAAAACGTAACTAAAAAAACCATATGCCAAGGCCCTGGAAGAAAACACAATGAAGCTTACGGACAGGGCGACTTAGTCAAGCCTTGTAGTTGTTGATTTAACAGTGTAGTCCACAGAAATCCACAGGATAAAAACGCCAAGGAACAAAGCTTTTCAGCTGTTAAAATAGTTTAATCCAAGCATTTTCAACATAAGATGATGAACTACACTGACGTCAAGAAACTGAAATAATTTTAGTGTTTTAGAATGTTTTTAAAGTATTTGTACTTTGCATTTTGCACGTTATTCATTTTATTTAACATGAAGATTTTAAATATATTTATATTAACATGGATAGCTGCTTATTACTGTATTTCTCTGAATTTTGTAAGCAAAGTTCTGGGTTCAGAGAAATTCCTAGGAAACATACAATCTTTATAATAGAAAATTGTAGTTCAACTTTGTTCCACAAGATGGCACTGTATTAAAAGTTGTTTTAGAAAAGGTTTTAAAAGGTTTTAGAGATTTTAAAGTTTAATTTAAAGTAATACAAATGACTGTATCAAAGAGTTTGCAAACTTTTAGACAACTGGTATGATATGTGATTGTTATCATTAGTACAATTAGGTCAGTAGTACTTTTTATGCAAAAATAAGGCATTTAGAATGTGCCTTTAAAAGTTTTCTTGGCATACTTTTCAATTATGCCTCATTTACTATGCAGCATGAGATTGGTGGTTTTAAATGTTAATTGATGTATGTATATATATATATATATATATATATATATATATATATATATATATATATATATGCACTGATGCAGTTACCAGCCCACATCTGAGGAAGTTTTTGAAACAAAAACGTACTTGCATTTGGAGCGTTAGTGTGATTTCAGTGTTTTTTTCCTGTGAAGCGAATGCTTGGATTAAACCATTTTAACAGCTGAAAAGCTTTGTTCCTTGGCGTTTTTATCCTGTGGATGTCTTTGGACTACACTGTTAAATTAACAGCTACAAGGCATGACTAAGTCGCCCTGTCCGTAAGCTTCATTGTGTTTTCCTCTTCAAAAATCCTACAATTTGACTACTACCCATCACTAAAAAATAAATGAACATTCATGGAACAAACTTGCTCCTTAAGAGGAAGTCAGGAGAACAATATTATATTTGACAGACCACTCTTTATGGGTTCATAGGTAGGTACTAGGCTATCGGCCCAAGGGCCTACATAAGCCTAGCCAGCAAGGTTCCATAGCTTATGCCACCCAAGAAAGTTATTTTCCTGTACCACTGTCCAGCAGAGAGACAGAAGTGATCCCCGGGGTGTATTGCCCATTTCCCATACCTCATCAAGATTTTTCTTGAAGAGTGCTAATGAAGAAATTTGCTTGACATAGATGGGTAGCTTGTTCCAGAGTATAGGAAGTCTCTGGGACAGGAATCTATCCCTCCAGCGTGTCCTGTTTATTGAGGTGACAAGGTTAAGGTCCCTAGAGCGTCTAGCTCGGAGGGATTGGGATTTCTTTAGGTGTAGCATGTCCAACAACTCTGGGTTAGACATAGCTTTATATGTTAGGCAGAGATCACCTTGGAGTAGGCAATATGCTACAGAGTAAAGCTGGAGTTTTTTGAGACAGTCAGTGTAGGGCATTTGTTTGAGGCCAGTAATCCTCTTTGTGAGGTACTTCTGTGGCCTTTCCAGCTGCTGCAGCTGTCTTGTGAGGTACATTCCAAAAGGGGCGTTGTACTCTATAATGGGTCTAATGAGTGACTAGTAGAGGGAAACAATGACATCTTTTTTCCTGGATGAGAACCCTTTTATGATTAGGTGTGCCACGTAGAAGGACTTCCTGACTACTGTGGCGATGTGACCATCAAAGGAGAGACTACTGTCCACCTGGGACCCAAGGTCTCTTACCATGCATTCGGTGTTAAGTAGACTGCTGCCTATGTTTTAGTTCATGGGTATAGAGTTTTTACCAAAGGGGGTGACACTGCACTTTTTGGCACTGAGCTTGAGGCCATGGCTCTGACACCAGGCATCTGTTTCAGTGAGGCCCTTCTGTAGGATGTCCACATCATTTGGGGACTTGACTATGGCTCCTAGTTTGCAGTCATCTGCGAACTTCGTTAGCCAGAGGCCTTCTGTGTTAGCCTGTACTTCAGAGAAGTAGATACCACACAGGAGAGGTCCTAGGACGGAACCCTGTGGTACTCCACTTGTCACTGCTTTGAGGTCAGATTTGGAGTCTACAACTTTTACAGTGTGGGTTCTGTCAGTGAGCCAGTTGGCAACCCATCTTGTGACACAGGGATTTATACCTAGTTTAGCTATAATTCCAGAATGGGGGATGGTGTCGAAAGCCTTGGCGAGGTCAAGATAGGCTGTGTGAACCACCTTACCCTCATCCACGTCTTTGGTGACTGCCTCAAAGAAGTCAATCAGATTCAAGAGGCATGATCTGCCTTTCACAAACTGGGTGGGATCCAGAGTTTGGAGGTTACCAATGTCTTTGTTTATGAGTTCCATGAGGATACGTTCCATGGCTTTGCAGACCAGGCTCATCAGGCTAATAGGTCGATAGTTCCCGGGATCAGCGGTGGCTCCCCCTTTGTGGAGTGGGATAACTCTTGCTGTGCGCCATTCAGTGGGCACAAAGCCTAATGCGAGGCTATTAATGAACATGTTGCTTAAGTGAGGCGCCAGTTCATTCTGAAGTTTGTGTAAAATGCAGCCTGGGATGTTGTCCGGTCCCATGGATGCTGTGCTTTTGGCTTTAGAGAGTGCAGCTTTTACCTGCGTAGTTGTGATTACAGGGACTCTGCATTCTTCCTGTATAGATATGGGCCCTTTAGGGGGTGAGAGGAGAGTAAGGTTAGCACTGAACCTGCCAGGATGTTGGCAATATCAGTTGGTTCTGTAATTTTCGTGCCTTTGTGCTCTAACTCAGAGCAGATCTGGGTGTTGCCATCTAGATTCTTGACATAACTATAGAATGCTTTGTGGTTGTCCTTGGATTTAGTGGCGATTTTGTTTTTGTAGCTAGCTTTGGAGGATCTTATAAGGGATCTCAGCTTCTTACTGAGGCTGACCAGGGAGCTCCTCCACTCATGGTATTTTACTCTCTTTTGCAAGAGTTTCTTCCTTCTGTTGTACAGTTTGTTTATGGCAGGGGACCACCAGATTGGCTTCCTTTTTTTGGAGGATAGCATCTTGGTTCTGTTTGGGATAGCACAATCCATGCACTCGTGTAAGTGCTTATAGAGTGCATTTGTGTAGGATTCAGCAGTTGTAACTATATTGCCCATCTGCATGGGTGTCATGAAGTTCACCACTTCTGTCTTAAGAAACATGAAGTTGGCTTTGGAGACATTTTTTACTGTGGTTTCCTTAATGGGGAGTGGGGGCGGGATGTGGATATCAAGGGTGATAAGCTTATGGTTGGATCGGACCAATGAGGAGTTGACTTCAGGTGTGGAACACTAGTCACTCATGTTGGTAATGACTAGGTCTAGGATATTGTTGCCCCTGGTGTGGGTGTGGATAAGTTGATCTAGGGCATTGGAGTTTATGAATTCCAGAAAGCGTTGAGCTAAGGAGTTGGTACACGAGTAGTTTCCCCAGTTAATGGCGGGGTAGTTGAAGTCGCCCATTATTGGGGTGTTTGGTTGAACCCTAATATTTTCCAGTACATCAAGAAAAGAGGAGTGGGAATCCTGGGGCATGGTGGGGGATTTGTAGCAAGCTACAATTTGGATTGCAGTTTTGTCCAGAGTTAGGTGCACTTGGATAACCTCGGATGCATTATGCAGAGCAACTAGCCTGGAGGTGTGGATATCCTTAATGAATATGGACACACCTCCGCCTTTGGTGTTTCGGTCCAGGTTACATGGCCGAAAAGTGTGGTATGAGTTATAGCCTGGTAGTGCAGGGGTGCTCTCTGGAGCCTTGAAATAGGTCTCAGTCACTGCACTGATATCGATGTTCACCATTTTAAGGAGTGCCTCGAGTGAGTGCATTTTGAGATTTAGACTTCTAGCATTGAGGAGCATTACCCTCAGTTTTTGCTTGCCTGTTCCTGTTATGGTGGTGAATTTGTTATTTGAACCCGGCCTAAAAAAAGGCACTATAGGGGCAGCAAGAGCCTTAACCAGTATCCAGAATCCCAGGGGCGAGAGGTGCAGGCCATCTGTGGCAAAACATCGTGGTCTGTCGACCATTTCATCCCAAGCAGACAGGTACTGGATCCCCTTAGAATGACACCAGAAGCTTAGCCAATTGTTGAAGTCAATCATTTTGTCCTTGTATTGTGGTATCATTCTGGGTGATGGCAGAATGCTACTCAGGGATAGGGTCATACCTGCCTGGGCTACAAGATCGGAGAGCTCTTCCATGTCTCCAGGGAGGTACGTCTCAGGTCATTCACACCAACATGGACAATGACAGAGTCATATTTGTACTTGTTGTGGAGTGACCAGAGTGCGTGGGTTATGTGGCGGATCCTGGCACCCGACAGGCAGCTGACAGTAACCCTCTCCTTGTTTAGCCTGGTGAGTGGGACATCAGTGTGCTTGACTATAGAGTCACCTATGACTAGTGTGGTGGGTACGTTGTTTTGCCTTATTGGCTGTGGTTGAGGGCACACAGTCTGTGGGCTATGTGTCATTTGGGTTGTGTTGGGGGATGGAGGTTGCTTCCATTTCTGCTTTGGAGGTCTCTGTTGCTTAGACAGATTATTACTGAGAGCCTCCGCAAATGTTTTTGGGTTACTTGTTGCGTCTTTCGGCTTATCCTGGTTAGGGGTCGCCACAGCAGAACTCTGGTCCGCTAATGTTTGGTAGAGGATTTTTGCATGCCGAGTTACCAGCCCTGATGCACAACCTACAACGAAGGCATGCCCATTCACGCATGCCTCCACACAGAAGACGCTCTAGCTGAGAATCGAACGGGACAACGTCTTGCTGTGAGGCGACAACGCTACCGCAGCACCTTACTATGTGTTGATTTTGGTGGTGTAGATTTAGTGAGACTATGTGATGAGTGTGGTGTGGTGCAAACGTTTACCTTCTCTTCATGACTGTCAAGTTCAGTCTTGGTTGGAGAGAGCTTTACCTCCAGTTTGGCTAGATAAGTGCATCTCTCACAGGTTGTAGTGTTGGGTGGTAGGAGGAGAAGGTTGTCTGTGTACATGAGGCAATTTCTACATTGCCTCAAGATGCCCAGATTCATCAGATAGACAGGAGAGAACACTGGGAGCTGACCCTTGGGCATGCCTGAATAAAAAACTATTTTCCTCTAGATAAGCGGGGAAAGTGAGTACAAGAGCTGTTTTTCTCTAAGCAAGTGAGAAAAGTAAGTACAACAACTGTTTTCCTCTAGGTAATGAGGAAGATTGAGTGCTATAGTAATTAGTAGCTTATTTAGTGCTTACAAGTTCTGAACAAGTGCTGAGCATGAACACGCAAATTTAAGTGCTAAAACTAAAAATCTGTATCTCCACTAGACGAGTTACAGGAAAGAAACAAGTGCAAATGCAAGCTTTCAAATCAGAAAGTTGAGAGAGATGGAAGATTGCCCAAACGGCCAATAACTACAATTTCTGAGCCAGAACCACTCCTTATGTGGTAGACAGGTTACCTAGTGCTTACCACTCCCATTGATAAGCTAGAAGGCTTCCCTCCAACACAGAAAGGCTTAGGGGGCTCAGAAGCTTACATACAGTCCTGGATACAGCAAATCTGTATCTGGAACACTAGTTACAGGAAAGATAGGAAATTACCTGTGGCAGGCACCATTTGTAAAACTACAATCCACTCTGCTACAGGCCCCATGAAAGCTCAGTGTCTCTCCAACCTAACACCACTCTTAAGTATACAACTGCGGTACCACCTTTAACATTCCTGTAAGAAAAGTGCAGTCGGGGTCTGAACTGTCTGCAAACAGCTACAGTTAACTTTGAACCTAACACCACTCTTAAGTATTCAACTGCGGTACCACCTTTAACATTCCTATAAGAAAAGTGCAGTCCGGGTCTGAACTGTCTGCAAACAGCTACAGTTAACTTTGAACCTAACACCACTCTTAAGTATTCAACTGCGGTACCACCTTTAACATTCCTATAAGAAAAGTGCAGTCCGGGTCTGAACTGTCTGCAAACAGCTACAGTTAACTTTGAGTATGTGTCTAACTGTTTGAGCCAATCTTCATTTTCCCCTGGAGAGCACTGTGCATTGGCTGTAAGCAGCCCCCCACCACCACCACCACCACACACACACATCTTCCACTTTCTCTTATTCCCTTCTGTTAGCAAATAGTATCCATAACTGATCAATACTGTGTGTTTGTTTATTTAAACTATACCACAGTAGCCTACTGATACAAGGTTATCCTGGTTTTCCACCTGAGAAATTAAGACAAGACTTACAGTTTCAGAGCAGTCCTTGGTCAATTGTGATTGTTCTTGACACATACTTGTCTTGCTTTGGCTCATTAGCAGCAGTACAAAGAACTGCCTGCTCACACCCTTGTTCTCCCCTCCCCTTCCCTGTTTATTACCTTACGACAATCCCAGAGTTAATAAATATTACCTGTGGCAGGCACCATTTGTAAAACTACAATCCACTCTGCTACAGGCCACATGAAGGCTCAGTGTCTCTCCAGTAAGTGTTTTACAACTGTAAATGCCTATTTATGTTGAATTGTATTAGACAATTTACAACTGTATATGTTTATGTTGAATTGTGTTAGACATCTAATATGTTTTATGCTTTATTTTTGATGTTACTATGGCATGCACCAAGTTGTTACTAGTATAATAGTATGTATGGTCTATTTGCATAGCTGCACCTTTGTTCACTAATGTTATTCATGTAATAGTGTTGTGTGTAGACAGCTCATACTAGTGTCTAAATTATTTCTATAAGTTTGGGCTGTTACTGGTGGACAGAATCACATTAGAGAACCACGACAGATTGCTGCTCGCTATATTTTTATCTGTGGCTGCATAACTGTCTGTTTTTTGTTTTCTAATGTTCTTCCAATTGGCTCAGTATCTGCTATACTAAGTAGTGGTTCAGGATATTGCATGTGGTAGCTATTTGCTCAGTGTGTTTTTTATAATATTTATGATATATATTTACCATCTCAAAAGTGCTTACTCCTCTCTGTACTCTTCTTTTCTAGACCTAACACCACTCTTAAGTATTCAACTGCGGTACCACCTTTAACATTCCTATAAGAAAAGTGCAGTCCGGGTCTGAACTGTCTGCAAACAGCTACAGTTAACTTTGAGTATGTGTCTAACTGTTTGAGCCAATCTTCATTTTCCCCTGGAGAGCACTGTGCTTTGGCTGTAAGCAGCCCCCCACCACCACCACCACCACACACACATCTTCCACTTTCTCTTATTCCCTTCTGTTAGCAAATAGTATCCATAACTGATCAATACTGTGTGTTTGTTTATTTAAACTATACCACAGTAGCCTACTGATACAAGGTTATCCTGGTTTTCCACCTGAGAAATTAAGACAAGACATACAGTTTCAGAGCAGTCCTTGGTCAATTGTGATTGTTCTTAACACATACTTGTCTTGCTTTGTGATAGGTTCCTGTATGAGGGGCTGGAAACAAACAGGGTCTCTACCCGCTCCGCTCCCCGCCCTGCCCCCTATTCCCTCCCGCCCCCAGTGGCCCCACCTTTATTGCACTCAAACCCCTCCCATCTTTCCAACAGCCAACCACAGCGCTAACCCAACACTACCTCCTCCATATTCCCTCTACTATCACACCTCCTCAACTGACATGTACAAGCATACCTTTCCTTTGCTCACTGCATGCACTCTCCTTGCATATCTTACATCCTACCAAAGCTCCATCATTCCCCCACTCAACCACTACCACTGTACTACTACTCACACCACCACCCATGTCTCACCCATACTCAGCTCCCCTCCCACCAGCTCAAGAACCATCCCTATGCACCCCCACATATTCTATCAACTATATTACTCAAACGTAAAGCATCCCTACAACTTAACATAGTAACCCTCCCACCATACCTATTACCCACAGAGAACAATCATAAAATTTCCCTTATAAACAAACACATTCAAAAACTGAGAAAACTAACAATCTTATGCATATCAAAACTAGCCCTAAGTGGAGACATCCACCCCAACCCTGGCCCTACCATCTCCAACCCCAATCCTCATAATCAGACTAGAAATCACAACTTCTCCCATATTACAGCCAATAGAAAGCCAAGTGACTTCCTTCTACTAAGCCTAAATATTAGAAGTATATCCAACAAAGTCCATGAACTCCATGCCACCATAGACTTATACTCCCCAGATATAGTCGTCCCGACAGAAACCTGGCTAAAACCTCACATTACCAGTGAGCAAATACTCCCTACAGGTTACGGCATACTAAGAGTACACCGGCTAAACAAAAAAGGAGGTGGTGTAGCTATAATATTTAAACAACATCTAAACATCCAGATCTTAAAATCATCAGCTCCACAAATAGGCAATGAAGAAATAATATATACCAACCTCAAAATTAACCGAAACAAAACCATCAACATAATTGGATGCTACTTCCCACCTGGCCAAAACATCCCTCCACTAGAAAACCTCTTCAGCTGGTCTACCCACCATCTCCCCCAAGAAACTATCATCTTAGGTGATTTCAATATTGACTGGCAATCCTGTTCTGGCAACAATCCAACCCATCATGTACACCTTCATGGCTTCACCCAACTAGTCCAGTCACCAACAAGGATAAATAAAAACTCCAGCAAGCACTCTACCCTGGATTGGATATTAGTCAGTAAGAACCCCCAGTCATATATAACAGGCTGCTTATCAGATAGCCTCAGTGATCACTCCCCAACATTCCTACTCAAAAAATACCTGTACCAAGCTAAACCTGTCATCTATCGTCAAATACGTAAAAAAATAATCTTTAACCCACTCACATTCATCTCATCCCTCAAAGAATGTAACTGGCATGCTCTAAAGTACCTCAGTCTAGATGATGCAGTTGAATCTTTTAATACTACCTTCCTGAACATCCTTAATTACCATGCCCCATAAGATTTTCCAGAACCAAAGCACAACCCTCCCCATGGCTACAGAAAACCACTAAGTCAGAAATGAAAAACAGGGATAAAGCCTGGGAGCACTGGCGCAAAACCAAAACCCCGCAGCTAGACAAAAATTCCTAGAACTACGCAATAGAGTCAAAAGCTAATAAAACGGGACAAATTCCAATACTACCAGTCTGCCCTAGACTCCTCACAACACAGCCCCAAACAATTCTGGTCCTCCATAAACTCCATCCTCCACCCAGGTAAAGTCAGTACCCCTCCTCCTAACATCCCTCACTCCTCAGAAAATATTGCTACCTCATTCAACACACACTTCACCCTAACCATACTATCACTAGCTAAACAACACAACCCCCCTCCCCTCCAACCCACACCTTCAACTAGTAATCTCCCCACTGCCTTCTCTTTTTCTCCTGTACCTACCTCCAACATAAAAATCTCTTAACTAAACTTAAACCCACCAAATTAGCAGCAGACAACCTCCCAAGTGAATACCTACAAATCGCAGCTGATGCTCTGGCCTACCCAGTATCCATCTTGATTAACCGATCTCGGTCAGAAAGTTATGTTCCTACATTGTGGAAAGTCTCACATATAATTCCCCTCCACAAAGGCGGACCCTCTGCAGAACTAACCAATTACCGCCCCATAGCTATTCTCTCTCCACTCTCCAAAATACTAGAGAGATGCATACACTCTCAGGTCTCACACTACCTCCTTACTAACAACCTCCTTTCCAGTACTCAGCATGGTTTCCGACCAAACCATAGCACCACCACTGCCTTACTCTCCTTTACAAACACTATCCTTCAGCATAAAAACAATGGCTATCTCTCCTCTGCTACTTTCCTAGACCTATCTAAAGCATTTGACATGGTCCCACACAAACAACTTATCTCTGTCCTCAATAACCTATCCTTCTCACAATCAGTCACCAACTGGTTTCAGAGTTACCTGTCTGACCGCCAACAATCCGTTGTATGGCAGAATGACATATCTCCCCAACTACCTGTCTCCATAGGGGTTCCCCAAGGATCCATCCTTGGACCCCTACTTTTCTCTGTTTACACCAATAATCTAGCCTCTGCCACCAAACATGGCACACTCATCCAATACGCAGATGACTCTACCATCATCTGCTCAGCCCAGTCCCTACCCAAACTGCAAAATCCTCACACAGGAAGCCTTTTCCTCTGTTGAAACATGGTTATCCGATGCCCAATTAATACTCAACCCAAACAAAACTAAACTACTCATCTTCCAACCCACCAAACATACTCAAAACAACTCTCACTTTAACATCACAGCAAAAGACAACACCACTATATACCCAACTGAACACACCAAATTGCTAGGAGTGGAAATAGACAATAAACTAAAATTTGACATTCACATATCCATGACCATAAAAAAGTCCACAAAAAACTAGGAGCATTATACAGAAATAAACAATTTCTCACCAAAGCAGCAAAGATTTCAATAGCAAATTCCCACCTTATCTCCACCCTACTTCATGCCTCTCCAGTATATACCAACCTAAGGCAATGTGATCTAAACATGCTAGAGACCTGCTACAACAAAATCGCAACATTCGCCATAGGGTCATCTTACCGTAGTCACCACTGTCTCTCACTTGCTGAACTGGGCTGGCTTGAACTCCCTCACATCCTTCAGAGGTATCAACTCTCACTTGCCCACAAACTAGTAAACCATCCACTAAATGTCCCATCCCTCCAGAATCTACTCCAACCCCATCGCGCCACCAGACCACTAAGATCCAGCAACAAAAATCACTTGCAGATCACTAAAGCCAATAACTCTGCTGGTGAAGCACTATTCTCTTGCGCCATAGCCAAATTATGGAACTCACTCCCACCCACAATTACCTCCGTACCATCATGCACCAACTTCAAAACTTTATTAAAAGTGCACCTAAAAACATGCTGGCTATGCCCTTGCAACTCCCACTCTAATATCATCCACCCCATCCAACTACTACCTTTCTTTCACCTCCACTAACTACCTGGATGATAGCAAGCTCAGATGCTCATAAGCCTAGTTCTTATTATACAGCAGGAACTTCTCATTGTTACATTTGTTAATGCCTGTTATGTACTTCACAGATAAAGATTCTAGTTGTCTACTGATGTACTATGTTCTTCATCTGTAAATATGTTGTAAGTAATTTCTATGTTAAATTGTTAATCACTATGTAATCCAATGCAACTACTCTCTGTTTATTTTACTGTGGAGCTTTTCTCCCCGGGCCTCCGCTGAAAATGGACGCACGTCCAGTCGGACACTCCCGGTCAACAAATTTAAATAAATAAATAAATAAATAAATAAATAAATAAATAAATAAATAGGAAATTGGCTTAGAGGTTTGTTTGTTTTTTTACAGAAAAGTAGCAAAAACAGTAGTAAAAACAATTCACATGCAGTGCAAGCTAGCACATTTGAGTATGCAGCAATATTAGACCAAACACAGTTTAAAAAATGCAATTGAATTTAAAAAATGACTAAAAGCAAGTGCAGAAAGAGTTTATTAGGTAGAATGTGGTAAAGAGATGGGACTGAGGGAGTGTCCCAGATCAAATATACAGTGGGGCAGGCAACTGCAAAAGCCACCAAATTTAAACTACAAACAGAAAATAGTGAGGGTGGGTGGGACAAAACAGTTTCAACAAAGATCTAAGCAACAACTAACAGTACAAACTTTAAAACAAAAACAATATTCTCAGCTCTGTATATTTGCCGATTAGTCTCTCAAAACAGTGAGACAACAGTTTCAACAGAGATCTAAGCAAAAATTAACAAACTCTATAACCAAAAAAATATATACTCAGCTCTGTATATTTGCAAATAATTTGTAAGGCACACTCTATCAGAACACAGGTTCCAGCAATTTGAATGCAGCTGTTACTATACCAACTGAAGACACGGCAGAAAATGGGGGGGGGGGGGGGGGGGCAGTTTCAACAGAGATCTAAGCAACAACTAACAGTACAAACTTTAAAACCAAAAAAAATATTCTCAGCTCTGTATATTTGCCAATCAGTCTCTCAGAACAGTGAGACAACAGTTTCAACAGAGATCTAAGCAACAATTAAACTCCATAACCAAAACAAATATACTCAACTCTGTATATTTGCAGATAATCTGTAAGGCAGTCATCATGGAACACTTTACCTGTTAAAATTAAGGCAGTATCCACCATAAATGACTTCAATAAAAGCAGTAAGAAATCATATTACGAATGACTCCAGTTCCAAGTGCTTTAGGGACAATGGATAACTAAACTCACTAAAGTGACAACAATGAGATAGCACATCTATATTATAATACTGTTTGACTTAATGATTGTTAAATTTCATATCTATGCCTAATGATATATACAGGATTTGTATAATACCTATACCCAATTCTATCCACAATTACTTCAGTCTGTTTATTTGTATTATATTACATAATATTTTCTGTATATATAATTGCATACTTGCTCTGTTCTTTGGAGCCCAGGTCATGGCTGAAAAGGGTCAACAGACCAGTCCACCTACCAAGTTAGCAAAGAGCAAGCAAGTAAATAAATGCAGAAATAATAGTACCAAAAATGAAAGTAATGTATTTATCATAGCACTAGATCAGTGTTGTCTTCTTCTGTCATTCTCAGCCTGTGGGCTGCAAGATCCAGGGCCAGCAATCAAACTATGACTCAGAATCTCAAACTCCTTTCCCATAATGCCCTTCACTACCCAATCCCTTCAGCTCAAGTTTGCCCTCCTTTTGCTGGACTCTTCAAAAAAAAGTCAGTAAATAGAAAACTATAAATGCTTGGGCTTGTTGATCCATTATAAGAAGATTTCAGGTAGGTCCTCAAAATCCTGTAGAAGTGGAGAGCAAAAAAAAAAAAAAAAAAAAAAAGAGAGAACGATTTGGATGAAGGACAGAGAGAAGGAAAGCTGAGAGGGACAGAAAAACAACGATGACAGGGACGTAGCATTATGGTAAGTATACGACTTTCAGTCTCAACTTGTGGAACAGTCTCTCTAGCTAGGCTGATCCAGGTAGTACTTAAGAGAGAACATTCCAAGAACGGTACAGCCAAATGTAGCCCGAGATATACAGTAAATATCAAGAGTATAGAGAGTCACAAAAAGTACAGTTTTGTACCTACCATAAATGTAGATGTTCGAAGATCCACATTGCTGCAGTCCTAACACTTGGGTAGTCCGCTGTCCCTCATTCGGCCCGAATATCAGAGCATAAGGCTGACGTCGGTCAGGGCGCATTTGACTGACATCAGAACGTCAGGGTACAAATGCGCATGACCGACGTCATATCCTCAGTCTTTTCTTGCCCCAGATGTCAGAAGACCCTAAAAAGAAAGGTCCAAACCCAAAGACCACAACTAAACAAATAGCCAGTCTAACACCAAAAATATGTATAATATATACAATATATACAAAATGCAATATACCAAATGTAGTTTACCTCAGATGGATAACCCAACCCACACAACCACCTCAACAACAGAGGGGAAGGAGGGAGGGTAAATTGGACTGCAGCAATGTGGATCTTCGAACATCTACATTTATGGTAGGTACAAAACTGTACTATGTTCTTCATCTCACATTGCTGCAGTCCTAACACTTGGGTAGAATCCCAAAGCAGAGGTAAGGGAGGATGGCTAAACTATAATGAAGCAGGAGCTGCCAAAATGCCCTGCAACACAGCAGTGGCAAAACCAGCCCTAGATTTAGAGTACAAGGGAAGGTGGTAATGCTTAGAGAAGGTATGCACTGAACTCCAAGTGGCTGCCTCCAAAATATCCTTAGTAGCCACCCCTCAAAAAAGCTGTTGAAGTTGCAGTAGCCCTAGTGGAATGAGGTCTAATCCCAGCTGGAATCTCTTTGCCATGATGGGAATAACAGAAAGCAATGCAAAATCCAATCCACTTTGAAATAGTTTGTTTTGACACAGGCTTGCCCTGAGAGCACAAAGCAAAAGAAACTAATAATTGCTGAGATTGTCTGAACCCTTTAGTTCTGTCCAAATAATATCGCAACTGCCTGTGAACATCCAAGGTGTGCAAAATCTTTTCCCCTTTAGTTTGGGGATTTGCATAAAAAGTAGGCAAATGAATAGTTTGGTTTAAAGCCACACTAGAAACCACTTTAGGCATGAAGGAGGGATTGGTCCGTAAAGATACCCTATCCTTGTGAAAAATTAAGAAAGGCTCAACTGCCATAAGGGCCTGTAATTCAGAAACCCTTCTTGCAGAAGTAATGGCCAACAAAAAAGCAGTCTTCCATGACAAATATTTCAACTCAGCAGTAGCTGCAGGCTCAAAAGGTTGTAGAGTGAGTTTCTCCAACACAAAATTGAGATCCCAGGCAGGAGTAGGAGCTCTTGTGGGGTCTTATATTCTTTGCCCCTCTGAGAAATTGCTTGAATAAAGGATGAGAAAACAATGGTGGGTCACAATCGTAGTGAGCTGAAATTGCTGCAGCATGAATCTTAATAGAAGAGAAGGACAAACCTTTGTCCAATAACTCAGTAAGATATTGAAGAGCCACACTTAAATCAGGCTCAGAAACATCCAAATCTTTAGCTGCACTCCAAAACAAAAATCTCTTCCATTTATCTGCGTACACTTTTCTTGTACTAGGCCTTCTAGCTTCCAAAATCACATTCAAAACTTGTTGTGGAAGTTGAGACCCTCTATGGTTTAAAACAGAATATGCCATGCTGTTAGGTGAAGAGAGTGAAGTTTGACATTCAGCAAATGACTGTCCTCCTGGGACAACAGATGTGGAATCAAAGGCAAAGGCCATGGAGGCTTTCTTACTAGACTTCTCAGTAGTGGATACCAGTGCTGTCGAGGCCAATCTGGAGCTATCAAAATCATCCTTGGCTTGTCCTGTCTGACCTTCAGAAGTACCTTTGGGAGGAGAGGCAGAGGTGGAAAGGCATACACATGAAGATTTTTCCAACTGAAAGAAAGAGCATCCACTCTCCAAGCTGAGTGATGAAACCGCTTTGTGCAAAACTTTGGCAGCTGGTTGTTTAGTGGAGAAGCGAACAGATCTATGTCTGGAGTTCCCCAGGACACTGTCAGTTTCTGAAATACATGAAGATCCAGTTTCCACTCGTGGGGATCCATGATTTGTCTGCTTAACACATCTGCTAAGGAGTTCTGTGCTCCCGGCAGAAACCTTGCCTGAAGACTTAGTTGTAAACTGAGAGCAGTCTCCCACAAAATCAATGCTTGCCTGCATAGAGGATAAGAATGTGTTCCCCCTTGCTTGTTGATGTACCACATGACAGTTGTGTTGTCTGTTAGAATCAACACCTGCCCTGGAAGAAGTAAATCCTTGAAAGCTATTAATGCAAACTGGACTGCTAACATCTCCTTCATGTTGATATGTAGATGTTGTAGTCTGGCAGGCCACTTGTCCTGTATCCACTTTCCATTTAGATGAGCTCCCCAAGCTATGTCTGAGGCATCTGTCGTTAAAATTTGACTCGCCTCTGGCCAGGTCACAGAGAGTCCCTTGTTTAGGTGACATTCCTGAGCCCACCACAAAAATTCCTTTTGAATGCAAGGTATTATTTGAATGACAGTGTCCAGATCCTGGCAGTGCTGTGTCCATACATTTTTGAGATACCATTGTAGCTTCCTCATATGCAGTTTGGCATTGGGAAGCACCAGAATACAAGATGCCATGAACCCTAAGGCTTGAAGGACTGTCCTTGCAGTCAGCCCGGACTGATGAGATAGTTGATGGAAGTAAAGGGATAGACTCTTTTGTTTGTCCGGGGTTAAAAGGCCATCTGGGATGCTGTATTCAGTCTCACACCCAGAAAGCACATGTCTTGAGAGGGTACTAGACTGGACTTTATTTCGTTCACAGAATACCCCAGGCATCTTAGCACTGCTATCACATATTCCAGATGATGAAGAAGCTCTTCCTTCCTTGAGCCAGAATCAGGCAGTCGTCCAAATAAGGATAGATCTGTATTCCTTTTAGCCTGAAGAAAGCTATCACTGGAGCCAGAACTTTTGTGAACACTCTGGGCAGTAGATAAGCCAAAGGGCAATGCAGAGAACTGATAATGAGAAGTCCCAGCTCGAAACGCAGATACTTCCTGCAACTCAGTCTGATAGGAACATGAAGGTAAGCCTCCTTGAGATCTAAAGTTACCATCCAATGATCTTTGCCCAGCAGAGGTAAAAGCTGCTGCAACGTCAACATTTTGAACTTGGGAATGTCCAGATAAGTGTTGAGGATAGACAAATCCAAAATTGGTCTCCACGTGTTCCCCTTCTTTGGGACTAGGAACAGGCGAGAATAAAATCCTAGGCCCCTTTCTGGCAAAGGAACCGGCTGTATGGCCCCTATTTGGAGTAGCAGTGAAATTTGCTTGTGATCTTCTATTCTTTGTTGAGGAGGAATGTCTGGCATGCCTTTGAAAGGAGGCAAGGTATGGAAATAAAACCTGTAACCGTGATGTATGATATCCAGTACCCATTTGTCCTGGGTAATCAAACTCCAATTTTCTTTGAAAAGTGCCAACCTTCCTCCCAAAGGTGCTGCCAGGCGAGAAGGTTCTGGCAGCTGAAAAGGTAGGTCATTGGGTCTGTTTACGAAAGGACTGACCCCTGCCCTCACTTGAAGACTGTGCAGGAGAACTCCCTGTTCTGGGCCTGAAAGAGCCCTGACCTCTGCCCCTGCCACGTCTAGATCTACCCCTAGACTGGGAATCATAAGAAGGATAAGTCCACCCTTTAGTAGGCCAATTTCTACTAAACTTTGGAGGCTGAACCTGCAAAAAATCTTTAACAGTCTGCATAGACTTAGCCTTATCTTCCATTTTCTTTAAAACTGCCTCAACAGGAGAACCAAACAAGACATCAGATTGCAAAGGGGCATCCAAAATCCTAGTTTTAACATGTTCGGATAAATTTTGATCCCTCAGCCAGGCATGCCTGCGAAGAACTGACCCAGTGGCAGCCACCCTAGACGAGGCCTGTACAGCATCAAAACCACATTGCAAAGAATGCTTACCCACCTGCTCAGAAACATGCACTAAATCTTGTAACTCTTTACAGTCAATACCCTCTGCTAGGGCATCCACCTTAGACTTCAACTGAGAAAGGAGATAATTTTGATATTTCAACATGTGAAACTGGCAATTCAAAGCTCTCATAATAAACTTTCTTTCCCCATCTATCCAAGGCCCTGGCCTCTTTATCTGCAGGAACCGGATTTTTGACAACAGAAGCCTTAACACCCTTGGGCCCCTGGCTAACAGTTTCTGGGTCTGCCCTAGGACTCTTAAAAAGATACTTATGAGCTTCAGGCACCCTGTAATACCTATCCGGTTTAACAGGAGCAGGAGGCAAAGAATCAGGATTAAGAGAAGCCTCCGCAAACACATCTTCCACCACATTCAGAACAGGAGGAATAGCTAAAGGCCTATGCTGGGGTAAAAACAAAAATTCCCTAAGCCTCTTCCTGGAATCAGAGAAATCCTGACCTTCCCATTTAAAATGCTCTCTCATGGAGTGAAGGGTCTCTGAAAAAGAAAAATCCTCAGGAGGAGAAGCAGAAGGAGTAGAATCATCCATATCAGAATCAGAATAATGAGAATACTCCTGCAAGTCTTCAACTGAAGACTCAGACACATCCGAAGCCTGCTCATAATCCCCCAACACAGGTTCCATCCTAGGCCTCTTATCAGGAGGGGGCATAGAGCCCCTAATTAAAGAAATTAAATCCTCTGCCATTTTGAGCATGTGCTTCTTGGGCACAGCACCTGAAGAACTGGGAGAGACACCCACTGACCCTAAACTAGGCCTACCTCTAGGAGAAGCCTTGGCAGCAGAAAGAGAGGGCCTAGGCCCCTTAGTAAGGGAGGGGAGTACAGTTACTTGAGAAGCCCCTACAGCCTGCCCTGCCTCCTGGGAGGCCACATCCTGTAAAATCAGAGTCTCCCCCTGGGTCTCCAGAGAGGCCTCCGTTGGAACCACCGGCTCCACTGACACCTCTAAAGAACTGGCGTCCGGTTCGGACGATTCCTCTAACCTAGGTTTAACTGCTTTGTCCTTACGCTTCTTTGAGGAAGCCGGCGTCGGAGCATCCGACGGCATTTTGTAATTGCACCGCTTCCCAAAGACCAACCTTGCACAATCCAACCTCCGCTTTATAGTGCGTTTATTAAACCTAGCACAAAAGCGGCAACCAACAACGTCGTGCTCAGGCCCTAAACAAGGTATACACAAATTATGATAATCTCTATGCGGTATCTGTTTCCCACAAGAAATACAGTTATTCACTTTTTCTGACATCCGGTAAACCACTGAGGCAAGAAAAAACCAAAATATTCCCCAACGGGGTACTTAACCAACTCTAACTTCGGTCTGAAACTCCGAATTCGAAAAATTTCAGAACGCCGAACGGCACTTGCAACACTGCTTCTGCATCGGACCATGCGGCAAAAAAGACTGAGGATATGACGTCGGTCATGCGCATTTGTACCCTGACGTTCTGATGTCAGTCAAATGCGCCCTGACCGACGTCAGCCTTATGCTCTGATATTCGGGCCGAATGAGGGACAGCGGACTACCCAAGTGTTAGGACTGCAGCAATGTGAGATGAAGAACATCTATGCATACTCGACCAAGTACCTGTCAAAAACATTTTGACCAATGATGCATGACTAAAATATGCTTTGGAGGTACATACTACCCTAGTAGAACAAGCTTTTGGTATGGATGGCAAGGGCAACCCATTAATCTTGTACACAAGATATACAAGGCAGTACGCCATCTTGACATGGTGAGCTCTGATACTCCTTTTCTTGGTCTAGCTTTGGAAAAGGACACAAAGTTGGGCAGATCTCCTCGAGTCCTTTGTTCAATGTAAATAAAATCTTAACTGTCAGTGCAGATCTAGACAGTGAAAAGTGTACTCACCCTTATTACTGAACTTTGGAAAAGATTTTAACAAATGGATAGACTGGTTCAAGTTAGACTCGAAAGCCATGCTAGACAAAAAGACTGGATTAGTTCATAAAGATACCCTGTCCTTATGAAAGATGAGATGAGGCTTACATGACAAAGCTTGAAGTTTTGAGACACATTTAGCGCAAGTCACTGCAACCATAGGTTCATAAGTTCATACTAGGCTATCTGCCCTAGGGCATTTATAAGCCTAGCCAGAAAGTGTTTGGCTTTCACCACCCATTTTAAATTTATTTTTCTAAGCCCTTTTTCGAGGTTAGTATACTGTGCTTCTGTCTAACAGTGACACAGAAGTGATACCCGGGGTAAACCTACGATCTCCCATCCACTCATCAAGATTCCTCTTGAAGAGAGTCAATGAGGGACTCTGCCTAACCTGGACTGGGATTTTATTCCAGAGTGAAGGGAGCCTCTGGGTTATGAATCTGTCCCTCCAGCATGTCCTATTTATTTCAGTGCTGAGGTTCAAGTCTCTCGAGCGCGTAGCTCGATGGGATTTGGATTTTCTGAGGTGCAGCATGTCCATTAATTCCGGGTTGGACATGGCTTTATACGTCAGACACAGATCGCCTCTGAATAGGCGGTATGCCACTGAGTAGAGCTGGAGTTTCTTTAACCGGGCAGAATATGTCATCTGTTCGAGCCCTTTGATCCTCTTGGTGAGGTACTTTTGGAGTCTTTCCAGTTGCCGCAGGTGTCTGGTAAGGTACATCCCAAAAGGGGCATTGTACTCAATTATGGGCCTGATAAGGGATGAGTAAAGAGGCACGATGACCTCCCCTGATCTAGATGTGAATCCCTTCATGATTAGGTGGGCTATATAAAATGTTTTTCTAACCACTTTGGCCACGTGGTTGTCAAATGAGAGATTGCTATCAACTTGGGTCCCCAGGTCCCTAATTACTTCTTCTGTACTTAATGGATTACCACCCATGTGGTAATTTGGGGGCACTTTGTTTTTGCCAAATGGGATGACTATACACTTTTTGGCATTTAGCTTGAGGCCATGGCTCTGGCACCAGTTGTCTGTTTCTATGAGGCCCTTTTGGAGGATGCTTGTGTCGGCTGGAGAGTCGATTATGGCGCCCAGTTTGCAGTCATCTGCGAACTTGGTCAGCCACAGTCCTTCCGTGTTGGCCTGTACCTCTGAGAAATATATATCGAACAAGAGAGGTCCCAGGACTGAGCCTTGTGGGACACCACTTGTAACTGGTTTGGAGTCTGACATGGCTCCAGCAATTCTAACCATGTGGGTTCTGTCCTTGAGCCAGTTTGCAATCCATCTAGTGACATAGGGGTTTATATTTAAGCTGGTGAGCTTATCTCTAATGCCCGAGTGGGTATTGTAGCGAAGGCTTTTGCGAGGTCCAGGGAGGCTGTGTGGACCACCTTCCCCTCGTCAATGGCCTTGGTGACTGTTTCAAAGAAATCAACCAGGTTTAAGAGGCAGGATCTGCCCTTAAAGCCGAACTGGGTAGGATCCAGTATCTGTAGGTCCCCAACATCTTTATTTATGAGGTCCATGATGATCCTTTCCATAGCTTTGCAGACCAAGCTAGTCAGGCTTATGGGGCGATAGTTTCCAGGATCCGTTGAGGCACCACCTTTATGGAGAGGGACCACTGTTGCTGTACGCCACTCTTTGGGCACATATCCTGTAGTAAGGCTGAGATTGAACAGTAGTTTTATGTTTGGGTTTAGCTCTTCTTGGAGTTCATGTAGGACGCAGCCCGGGACACCGTCTGGTCCCATTGATGCTGTGTTTTTTGCTTTGGAGAGGGTGGCTCTTACCTGAGCATCTGAGATGTCAGGGGGGCAGCACTCTGCTGGGATAGATATTTGCCCTTTTGGTGGGGGGGGGGGGGTTGCGCTGAACCTGTCAGCTAGGATGTTGGCAATATCTGTGGGTTCGGTGTATTTTTTGTCATTCTGGACTAATTCTGTGCATACCTGGGAATTACCACCCAGGTTCCTAACATAACTAAAGATTATCCTTAGTGTCCCATGCAATTTTTCTCTCGAAGTTGGCCTTAGACAATTTTATGAGTGCCCGTAGTTTTTTGCTAATACTGATCAGTGATGCCTTCCCTTTTTGGGATTTTGCTCTATCATTTAGTAGCTTCCTCCTTCTATTGTATAGTTTGTTTATGGCTGGGGTCCACCAGACAGGACGTCTGCCTTTGGAGGATTGAGTCTTGGTTTTATTTGGGATCGCATGATCCATGCATTCCTGAAGGTGTTCATAGAATGCGTTTATAAAGGATTCTGCGGTCTGGGATGTATTTTCCACAAGCCCGGAGGCTTTGAAGGATTCCACCTCGGTTTTGAGGAGTGTAATATTTGCTTTAGAGAAGTTTTTCACTGTGGTTTTCTGGGCAGAGGGTGGGGTCGGGATGTGAATATCCAGTGAGATTAGTTTATGGTCTGATCTTACCAGTGAGGGATACACTTCTGGTCTGGAGCATAGAGTCCCCATGTTGGTGATGATCAGGTCCAGTACGTTTTCCCCTCTTGTGGGAGTGGTAACAAGTTGTTCCATAGCATTTGAGTTTATAAATTCTAGGAACCTTTGGGCTAGGGTGTTGGAGCTAGAGTAATGCTCCCAGTCTATGTTTGGGTAGTTGACGTCACCCAATATAATGGTGTTTGGAGTGACCTTCATATTTTCCAGTGTTCTCAGGAAGGCCGAGTGGGGTTCCTGGGTTTGGGAGGGTGGTCTGTAGCAGGCTATAAACTGAAAGGCAGTTTTACCCACTGTTAGTTGCACATGGATAGTCTCTGATGCTTCATGCTTTGCCACCAACCTGGAGGTTTGGGTATCTTTGATGAATATCGATACTCCCCCTCCTTTTGTGGTTCGGTCCAAGTTTTGGGGCCGAAAAGCATGGTATGAGGTATAACCTGGTAGTGCAGGGGTGCTCTCGGGAGCCCTAAACCAGGTTTCTGTTACTGCACAGATATCGATGTTCTCCATGCTAAGGAGAGTTTTGAGTGCGTGCATCTTGAGGTTTAGACTTCTGGCGTTGAGTAGCATTACTCTTAGTTTCTTATCCCTTGTGATACCAATGGAGGTGGGTTTGTCTTTTGAGCCTTGCCTAAAAAAGGCACTATGGGGGTAGCAAAAGCCTTTGCCAATATCTGAAAGCCCAGGGGTGACAGGTGCAAGCCGTCCCTAGCGAAGCATCATGGCTTGTCGAGCATATCATCCCAAGCTGACAGGCATTGGATCCCCTTTGAATGACACCAGTACTTAAGCCAATTGTTGAAATTGATCATCTTGTCTTCATATTGTGGCATCATTCTTGGTGAGGGTAAGATGCTACTCAAGGTCAGGGTCATACCGACCTGGGCTACATGCTCAGAGAGCTCCTCTATGTCTCTTTTCATGTAGTCCAGGGAGGTACGTCTCAGGTCATTCACACCAGCATGGACAATGACAGAGTCATATTTGTACTTGCCTTGGAGTGACCTGAGTGCTTGTGTTATGTGGCGGATCCTAGCGCCCGACAGGCTGCTCACCGTGACCATCTCCTTGTTCAGCCTGGTGAGCGGGACGTCAGTGTGCCTGACGATAGAGTCACCTATTACAAGTGTATCAGGTGTGTTGTTTAGTCTTAAGGGCTGTGACTGTTCGGCACACTGGCTTTGTGAGATATGTGTTGCACGTGTTTTGCTTTGGGGTAGCAGTTGCTTGGGTATCTGCTTTGGAGGTCTCTGCTGCTTAGGCAGATCTTTATTTAGAGCCTCAGAGTATGTTTTTGTGTGATTATGTGTTTGGTTTGCTGTCGTGGTAGGTCTATGTGAGACGAATTGTAGTGAGTGTGGTTTCCTTCTCCTCCTGACTGGTTATGCCAGTACTGAGTTGAGAGAGCTTAGCCTCCAGTTTGGCTATATGGTTGCATCTCTCACATGTGTTGGAATTTGTTGGGAGGAGGAGAGGGTTGTCTGTGTACATGAGGCAAGTTGTAACATTGCCTCAAGATTCCCAGATTCACCAGCTGGACCGGAGAGGAGATTGACAACTGACCTTTGGACATGCTAGAATAATATTGGAAATTCCTTTATAATTGAAAACAAGGGCCAGTGGGGAGTGAGGGTGTAGTGCTTTTAATTTTTAGTGCTGACTTATATAATTGCTTTAGTGAGCAAGTGCCAGGTAACTTAAGTGCAATGTGTTACAGATAACTTAAATGCAAAAACGACAAACAGTAACTTTCTTTCAAGTGAAACAAGGAAATAAGTACAGTAAGCAATGCAGATATCACTACTGATCCACAGAAGCACTGAAGCCGCGTATTAGGTGTAATTAGCGTTCCAGGGAAATAACAAGCAAACAAACAACAAGCATATAAAAAAAGCTAGACTCAGCAGGCCTGGATCTAGTCTATGCTACAGCAAACAAGGTGTACCAATTTCAGTAAGATACAGTTCAAATATTCAGGCACTATAAACCTTTAACCAGAAATTCCCAGCTCAGAAGGGCAGAGTCCAGCCTCTTCTCCCACAAGAGTGCAGACCACGAACCTTCTTAATGTAAAATAACTGGCCTGAAGCCCAAGTGCTTAAACCAGAACTAATACACTTTAAGAATAACAGACACTGGGCTCTCAATCAGCAGTTCCCAACTTAGAAGGATGAAAGCTACCTGTCCTGCCACCACAGTGCATGCCACAAACCTTCTTAATGTAAAACAACTGGTCTGAAGCCCAAGTGCTTAATCCAAAAGACTTAGAATGATAGCTACACTTTAATCAAGTTACTATCAAGCAGTAATAAATACAATTGAATACTTTAGAGAATGCCTGAATTAGTGCTCAAGTTACACAAACAAAGCTAGATCCAGCATGCCCGAATCCAGTCTATGCCACAGCAAACAAGGCGCACCAACTTCAGTAAGAAGCAGTTCAGATATGCATGCACTATAAGCCTTTAACCAGAAATTCCCAGCTCAGAAGGGCAGAGTCCAGCCTCTCCTCCCACAAGAGTGCAGACCACGAACCCTCTTAATGTAAAATAACTGGCATGAAAGCCCAAGTGCTTAAACCAGAATTAATACACTTTTAGAATAACAGACACTGAGCCCTCAGTCAGCAGTTCCCAACCTAGAAGGATGTAAGCTACCTGTTCTGCCACTACAGTGCAGACCACAAACCCTCTCAGTGCAAAACAACTGGTCCGAAGCCCAAGTGTTTAAACCAAAAGGCTTAGAATGAGTTACACCAAGCAGTAATAAATACAACTGAGTACTTTTAAGATGATGCAAAAGTAAAATAAAGTAGGTAGAAACACAAGTACAGTAAAAGCAGATGAAATTTTTTTTTTCTGAACACGTGCTGAGATCAAAGGAACAGATTTGAGTGCTGAAACTAGAAAACTGGCTAGTTATAAGAAAAAAAAAACTAAGCTAGAAGGCTTCCCTCCAACACAGGAAGGGCTTGGGGGCTCAGAAGCCTAAAAATAGTCTATACCACTTAACAGGAAAGGCAGGAAACAAGCTTACATTTTTTTTTCCGTTTCCCAGATGCTCTCTTTGTACACAGTAGGAGTGCCTGAAATCAGAATATGATCTCACTGCACTCAGTTGAGTGAGCAAATGAGATGGGCCCAGAAGGAGTATCCAAACACAAATTTACAAGAGGGGCGGGCAGTTTCAAGGCCACTAAGATTAACACTGAAGAGCAGAGTCAAAACTTCCAGTTCAGTTAATATTCCTGCAACACAGTTAAAATCAATTTAAATACTGTATTTTTTGGGAAAAAAAGTGCAGATAAAGGTACTTAAATTCTCTTATACGTCCAGTTGAATACAGCAAGTTCTTAGCCGGCCAAAGCTGAGGTTTTTAAGCAGAAAATATTTCACACTGTACCACTTAAACAGGCAAGGACAGGAAATCAAAGAATGTGGCTACCCCCACACCTGTAATTACTAGCAAATAATAAAATTCAGCAAACACTGATTAACTCCCAGTTCAGTTAATATTCCTGCAACACAGTTAAAATCAATTTAAATACTGTATTTTTGGGAAAAAAAAGTGCAGATAAAGGTACTTAAATTCTCTTATACGTCCAGTTGAATACAGCAAGTTCTTAGCCGGCCAAAGCTGAGGTTTTTGGAACCACAGTTTTCCAAGATAAAAATTCTAGTTCCACTGTAGCTGCCGGCTCATGTTGGGCTCAGTTTAAAGCCTGTAACAAAAAGATCATATGCGAAGGGCAAACTGGGACTATCAATGGGGGGGGTTCTGAAGAGAAATGTCCCCTTCCAGAATGATGTAGATAATCTCAGACAGGTGAGCGGTCTTAGCCGACATGAAAATTGGAACCACATAGATAACATGAAACCAACTCTTAATTTCCAAGACATTTTACACAAAAATTATGAGTTTGGTGTTAAGAGCAAAGTGGGTCAGCAGCAACTTAAAGTTCCCATATACAAAGATAACCTAGACAAACTGTATGTTCTAATGGATAAATACAAGAAACTTGAGGTTGACAACGTGTATTTAAATGAATGTCTTAAACAAAAAATGGTCCCTAAGGGACTTAGGTATGTAAATTTCCCAACAAAGTTAAAGAAGGTACGGAATTTTACACAAGTCTCATTAATATATTTAACCAACGTGGTTTGGATATTGTAAAAGCCATTAGGGACGAGAATGAGAAAGAAAAATTTATTTTAATCAAAGATATGGAACATGTTAATGAAGTCATTCTCCAAGATTTAATGTTTACCGTTGAAAGTGAAAAAAATAAATATTTTGACATTTTTTTTAAGGTTGACAACAATTGCAATGCCAACATTATTAGGAAGCAAGGCAAATTAGATAGGGATTTCAAAGAATATCAGGAAGGTGTAGCATATCCCAAAGCAATATCTTCTAATGGATACAATGTATATGAAAAAAATGACCCAGAGTATGTTGTCTCTAATGATCAACATCCCCAGTCAGATAGAATAGACATAGATATGCCCATTCATGAAGAGGAAGTCCCTTTAGAACATTCTCATCTTCCTTTGCCCAGACGTTCCAACAGGATTCGGAACAAGCCATATGTTCATTACAATTACAATCACTACGGACATCAGAGGGGAGGGACAGTATGGTATTAAATTTACAATCCACGGATGGTATTTACGCTATTGATTCACTCTATTCATATGGGGGTTACAACATTTTTAATTACAGTACAGTCTCAGTGAATATTCATCACTTTCATTTGTTTTCTAAGGGATTCAAATATATTCCTTCAAGAAAGGCAAACTTATCTAGAGCCATTATTGATTTAAAAATGTTTATTAGGAAAAAGAACTTAGCCTTATTTTTCAACAATACCAATAATTTTCAACCTACAATATCCTTACTGAAGAGACAAAGTACCTTCAATCCTCCCCTTCATCCACAATTGAAAAATTTTGAAATTATTATGGAAAGGGAAATTAGGAAAGAAATAGCTAAACACAAAGTATTTTCAAATCTTTCTAAAGAAGAAAATGAGTTACTTGATATACTTAAAAAAGACCACTCCATCAGACTCATGCAACCTGACAAGGGTGGGGGTACTGTGTTAATGGATGTGATTGTTTATGAATCTAAGATGAATGAAGAGCTCAGTAATTCTTTGAAATATGTCACAGTTTCTGCCAATGAGGTCAATATTGCGAATTCTAGGATTCACTGTATGCTTAATGATTTACTACTTGAAGGATCTATTAGTCTTGACACGTTTAATTTTTTATTCAACAAAAAGCCTAGAGTTCCACCAGTGTTCGGAATCCCAAAGGTTCATAAGTGTATGGTAGACCCACCATTAAGATTGATGGTTTCTTCAGAAGGGTCCATTACTTCCCCGCTTGCTAAATTTGTTGACAATAAACTCAAAGAATTATCTTGGATGGGTCAAACCACATTAAAGGACTCTTGGGACTTTCTCAGACACTTAAAGCAAGAACTTTACCATGAAAACTTGCTTTTCATTACATTGGATGTAGTTGATCTTTTTGGCAGTATACCACACGAATTTGGTCTACTTTGGTTGGAAGAATATATGATCACCTTTGGTAAATTTTCCAACAACGATTTTACTACAATACTCCTTTCGATGGAGATTATTTTCACAAACAATTTTATGTACTATGAGGGTGAATTTTACTAACAGGCTAGAGGCGTAGCTATGGGAGCCAGTTGTGCCCCAACCTATGCCAATATAGTGTTGTCTTGGTGGGAACATATTTATGTTCTCAATAGTGAGTTCAAGGAATGTTGGACTCTATACAAACGTTTTTTAGACAACATTTGTGTTTTGTGGACAGCAGGAGAAGAGAGATTTTTAGAATTTTTGACATACCTCAAAGGTACTACCAGTTTTCTAGATTTTACTTATAATGTTAATTACGATGCACTTAATTATTTGGATGTCAATATTTCTAAGTTGAATGGTAGATTTTCTTCTAAAATCTATAGGAAATCTACATTCTCAAATTCTTACCTTCATTTCAAGAGCGGACATCCTTTTTTCAGAAGAAGAATTTAATAAAAGGTCAACTTGTTAGAGTTAGTCGGATGACGTCCGAAGATGTTTTTATTGCCGAATGTGACAAAGTATGTGACATGTTCAAAGATAGGGGCTACCCATTATACCTGATTCAGCAAATGAAAACGGAAGTTATTGAAGGTAGAACACACAGAGTCTCACCTATTTTAGGACATGATCTTTTAACAACTGATGCTGGAACAACTTCCAATGTTACATACACAGACATAAACATATAGGATACATATGTTCTTGACTTCAATGGGGATCCAGGTGTTATAAAGAAAGTTGTAGATAAGGAATGGCAAAAATTTAAAGAAATTACTGATATTGATTTGCTACGTAATAGTCCCCTAGTTTTTACATATAGGAAGGACTTAAATTTTAAAAATCTTTTTGAGTTTGGACAGAATCCAAGTAAATTTAAACAAGGAACCAGAACAGGCACCTATAAATGTGGTGCTTGTTCTCAATGTAGCTTTTTGTATAATGCATCTCAAATAGGAATACCCAGTAGAAACAAAATTTTAAACAGCAATTGTTATGCCAACTGCCACACTAGTGGACTAGTATATCTTGCCTTGTGTAAATTGTGTTATTCTTTTTATATAGGCAAGACAGAAAGGAAACTGAAAACACGAATTTATGAACACCTTTATGAAATCAGTAAGGTGAATAACAAAAACGCACTTTATCGTCATAAAATGGTTTGCAATGACGCAAGTTTTACATTCTTTGTTTTGGAAGTAGTTGCCAAGGACATTAGAGGTGGTATGTGGGAGACACTGTTAGAATACCGCGAGCTCTTTTGGCAAATATTCTTAGATGCATCAAGACCACCAGGGCTCAATGACATGGTTTCTATTAAGCCAGTTTTAAAATTAAGGCATGCCAAATTATAAATTGCAATATATATATATATATATATATATATATATATATATATATATATATATATATATATATATATATATATATATATATTCATCATCATTATTTTTACCAAAAGGGTGATTAATATTCATATTTTTTTTATTACTTTCCTTATTTATATTTACATTTTTAAAATTTATTAGCTTGAATTATGATATATATATATTTTTTATAATTGTTGCTGCACATTTTTACAATGGTACTGTATATTTGTCATTGTTATTGTACATGATGTTGCTAACACACATCAATAGGCAGGTTTTAAAACAAATTCAAGTTTTAGAGACTTGTCCTTTAAGATTCTGTTACGTAATCAACCAATTACTAAATGGACCAATGTCAGCATTTACATTTTTATTCAATTAAATATATAAAGGTCTGTTATACTGCGAAATGTATCTGAAGAAGTTGTTACGAAAATGCTAGTTGTTCAGTGAAAGCGTTAATCTGTTTTAGTTTGTTGCAAACGCTAGTTGGTTATTGAAAGTGTTAATCCATTTTAGTTCGAGTAAACTTTCTATGACTCGTTCCTCTTATTGGGAGCTCCCAGTGTATTTTTTTCGACGTGAAAATTGGAAGTAACCATCAACTGAAACTTGACAGTAGAGTAGCTTGCTCATAAATTGAAAAAGACTAGTGGGGAAGTTCAAAATTGCATTTAAAAAGAGCTGAAAAGGTGTCCAGGCCTTTAAAAAGACAGCCCAAATACTATTTTTTTCAATTTGCTGTCATAAATTTTTCTGATGGATGACTTCTGAGTAGAAGAAATATGTACAACACTGGAAGACAGCTTGAGATATCTAGCCAACATTGGAACTCAGCTGTCAGATTTTAAGATCCAGGTAAGACTGGCTCAAGGGATGTGAGATTACATTCAAGACTGGGTCCAAAACCCAAGGGGGGGTAAACCAGGTGAGGCTACAGAAAGGGGAACCAAACTTGTCTGGGCCAGAAGGGGGCTACGAGGATCACAATTGCCTTGGCACCATGGTGCTTTCTGTAAAGAAGTCAGAGGGTAGGTGCAGAGGAGATCCAGGGAACAGAACATCTCACAGTGACCATCTCTTCTGAGAGATCAGGGCAAAGAAGTTGCTGCACTTTGTGTTGCAAACAGGTCACAGTAAGTTTGGCCCCAGTGGCTGAAAATCTCTGTCTCCACTGATGGGTTGAGGGAAACTGAAAGGGCTCCCTGTCAAGAGATTTGTGCACTCTCGCTATCAGACTACACTCTAGCAGCAAGCCTTGGAAATCCAAATGGAACAAAAATCTGAGGTACAGACCACCAGAATCCTGTCGGTCCCCTGGAAAACCCTCATGTGCAGCCCAACAAGAGAGACTATAAAACTGATGCTGCCATCAGGCACAAGGTCCCAAGATAAATCTCTGCAAGAACATTGAGATTTTTGAACAAACTGTTTGCAGACAGGAAAGCAACCTGCAGTGAGGCAAGAAGGCACAACATACAGCTGTGTCCAAGAAACGCTATGGATAATAGAGTCTGAACCTGATCATGACTGGATTTCAAGGTTCATTTGGACTCTCACATAGAACGTGTTGAACAAATTACTTTGGCTGTTGAAGGTGAAAGCTCTGAATTTCATTTGTTAAAAAAACAACAAAAGTCCAGACAGGGGATCATCTCTTTCCCTGCAGTGTGACAAGGACATTCACTGAGTATGCATTTGGTAACTGCATCTGAAGTACAGGTGAGAAAGGACAGCTGTGTACACTTACCATAAATGTAGATGTTAGAGTGTATTCACTGTTGCAGTCATCGCCTGTGGGGTTATACCTGCTGTGGTAGCCCTCGGCCAGCCTGAATACCAGGGCCAATGTTTTTCTGCGTCAGCTACTGTCGCTTGCTGACTGACGTCAGGTCGTCAGTGCTATAAAGGAAGTCAGCCGATGTCATTACATCAGTTTTTCTTACCCTAACCAGTCAGAGGCCCAAGTAAATAAGGTGAAGTGGTCCTGGTGGCTAAAAGCCATCATTAGAAACTTTTGTCTCTCCAAAGAAAGAAGATACAAGGGGGAAGGAGGGTAGGAAACCAGGACTGCAACAGTGAATACACTCAAACATCTACATTTATGGTAAGTGTACACAACTGTATAGTTTCACTGTTACAGTCATCACCTGTGGGAGGATTCCCAAAGCTGAGGCTAGGGGTGGTAGGCTTAGTAAGAGACCTAGGAATGGGTCAGCACGCCCTGCAGAACTGCAGAGGTAAACCCTGCCCTAGCCTTACAAAACAGAGGTAGGTGGTAATGCTTGGTAAAGGTATGGACAGAAGTCCAGGTGGCAGCTTCCAGGATGTCCTTGGTGGGAACTCCTCTGAAGAATGCTGTGGAAGTGGAGGATGCCTTAGTGGAATGGGTTCAAATAGACCTGGGGGGGGTTCCCATGAAACCTGTAGTAGAAATGGATACAGTATATCCATTTGGAAATGGTCTATTTGGAAATGGACTTCCCCTTCGACCCTGGGACAACGCTGACAAGAAGTTGGTCTGTTTTCCTGAAGGGTTCAGTACGGTCTAGATAATATCTGAGCTGCCTGTGCACGTCTAGTGAGGGCAGAATTCTTTCCCCCTTGTTTTGAGGGTTAGGAAAGATGGTGGGTAGATGTATGGCCTAGTTGAGAGTTGCATCAGATACCATCTTGGGCATAAAGGAGGGACTGGTCCTCAGGGAGACCCTGTCTGCATGGAAGATGATGAAGGGCTCAATGGCCATCAGCGCTTGTAGCTCTGAAACCCTTCTGACTGAAGTGACACTTATAAGAAAAGCAGTCTTCCATGAGAGGTACCTTAGTTTTGCTGAAGCAGCAGCTTCGAAGAGAGGTAAAATAAGCTTTTCCAAAACATAATTCAGGTCCCAGGCTGGAGTGGGTGGCCTTCTGGGAGGACTGATATTAGAGGCCCCTCTGAGGAATTGTTTAAACAAAGGATGAGAAAACAGGGGCTGTTCTGTATCAAAATGAGCTGAAATGGCCGAGGGTGTATTTTAATAGAGGAGAAGGAGAGGCCACTATTACGTAGCTCCACTAGTTAGTCCAGGATAAGAGGGATGGAAGGTTGTGAGGTACTGCCCCCTCTGGACTGGCTCCAGGAGCAGAATCTTTTTGATTTTCCTGCATAGGATTTTCTGGTGCTGGGCCTTCTGGCCTCTGTGATGATGTCTAGGATCTGTTTGCTTAACAGTGGCCCCTTGTTTGCCTTTAGAGTATAAGCCATGCTGATAGTTTGAGAGTCTGCAGGTCTAGGTGCAGCATCCCCCCCCCCCCCGAGTTAAGAGGTCTGAGATCAGGGGAAGCTGCCTGGGCGGATGTAAGGTCAGGCTGCGCAGTAAGGGGTACCAATGTTGTTTGGGCCAATATGGAGCAATGAGGATGGCCTTTGGCCTCTCCGTTCTTATTTCGATCAGAATCTTGGGGATAAGAGGCAGAGAAGGGAATGCGTACACAATAAGGGTGTTCCAGGGGAAGGTCAAGGCATCCACCTTCCAAGCTAGGTGGTGATGCTCCCTGGTACAGAATTTTTTCAGCTTATAGTTGGGATGCGAGGCAAAGAGATCCACCCTCCGGAGTCCCCCACGCCTGAGTGATTTGCAAAAAGATTTTTCTGTGGAGCTGCCATTCATGGGGTCCAGAAGGTTTCTGCTTAAGTGGTCTGCCAGGGTCTTGTTGATCCCTAGTAGGTATTGTGCTATCAAATGCAGTCCCATGGAAGAGGTTGTCAGCCAGAGGTTCACGGCTAGCCTGCACAGAGGGTAAGATTGGGTCCCTCCCTGTTTGTTGATGTACCACATTACTGTGGTGTTCTCTGTTTTGAAAAGGAGAACCCCTGGCTTGAGATGAGGTTTGAAGAATGCCAGAGCCTTTTGTACTGCGATCATTTCCTTCTGTTTAATGTGTAAGGGATGGTTCTGGGCATCTCAAAGACCTTGGGTGCACCTGCCTTCTAGGTGAGCGCCCCAAGCTATGCCTGATGAGCCGGTGGTAATGGTTTGCCCGGTTGGGCAGAGGGTTAAGGGAAGACCTTTGTTCTGGGCACAGGCCCCTGCCCACCAGAGAAACTCTGCCCTTATACACGGGATCAGAGGTAGACAGGTCTCTAGAGGCTGAGAGTGCTGACACCAAAGGTTCCTTAGGTACCACTGAAGTTTTTTGATGTGAAGACTGGCCAGAGAAATAAGAAGGATGCAGGATGCCATGTACCTTAAGTTGCAGGAACTTCCTCGCAGTAAGGTGACTTTTGGAAGCCAGCTGTGTAAAACAGAGAGGCAGAAAGCTCTGTTTCTCTGGGGATAAGAAGGCCATTTGGGATTCTGTGTCCAGCAGTGCTCACAAGAAAATGATCTCCCTGGAGGGTGTTTGCTTTGATTTCCTCTCGTTGATGGTGTACCCTAAGGAGGTTAGGAGGGTTTTGACAAAGAGGAGGTCCTTGAGGAGCTTTTCTTTGCACTCTGACTGAATGAGGCAGTCGTCCAGGTAAGGTTAAATTTGTATATTTTTCTGTCTGCAAAAGGCTATGGCCGGGGCTAAGCATTTGGTGAATACCTTGGAGTAGTAGATAAGCCAAGTGGTAGCACAGAGAACTGAAAATATTGTGAGCCTGCACTGAAGCGAAGGAATTTCCTACAGGATTCCCTTATGGGGATGTGGAGGTAAGCATCTTTTAGATCTATGGTAACTAACCAAGCATGTTTTGTCAGCATAGGCAGCAGCTGCTGCAAAGTTAGCATTCTGAATTTGGGGACCCACCAGGAAGGTGTTCAGAATGGATAGATCCAGGATGGGGCATCAAGTGCCCTCTTTTCTGGGAACAATGAATAGTCTGGAATAAAAGTGTTTACCTGTTTGATCTGAGGGAACAGGTTCTACTGCCCCTTGGAAAATGAGAGTTTGGACTTCTTTCAATGCCTCTGCCCACTGATTTGGAGGTAGGTCTGGGTACCCTCTTGGAATTGGGAGTTCACTGAAGGAGAACTTGTATCCCTGAGAAATTATCTTTAAGACCCATTGGTCCTTTGTTACAGAAAGCCACTTCTCTTTGCAGAGGGAGTGCCTTCCTCCTAGCTTTTGGTGAGTGAAAAGATGGCAGAGGGGGAGAGAGAGTCATTGCCATACAGGGATGGCTTAGAACTCCCTGACTTTGGAGTGAAGTGGTCCACTGTTTGGTTCTCTGCTGTCCCTGGGATAGGAGTTTTGGTGGTCTGTCCCTGCGGTGCTTACCTTGCCCCGGTCTGCTAAGTGCAGGAAAGGACCAGTGTTTTGAGGGAAAATTCCTGCTGAACCTAGGAGGTTATACCTGAAGACATCTTTTACTGTTTGCATAGATTTTGCTTTGTCTTCCATCTTTTTACGCACCTCTTCTGCTTTTTCTCCAAAAAAGCAGTCCTTATCCAATTGTGCATCAAGTAATTCAGATTTGACACTATCAGGGAGAGATTGTTCCTTCAACCATGCACGTCTTCTAATGACAGATCCTGACACTGCTGCCCTGCTTGAGGCTTCTAGGACATGATATCCACAATGTAAAGAGAGTTTAGTCACTTGACAAGTGGAGTGCAGTAAATCTGCTAGCTCTTTCAAATTAGCAGAGTCAGGAAAGGTAGAAATCTGTTGTTTTAATAGTTCCAAAGTGTGTTGTTGATATTTAACATGTGGAACTGACAGTTAAGTGCTCGGATAGCTAAGGTTGCAGAGATTTACACTTTTTTACCCCATGTCCAGAGCTCTGTAGTCCTTGTCAGAAAGAGTAGGGTTCTTTGCAGAAATAGCCTTAGCTCCTTTTGGTCCCTGTGTAATAACCTCCAGGTCTGTAGCAGGATTTCTGTACAAGTATTTGTGAGAGTCCGGTACTCTGTAGTACCGTTCAGGTTTTCTGGGAGCAGGTGGGAGGGTGTCAGGAATTAAGCTGGATTCATGGAAGACAATCAACCACCTCTAAGATGGGGGGGTGGCCAAGGTTATATGCTGGAGCAGGTCTAGAAACTCTTAGTCTTTTCTTAAAGACTGAGAGAAGTGCTGGGATTCCCAATGGAAATGTTCCCTGAGGGTGTGAAGGGTTTCCCCAAAGGAAAGATCTTCTGGTGAGGAGGCAGAAGGAATGGATTCCTCTGCATCTGAATCCTCATAAGCAGTAAGAGATTGTTGTTCCTCTTCAAAATCTGAATAATCAGACTCCTCAGAATCCTGTTCTGTCAGTATTTCAGGGGAAGGGTCTATTTTCCTTTTAGAAGGTGCGGCCTGACTACCCCTGATAAGGGTGATAAGATCCTCCACAATTTTAAGCATTTGAGGTAGGGGTGATGGAGGAGGGGTAAAATGGTGGCTAGAGGTAATTCTTAGGAGTGGCCTTGCCTCTAGGACTAAGAGTATCCATCGGTCTGAGAGAAACGGTAGTCGGAGGAAAAGACATTGGTTTTAGCCTACATTCAGTAGTGCGAAAGACCTCCTCAGAAGCCGGTGCCTGCGTTGCGGCTCTGGACCCAACTGAGGCAGAGACAACCAAAGGTTCGGAAGACAAGATTTCTGCAGCACTTGAACTGGGGTGGTGGTGCTGCGGTAGCGTTGTCGCCTCATTGTAAGACGTTGTCCTGCTCGATTCTCAGCTAGAGAGTCTTCTGTGTGGAAACATGCGTGAATGGGCATACCTTCTTTGAAGGTTGTGCGTCAGGGGCTGGCAACTCGGCACGTAAACATCTACTGCCAATCATTAGCAGACCGGAGTTCTGCTGTGGCGACCCCTAACCAGGAAAAGCTGAAAGACACAACAACAACCGGACACTGAAAGGGTATCAATAGAGGCCTGCGAAGGTATCAAATAGGGCATCAGGGGCTGCGAAGGTGCCTCACTGAATTCCAGAGAACTGATGACCTGCTTAGCGGTGGAGTCGTCAGAAGGCTTGGCCTTGTGTGGTCTGTCGCTATCTTTATCCTTACGTTTTTTCGAAAAATCTACGGATTGTTGGCTGACGCCATTTCGGAAATCGAAGACGGAAGACGAAAATACCTGGCTAAAAAAAGAGCTCTACAATGAATGGTTCTCGCATTAAAGAGGGCACAGAACCGGCAACGGGGGACATCGTGGTCTGGGCATAAACAAATGACACAAATGGAAGTCTCGGTGTAGTATTTGCTTTCCACAGGCGAGACAATTGTTAACTTTTTCAGGCATCAGTTAAGTGCAAGAAAAAAGGATCCCAATGGGGTACTTAGCTTTAGATGTTTTCAGCTGTAATTCGAACCCTGGTAGCGACCGACCGTCAGACTTGCGAACTGCTTCTGCTACAGGCTCCACGGCAAGAAAGACTGATGTAATGACGTCGGCTGCCTTCAGTTATAACACTAACGACCTGACGTCAGCCAGCGAGTGACAGCAGCCGACAAGAAAATGATTGACTCGTATTCGGGCTGGCCGAGGGCTACCACATTAGGGATAACCCTACAGGTGATGACTGCAACAGTGAAACACGAAGAACATCAAAGGGAAGAATCAGGAACTGGAAGAGACTGCCTCTGATCTCAAAGTGAAAAAATCACCATGACTTCTTACAAATGAATGCTGATGTGGATGTAGGCATCTTGGAGATACAAACTGCATATCCAGTCTGCTTTTGACAAACCTAGTAAAGCAAACTGTACTACAATCATTCAAACTTTTTGGGGAAGTAAAAAGTATTCATTGAAAACTAATGAGGCAGGAAATCGCAACTTTTGTTAGCATTGCAAAGAATTGTCATGAATATCCTAAGCCTTCCTGATCTGATGTAACCTTCCTGGAAGTTTTTTTTTTTTTTTTTTTTTTTTTTTAATAAAGAAGCACCTTCACCTCCTTCCTTGCTGCTAGACTTTCTTTGACAGGGTGGGACATTTTTGGAAGCAGGCTTGAAAAGAAAAGAGAGCGCATCTGGATATAACCACCCTGGCACACCAGTCCATGGAAATCCTTGTCCAAGGTGGGACAGGGAGTAAGAACCTTCTCACAACAGCCTCCTCTAGGAGACAACTCAAGCAAGGAATCAGGAGTACTGCTGTCCAGCTGCAGCTGATTGCAGCATCCTGCAGAGTCCTTACCTCCAGGCTTGTGACCTTGTTGAAATCCAAGATGAGAAATGTGACCACATCCAAACACCCTCCTGCTGCTGTTGATGTACTTCTTGCCAAAATCACATTGAATATTGGCTCCACTGTGTCCTTGCAAGTAAACAATGTGAAGGCTGAAACTTTTCTCTCACAACTGTAGGAGTCCCCTTTTCTCTTTTATTTCACAACAGTGCCTTCTAAACTCTGAATTGAACAAAAAGGGTCTACAAAAAAGGCACCTTGGTAACTTGAGCAAACTGGGTCACTCAGAGCCAAGAGTACCAGTCAACAGCAACGTTATAACCCGCTGGTCTTGCAGACCATTCAATGATATTATGGGCCACATAGACCATAAAGTAGCTAAGGGTTGAGGATTAGATGCCTATTGCTGCCATCTTTTCTTTCAGCATTTTTCCACAATCTCTTGTAACTCATCACTCGTATCTCACTGACGCTAAAGCAAGTAAATTAGACAGTTATGTGCCTATAAAGGTAATGTAGGCAGAAACAAAAACATGCTGCCAAGACCTGTATACAGCTCAGGATTCTGTAGTGTGAAGGACAGAGTAAGAGGGCAATGTACAGAAAGTCTTACAAAGGGCTATCACTGAAACAGTAAAGTATGGCTATGCAAGCTAAACTTACCATAAGAGTCCATGTTCGTATGATCATTGCTGCAGTAGCTTTAGCTATATAGTTGCATTCTCAGAAGGATAAAACAGCCAGTCAGCTTGCAAACCTTCAGGGCACCTTCCACATGCCAACTGTCATGGCAGGTCCAGCTGACTAAACGAGAAGTTTGTGCGCAAAGCCCTTCAGAGCTTTCCTGCCAACAGAGAAAGGGACGCTGTGTCTTGAAAGAATAATGTTAAGAAGAGGAAAAAAATGGGGGGGGCATAGATGCATGCACCCCCGCCAAGTGGGACTTGACCCTGCCTGGAAGAGTTTTGTTATGGTGAGTATAACAAAAGATAATAACCTTATAGTCTGTATTGACACCAACTAAGAAATGAACAAATGATCCAAAAATCTGAAACATTTAGTCCTATCAAGAAAATACTGGAATTGTTGGTGGACATTCAAGGTATGGAGTATCCTTTCTCCCTCATTTTTTGGTTCAGGAAAGTAAAAGTACAGTTGTGTACACATACCATAAATGTAGATGTTAGAGTGTATTCACTGTTGCAGTCATTACATTTAGGTAATCTGCTGGCAGGTTGCCCTCAGTCGGCCTGATTAACAAAGTCTTGGGTCCTGCGTCAGTTGCTGTCCCTTCTTCCATGACGTCAGGGATATAAAACATGCCGCGGACGCCATTACATCAGTTTTTCTTGCCCCAGATGTCAGGTGCCCCCCAAAGGGGGAGCAAAATATATATGTGTGTAGAATAAAAAAACACAAAACTTATACCTCCAAACAAAAGCAAATACGCCAAAAAGGCTTTTAAAGATAGTCACAGAAATGAGAGGTATAGTTAGAGAAAAAACAGGGGGCTGGAGGGAGGGTAACCAGGACTGCAACAGAGAATACATTCGAACATCTGCATTTATGGTAAGTGTACACAACTGTACTATGTTCTTCGTGTTTCACTGTTGTAATCATTACATTTGGGTAGAATCCCAAAGCTATGGTTGGGAGGATGGATTTATATAGCATTAGGAGCAGCTATAAGGCCCTGCAGGACAGCAGTGGCAAAGCCTGCTCTGGATTTAGAGAAGACAGGTAAGTGAATGTTTGGTGAACGTATGAACTGAGCTCCAGGTAGCAGCTTCTACAATGTCTCTGGTAGGAACCCCTCTGAGAAAGGCTGCAGAAGTAAATGCAGCCCTGGTGGTAGGAGATCTGATCCCCTTGGGGACAGGTTTACCATTGTGCATATAGCAGAAACAAATACAATGGCTTATCCATTTGGAAATAGTCTGCTTTGAAATAGCCTTTCCCTCTGCCCCTGCAGCAAATGCCACCAGTAATTGTTCAGATTTTCTTAGAGATTTTGTCCTGTTTAAGTAGAATCTTAGTTGTCTGTGCACATCCAATGAATGCAAAATCCGCTCACCCTTGTTCTGTGGATTTGGGGAAAAAAGTTGGCAGATGAATGGTCTGATTAAGGGCCACACTAGATACCACTTTAGGCATAAAGGATGGATTGGTCCTGAGAGCCACCCTATCCGGGTAAAAAATAATGAAAGGCTCCACTGCCATAAGAGCCTGTAGTTCTGAAATCCTTCTAGCTGAAGTGACTGCTAAAAGAAAAGCTGTTTTCCAAGAGAGAAATTTTAGGTCTGCAGTAGCAGCTGGCTCAAAAGGAGGTAGAGCGAGTTTTTCCAAAACAAAACTGAGGTCCCACGCGGGAGTTGGTGCTCTCCTGGGAGGTCTTAAATTTTTGGCCCCTCTGAGGTACTGCTTTAGCAGGGGATGGGAAAAGAGGAGAGGCTCTGTATTGTAATGAGCTAAAATGGCAGAGGCATGGATTTTTATGAACCCATGGAAAGAAGAAATTTCCTCCCAGTGCCATCTGTAACTCTAATGAATGATTTTCAGAACCAGTGGAAACAATGGAGTCTAATCTAGACAAGGAACGACCCCACAGAAAGAAGGAATTTCCTCCCACTGCCATATGTAACCCTCCATGAATGATTTTCAGAACCCATTTCTCTGAAACGGTGACCAAAGAGAAAAATGGAGATTCAAACTTTCTGGAAGAAAAAGGGGCCAGGGTGGGAGAGGTTCACAAGGTCTCAAACAGTCATTCAGACTTGGACTGTCCTTGGTTTTTTGGGAGGTTTGAAACTTTTTTTGGAACCCCCTTGCCATTTCTCCTTAAATGTCTGTTTACTTGTACTTTGTTGCGACAGTTTAGTTTGCCTTTTTTATTTTTTTTGCCAAAATTGGATGGGGAGGAAAAATCCCTTAAAAAATGTGGAAAAGGAAGGCTGAAAATTTAAAAAATCCCTTGAAAAATGTGGAAAAGGAGGGCTGAAAATTTTTAAGAGAGTCTTGGATCAGCATACTTCTTTCAGCACACTTTTTGATCACTTGTGCAGGAGAGGGGCCAGACGTTAAATCTCCATCCAAGGGAGAACTTTCAATCTCCTTTTTACCATCATACGGGAGGTTCTCAGAATGCAGTCATTCAAACATCCTCAAAACATTACCAGGAGCCACAGCCCTTGAAGTATCAACAGTCATGCACACAGTGAAAACAATGAGCAGTGACCTTTGCAACAGAACAAACTAAGTTAAAGCAGTATACATTTTTTCCCTTATCCAAGAATAATTCTCATCCTTAGCAGAAAAAGTGGGATTGGAATTAACTGTCAGTAGCAGTGGGATCAGTTAAAGTTATAGCTGCTGGGTCAGGTTTAGGAATACCGTATAAAAATATAAAAGACTGAGGAACTTCATACATCCTATCTGCCTTTTAAAGGGCAGTTGGCTGACTATCAGGAAAAATTGCAGGTAGAAAAACACATCCTCTACAGCAGACAGAACAAGAAAAATGGATGTAGATTCTGTAAAATCATTCATTAACAACACACAGTATTTTCCCTGGGACTGTGAAACCTCTGTGTTTCCCACTGAAAACACTGGCACATTCTAGCAATAGTTTCAGAGGAAGAGAAACCCCTACAGGGTGGATGAGAAACTGAGCCTTCCTCAAATTCTGAATCAAAAATCTGGGGGAAAAATGTATCCATGCCTGCAGCCTTCTGCTCAGATTCAGAATCTTGAATCTCTTCAGGAAAAGAGGAGTCCCTCTTGCTTTTGCCGGACACTACTTTAAAAGAGGGATCAATCCCCGAATTAAACCCTGAAGCAGACCCAGTAAACCGAGGAGTCTGTACATGCTTGATTTTCAGTTACTTTCTGACAGGAAAACTGGGGCCAATCCATTAGTAATGCCAGCAGACGGGCACAGCATTCAGGGAGAGCAAACGTCCCTGCTCCCCCTCGCACGATCAACAAGAAGGGCTCGTCCTTGCCCACTGATGGGACCCCAACAGCCGCAGAGGATGTGGCTAACTCCCAGTCCACTGTGGCTGTAGCTGCTATACCAGAAGAATCTGGGGTAAAATTTGAGTGGTCTGAGGTACAACAAATGGCCACAGCAGTGTCACCCACCTGTGGCTAAGGCAAAATGTTAGCCTGCTGTGGTGGCAAAGGTTTTTTTCTTTTTGTGACTGGAAGAAGGAGCAACAGTGGGACCAGTAGTCTATTTCATGGTCAAGCAGAAAATGAAGCCTCTTTCCCAGAGAAAGACTAGCAGCAATTTCCAGTAAATACTATTCTAGCCCCACTAAAATAGAATAAAGACAATTTCACATAAAAAAAATGCTTTCAGTTACTTTACACCACTTTTAAAACTGACAGAAAAAAAGAAAGCGTTCCATTTAAAAGTATGTTACAGTCTTAAGACAGTCCTCTAAAACACAACACTCCTAGCTTTAAAATAACTTTCTTGAAAAGGAAAATTATAAAACATTAACAAAATTAAGAAAATGGAAGGATTTTTCCCAAAGGAAATTTATCTGCCCAGCAAAGGAAAGCACAAGCCTACCATCAATCCTTGAAAGCCTCAAGATGAGCGTACTTCAGTGGCAATAAAGCTCTGAAGAGCTTTGCATCCAAACTGTGTTTCAGCCAGCTCAGCTCAAGCTGCCTGATGGTTTAGGTGCATGTAAGGTGCCCTGAAGCTTTTGGAAGCTGCCCGACTGTTTTATCCTTGGCAGGATAAAACTCTTATAGGTAAGGCTACTGTAACAATGACCGATATGATGACCATCATCAGATCTGAAGCTTTCTGCACAAACTAAGCACTGTGGGAGACCAGAAAACCTTGACTGTCTTTACAGGGACAGAGACAATACTATCAGGATTGTACTATGCAATCTTGGCAGCATACTGCACACTCTAACACAAAAGAGAATCAAAGATATTAAAGAGGATTCCACATATAAAGTAGAGATGAGAACAAAAGGAAGAGTAAAGAAGATGGAGATTCACTCTGACACGGAGTATTCAGTAACCTCTTGGGTAAAGAGGAAATGGGCTCATTTAACATACTGCTGCATTGCTTATAGAAACGCCAAAATTTGAGATTAATAAGAAAGGACCCAGGGTATGGGAGGAAGTTCAGCTTCAGAAGAATCAGCGAACCTTCTAGCAAATGGGAGAGTCAGCAGAAAAGTACATTTGTGTACACTTACCATAAATGTAGATGTTCGAGTGTATTCACTGTTGCAGTCCTCGCATATGGGTTATCCGGCTCCCAGTATCCCTCAGTCGACCCGAATACCAGAGTCCTTGGTATATGACATCGGCTGCCGCCGGCTGTAAATCTGATGTCAGTACGTCAAGCATAAAGGGAGGCAGACGACACCATTTCCTCAGTTTTTCTTAACTGTCAGGAGCCCCCAAAAGAAGGCTAACCCAGAAATGGTAGCACCCTGGACACGTCATACAAAAAATAAAAATCTATAGTCTGTGACTTAGGAAAAAAGGGGGAATGGAGGGTGGGAATCCAGGACTGCAACAGTGAATACACTCGAACATCTAAATTTATGTTAAGTGTACACAACTGTACTATGTTCTTCGTGTTTCACTGTTGCAGTCCTCGCATATGGGTTGATTCCCAAAGCCCAGTAAAAAGACAAAGTGGGGACGAAAGATCACAGATGAAGGGTTGGTAAGGAGGCCCTGCAAAACTGCAGAGGCAAAACCAGCCCTGGATTTAGAAAACAAAGGTAGATTGTGATGCTTTGTGAAAGTATGGACAGAAGAACAAGTAGCTGCTTCTAGAATGTCCTTAGTAGGCACACCCCTCTCAGAAAGGCAGTAGAGGCTACTCTAGTAGAATAGGTCCCAATACCCCAAGGGGGAACCTTCCCATGCTGCAGGTAACAAAAGTGAATACAATGAGCAATCCATTTGGAGATGGTTTGTTTTGAAATAGCTTTACCCTAAGCCCCAAAAGCAAAACTAACAAATAACTGTTCAGATTTTCAAAAGCATTTAGTCTTAAGTAAAATCTCAGCTGTCTATGCACATCAAGAGAGAGTGCAGAATCCTTTCCCCTTTATTTTGGGGATTGTTGGAAAATGCAGGCAGGTGAATAGACTGGTTAAGGGTTAAACTGGAAACCACCTTGGTCATAAAGGAGGGACTGGTTCTCAGAGAAACCCGATCTGAGTGAAAACTAATGAAAGCTTCTACTGTCATTAAGGCTTGCAGCTCAGATACCCTTCTAGCTGAAGTAATAGCTAAAAGGAAAGCAGTCTTCAAAGACAGAAACTTCAAATCTGCAGAGGTAACTGGTTCAAAGGGAGGCAGAGTAAGTTTTTCCAGGACAAAATTAAGATCCCAAGCAGGAGTAGGAGCTCTTCTGGGAGGTCTAAGATTACTAGCTCCCCTCGGGAACTGCTTCATCAAGGGGTGGAAAAAATGGGTTGCACAAAAGAACAATGAGCCAAAATTGCTGAAGCGTGAATTTTGATTGAAGAAAAGGAAAGTCCACCATTAAGCAATCCTGCTAGGTAGTCAAGAATGAGTGAAAGAGAAGGATGAGAAGAATGAGAAGAATGTTCTCCTTTAGCCAGCATCCAAGAGCAAAATCTTTTCCATTTATCTGCATAGGATTTTCTTGTGCTAGGCCTCCTGGCCTCATGAAGAACTTCAACCACCTGTTGGGAAAGATTTAAAGTATTAGCCAGGCAGTTAAATGCAAAGTTTGAAGATGAGGATGAAGGAACTTTCCCCCTCCCTGGACCAACAGATCTGGTACCATGGGAAGATGCCAAGGCTGAGCCTGGGAAAGGCTGCAAAGGAGGGGATACCAATGCTGCCTGGGCCAATCTGGAGCTATCAGAATAGCCTTTGGTTTTTCGTCCCTTATCTTTAGTAGCACTCTGGGAAGAAGTGGCAGAGGAGGGAATGCATAAACTGAGAGAGGTGTCCATGGGAAGGACAATGCATCCACCCTCCAAGCTTAGTTGTGAAACTCCCTGGTGCAGAATGTTGGAAGGAGATGATTGGTGTGAGAGGAGAAAAGATCCACCTGTGGGGTGCCCCAATGATGAGTGATGCGATGGAAAATGTCCCTGTTCAGTTGCCATTCGTGAGGCTCCAGAACATGTCTTCTCAAATGATCCGCCAAGGAGTTTAGCCTCCCTGGAAGATACTGGGCTATTAGATGTAAGATGGATGCTGCTAGGGACCATAGTATCATGCTTTGTCTGCACAAGGAGTAAGAGTGAGTCCCCCCCTTGCTTGTTCATGTACCACATGACTGTGCTATTGTCTGTCCTGATCAGCAGAGTCCCAGGATAGAGTAGGTTCTTGAAAGCCAGCAAGGCCTGCTGCACTGCCATCAATTCTTTTAAGTTTATGTGCAGATGAATCTGCTGGGTGCTCCAAGTCCCCTGTATGCCCCTGCCCTCCAGATAAGCCCCCCATGCAACATCTGTGGTGTCTGTGGTGAGAGTCTGGCTGGCAGGCGGTGGGCAGAAAGGCAGACCCTTGTTCTGAGAACAGGCTGTCGCCCACCAGAGGAACTCCATTTGTAGACAGGGAATCAGGGGAAGAATCAAGTCTCTAAGTCCTGTGTGTGTTGACACCAAAGATTCTTGAGGTACCACTGAAGTTTTCTCATATGCAGCTTTGCATATGGGATCATCAAAATACATGAAGCCATGAACCCCAGTGCTTGCAGGAATTGCCTTGCAGAGAGCTGGGTCATGCTTGCCAAGTTCTTGAAGTAAGCCGAAAGATCTTCTTGTTTCTGCTGAGGGAGGAATACTATCTGGGTGGCTGTATTCAGACTCGCTCCCAGGAAAACAATCTCCCTTCAAGGAACCAACTTTGACTTCTTTTTGTTGAGAGTGTAACCCAAAGAGGTGAGAATGTTCTTCAATGAAAACCAAATCCTTTTCTAGTTGTTCTGGGGAGTTTGCTCGAATTAGACATTCATCCAGGTAAAGCTAAATCTGAATGCTTCTCTGCCTGCAAAAAGCAATGGCTGGAGCCAGGCACTTGGTAAAAACTCTGGGAGCAGTAGATAAGCCAAAGGGCAATGCAGAGAATTGAAAGTGTTGCTCCCCAGCCTTGAAGCGAAGGAACTGCCTGCAGCGAAGGAACTGCCTGCAACTTTCCCTTATTGGGATGCGCAGATAAGCCTCTTTGAGATGCAAAGTTAGCCATGAATCCTTGCCCAGCATTGGTAGTAATTGTTGAAGGGTGAGCATCTTGAATATGGGAATCACCAGAAAAGTGTTTAGAATGGACAGATCCAGAATAGGGCGCCAGGTGCCCCCTTTCTTGGGTACCAGAAAAAGCCTTGAATAAAAACCTAGACCTGCCTGATTTGGAGGAACTGGCTCTATAGCTCCCATAATCAGTAAAGAAGACATTTGAGTTTCTACCTCTGCCCTGAGAGTTCTGGGTATGTCTGGGTACCCTTGTAAAACAGGAAAGGTGTGAAAGTAAAACTTGTAATCTTGGTTTACTATACTGAGCACCCATTTGTCATCTGTGATGGTAGACCATACCTCTGCGAGCCTGGCTAACCTTCCCACCAAAGGAAACCCAGGGTCCGCAGAGGTAGGCAGAAGAAGGCTGGAGTCATTGAGAATGTTTGCTTTGGGAAGCTGGCTTAGAACTCCCGAATTTAGCAGAAGAAGAATGCCATTGTTTAGATCTGAAACCCCTAGGCCTAGAGCAACCCTGCTTGCCAGGATCAGGGAAAGACCAATTCTTGGAAGGATAATGACTACTAAACCGAGGAGGGTGAGCCTGAAGGAAATATTTTACAGCTTGCATAGATTTTGCCTAATCCTGCAACTTATTTAGTACCTCCTCAGCCTTATTACCAAAAAGATTGTCCTTGTGCAAAGGAACATCCAGCAATTTAGCTTTAACTGGTTCAGAAAGAGGCTGCTCCCTGAGCCAAGCATGCCTTCTAATTTCGGAACCAGTGACTGCTGCTCTGCAGGAAGCCTTCAAAGTGTCAAAACCACAATGAAGTGAATGCTTATTAACTAAAGTGGCAGAATTCAGTAAGTCTTGTAAATCTTTGTCATGGAAGAAATACCTCCAAGTTTAGCCTTAATAGCCTTCAAAGTATGCTGCTGATACTCAAGTATGTGAAAAAGACAATTCACAGATCTAATGGCAAGAGTTGCAGAAGTATAGACCTTTTACCCCACCTGCCCAAGGCCCTAGATTCTTTATCAGAAGGCACAGGGTTTTTAGCAATAGCAGCATTAACACCCTTGGGGCCTTGAGAAATTATTTCTGGATCAGCAGTAGGATTTTTTAAAAAGGGATTGATGAGATTCAGGAACCATGTAATACCTATCTGGTTTTCTGGGGGCAGGAGGAGCAGAATTAGGAGTTAAAGAATTTTCCATGAAAACATCATCCACAACTTCCAAAACTGGAGGTATAGCCGGACACTTTGCTGTGGCAAATATAAAAATTCCCTGATTCTTTTCTTAGATTGTGGAAAATCCTGACATTCCCATTTAAAATGCTCCCTAAGAGTAGTCAAAGTATCCCCAAAGGAAAAATCCTCTGGAGGGGAGGCAGAAGGGATAGAGTCCTCAGCATCAGTATCCTCAAAGCCAGAAAAAAACTGAGAATTTCCTTCACCAGCAGACATACTGGAAATCTCAGAATCTGAGACGGACAAAAACATCAGGAGATAATTCCCTAGTCCTCTTTGAAAGGGGGGGGGGTGAGAGCCCCTAATCAGGGAAAGAAGATCACCAGACATCTTTACCAACTGGGACTGAGGTAGAGGAGGGGAGGCCAATGCCTGCCTGTGAGTAGGTTTGCGGCTGAAATGTTTACTAGCAATCCAGAGGGACTCGGGAGGCCTAGCAACTGCAGACGCCTGAATTAAGGTAGTCAGTCTGGTTCTGGTCTCATGTCGAAAAGAAGAGGCGTCAGAAGCCGGAGCCTGCAAAGTGGCTCCGGACCCATCTGAAGGCGGAGAGTCTGAAAATGAAATAACAGCCTGCGCTAGGGAGGACTCCTTAAAGGTCTCGGCAGAGGCTTGCGGCTGAAAATCGGCTGACTGCAGGGGCTGCGAAAGCGCCTCACTGAGTACCACTGTGCTGACTACCAATTTCACTGGTGCGTCATCAGTAGATTTAACCCTAGGCCTGTCGCTGTCTTTGCGTTTCCTAGGTATATCCAAAGTCGGGAGACCAGAAGATGCCATACCGATGAACTTAGGCCAGATTCTGAAGAGCTTATACAAAATCTTAGCTCTATGGCGTATGGTACGCGGGTTAAAGGAAGCACAGAGATCGCAGTTAGGGACGTCGTGCTCAAGGCCCAAACAAGTTATACAATAGGAATGGAAATCACAGTGCGGAATCTGTTTTCCACAGGCAAGACAGTTATTAATTTTATCTGACATTCATTAAAGCAAGAAAAGAGGATCCCCAACAGAGAACTTACCTGAAGGCATCTTCAACTTGGCAGCCGGAAAGTGAAACGAAGGTAAACGGCCAACCAGCACTAGTGCGAATTGCATCTGCTTCGGGCTCCACGGCAAGAAAGACTGAGGAAATGGCGTCGGCTGCCTCCCTTTACACCTTACGTACTAACATCAGTTTTACAACCGGCGGCAGCCGATGTCATATACCAAGGACTCTGGTATTCAGGCCGACTGAGGGCTACCAGGAGCCGGATAACCCACATGAGGACTGCAACAGTGAAACACAAATAAAATCTGCAATGCAGAGGGGAGGTGGCCTGTGGCTGGGTGTACTAGATGAGAAAAGGCAATGGTTGGTATAGGGTTACCACCTGTCCTGCTTAGTCTCTCTTTGGGCAGTTGTGTCCTGTGGAAAAAAACTAAAAAGTCAAAAATCTCCTGAGATTTTAGGACAAAAAATATGTCCTGTTTTCTTTAACAGTTGCATAAAACAGTTATTTTATACATCTCAAATACGTAAATGTAAGAAATAGCAAACAACTCAAATACAAGAATACGCTTTTATTTTGAAAAACAAAATAGTTCTGTCCTTTAAACCAGCTATTGGCATGTTTTGTCCTGCAAAATCTCATGTTTCTACAAAAAAAGTCCCATTTTGGGCATTTAAAAAGGTGGCAACCCTACAGGAATACTAACAAAGACTACAAAATAGGCATAAACACACCGCAGTGTCATAAGTACCTGTAAGGATACAACTGCAGTGTACTGCAAAGGGAAGAAGAGAACTAAACAATCTTCCTCAATAAGTAGAACAAGGGCAAAACTCCTGAAAAATGAAAGATAGCAAGATACAAGACAGAAGCTCACACTTGCACCAATCTTCCATTCAGCAAAATAAAAATAAATAAATAAAAATAAATAAATAAAACTAAATAAATAAACAAACAAAACATACATACATTTCTCAGTAAAGCAGCCAGGGTTGATTTCTTATGCAGCCATGTTTTTCAAGTGGCAAATTAGAACTGGGGGGAAAGGTATGCATGGTGTATCATGGAAAGGAGAGGGGTGAGAGGCAGGCTGTTCATTAGCTGGGTTGTCCTCATGCCTGCTCTGCAAGTGCTAGGATTTACTGAAAATGGATTTCTTCAGATCAGATCATCTGTTTTATCTACCAACAGAATAATGTCCTCCGATAGACTGAGAATAAAAATTATAACCCTTCAGATGGGCACACTTCTTGATAATGATCTTGGGTTACTGAAAGTATACTTTCTGGTCTTGGACAAATGTCCCCAACAGACAATTTCCAAAACCTCTCTCACAGTGGAGGAGAATGAACATAAAGCTACTGCAACCCCAGTTTTCTCCAATATTTAGTGGAACAGCTGCTCATCTACACATTCCTGAGAATTTCCTTGAAAGACAGGCCATTCTGAAAGGACTTGCAAATCAGAAATAACCTTATAAATCACCTCGGAAAGCATGAGGTTTAGAATCATCTGTATATAATTCACTCCTATGAAGAACAAAGGAATAGTAAAACTGCAGTTTAAAGACTGTCTGGAAATGCCTGAGGCAAGGCTAGTACTACAGTACAGATGGAAGCTAAAGCAACAAAAGTACTGGAACCAGACACAGGGGAAAAGGAAAATAACCCGACACAGTACAGTAGCTTCCATCATCCTCTACAATGGCACATCAACTAGCAATGGAAATCAATGTAGCGCCATAGTACAGAGCGCCTATGACAACTAATAACAGTTAAAATAAAGATTACATTGAAGCTCAATGAAAATTAAAAGGAACGAAAGGCTCAAGTATCCAAAGAAGCGAAAAGAATGAACCCTATATATCTGGGGCACTGAAAAGGCATGTCAGTCTTAAAAATATTTTTGCTTTGTTCAGAAAACAATCTGCACTCAAAAGGATCCTTATAGGTTCATAGGAGGTTATTAGGTTAATGGCCCTATGGTCTTTACAATCCAGCCATGCTATACCAGTGTTCCCTAACTGACCTTGGTTAGATGGTCGTTATTCGCAGAGCAAGTCTATGATCAGCACTTAATGACCCTGTCCATAAGGGACACAGATGGCACCCCAGGGTGAATTTACGGTCTCCCATCCAGTTATCTAGGTTGCGCTCGAATAGGGTTATTAGGAGCTCTGCTTCACATGATTTGGGAGTTTATTCCAAAGCAGCGGCAATCTCTGGGAAATATATCTGTGTCTCCAGCATTTTCTGTTATTGTCAAATGCTGAGATCCTTGGAGCGAGTGACTCTTCTCCCATTTGATTTTCAGATGTACAGCATTTCCATTAGGGCAGAGTCAGAGGCTGCTCTGTAAGCCAGGCACAAGTCACAGGTTAGGATAAGATCCCAAACACAAGCCACAGGCTAGGTTGAGATCCCTGGAGCAAGTGACTCATCCCATTTGATTTACAAATGTACAGCATTTCTGTTAGGGCAGGGTCAGTGACTGCTCTGTAGGCCAGGCACAAGTCACCTCTCAGCAGCCTGTAGAAGACAATGACAGGACTTTCAGTCTTTCATGCAGGTCATGTTTTAGAGGCCATGAACTGTCTTGGTGAGAAACCTCTGTTTCCTCTACAGCTGCTAGGTGTCTGGTGAGGTATCCTACTGGGCAGGCAAGCATTCTGGGATCAACAGTGTTTGTTTCTGTCCTGAAGCTACCATGAAGCAGCTGAGATAATCTTGCCAAGGAACAAACCTGAAATCTTGGGTCAAGAAAAACAGATGGCAACCACATTTTACATTTTTTTCTTCTTTTACTTTCGGAAAAAGACATCGAGGTTGAAAGGGACATGATTCACAACAAAAAGAAAGATCCAGACTATTCTGAAGATTAAGAAAAAAAAGCAATGCTCTCCTTTCCTAGGTCATTACAGTACCCATATAGTCCATCTCTCCATCAAAAAAGCAAAGTACATCAGATAACCCTAACATTAAAAAAAAAATTGAAGACTCGCCAATGTCATCTTGCAGAAAGGTGGCCTTACAGTATAAAGATCTAAAAGCAGCTGCTCAGAAAATGGACAAAAGGAAAGGAAAAATAAAGCATGTTGATAAAAGAGAAAATAATGAAAATGTGCCAGTCAAAGGTTATTTCTTCATACAAAGCAAGCTTCTGGCGAAATATAACTGATGCAAACTCAGCAGCTGCATGGAAGGTGAGAAGTGAAACGGCAGTGGACAAGACAGAAATGTACATGCAAAGATAGTGTAAGTTATCCTGCAGGATCTCAAGGCTTCCAGTATATAATGCAAGGGTCATAGGTGAATAGTGATGTCTTGATGCAGAAAACATCAGTAATGCTTCTTAAGGTTGTCCATTTAACATAAACAATGACAGGAAAAAGAAAGCCAGTGACAAAACCATGACAGCTTACACATATGCCAGTACTTTCATGACAACCACTGGTGAATTACATACATTTACCTTCTGTTCCTACTACATGGAATTTGTGACTTCATTGGTGTGACTTATTACAAGTTACATCCCTGAAGGGGGGGGTTGGTGTATGTATTTGGCACAATGGCTAAGGTCCTCACCTCACAGGCACAAGATACAGGGTTCAGTTCTAGCTTTGGGTTATTAATTAGACTTAAAATAGCCCCTTCAGAGCAGTTAGCCTAGTACGCATCAACAAACTATGAACTATAATACTGTGAAGTATCTTAAAGACAAATTCACAGGCATGATTCCTGCACTGCTTGGTTAGTTTAGGAAGAATGTTCTGACCCAATTTTTTTTATTTTTCATGACTGAGAAAACGACAGCTTGACCATGTAAGAAAAATGGAAAATGTATAGTGGTTTTCATCAAGATACTCTGGGCAATATAAAATGCTGTCACATTTTCAAACATCTACAATGAAAAATGAATACTACAAAACTCTTGAGACTGCAGAAACAATTCTGATAACAGGTTCTCAGAAAATGGGAAGAAGGTCTTGTAATTCACATTTGCAACATGCACACAAAGCAGCAGTATAACATACATTAGTAAGGTACAAACCTATTGCTTCATGTATTCTTAGTAAAATGACAGTGAACAAGCTGAAAACCCTACATTTTTCATTCCCTCACTTTAACAGTATGTAGAAAGGGGTTCCTATGAGTACAACAAAAACGCATTATGTCGAATGCGTTTTCGTAGATACATGTAGAGTAAACAGGCAAAACAGCGAAGCAGCTGTTCAGTGAATTTTTTCCCTGGGAAAGAAGTCGCTTGACCGTTTCGTTGTTTTGCCGTGTTCTGAAGTGTAGTGTGGTCCCTTGTCCAGTACAGCTCCCGAGCATGATTGTGCAACAGTTACTGACCTTAGAGTTAGAGTGCAGGTTAAGGTAAGTGCATATGTATGAAAGTGTTTACGGTTTTATATTTTGTGTTAAATGTATGGTTGAGTTACGTGTGTATGTGTTTTCAGTTGTTTACTTTTGTTTTGGGGGGGGTAGAATTAGGGTTAAGGTAAGTGTGTATGTGTTTGGAGCTGTTTATGTAAATGTGCAAGAGTTACTGACCTTAGGGTTAGGGTGCGGGTTAAGGTAAGTGCATATGGTTTAAAATGTTTACTGGTTTTTTTTTTCGTTAAATGTATGTTTGGGTTATGTGCATATGTGTATTTAGTTGTTTACTGGTTTTTGGGGGGGGGTATAATTAGGATTGGGTATGTGTGCATGTGTTTGGAAGTGTGTAATGTGTTTTTTTTTGCGGGGGTTGAAACAGCGATTTCTTTCCCTAGGAAAAGAAATCGCTGTTCTTTGGATTCAACATTTTCAGCTTTCGCTGAAAATGTGTCGATGTAACATCGCCACATGTTTTAAGTGTTCCATGTTGCAATATAGACCCGTAGAAAGAACACTGCACAATACATTATTATTATTATTATTATTATTATAGACATTCGTATACTGGGAAAGTCTGATTGGGTTAAAAGTTGCCATTTTCAGCAGTGGCCTGGGGAGAAAAGCACTAAATTACACAAAATAAAATAATACAATCAATCAATAATGCATTCAAAATACAGTCAAATACCAAAGTATATAAAATACAGTAAAGATGCAGACTCTTACCTCCTGTTCCAAGAACCTTCAAAAGCTCAAAGTTTTCAAGGCCCACCTTTTCTGCATACCCTGTCAAATTTGCTGCAAATAAAGCACAAAACAAAAAGAAAAGTTTGGAAAAACTGAAATAATTAAAACTACCATTTTTTTCTCAGACTTGTAATATTAATACAAACACATTACATTAAACAGGACACAAATGCAACTGTGAGGAAATAATGTGTCTAGCTGCGAATGGGATGTTAGACTGCAAAGGCAACAAGAATGCTTGAACTGCTGTAAACCTAAAGAAACAACGTACTTTCTAGCCCAGAAATGAAAAGAGGAAAATTGCATTCCTATGAAATGAGACACTAAGCAGGGACAAGAGTTTCGCAGGGATTTTTTTTCCCCATCAGATAAGGTTTGTTCTCATATAACTACATACATTTCAGTACTTGAATGTCATGAAACTATAAAATTCCTTATTAAAGGGGAATTCTAACCAAATATCAAGTTTTTCTTTCCAAGAAATGCTCTCTTTTCCCTGTAATCTAATGCCAATTATACAATGAACCCCCATTAATATTCCAAAACGTGCATGATGATTTGCCAGCGTGCCCGTTGTAAATCCCACAATATGCCAACGGAAAAAGGTCCAGTCGCCCGGAATTTTTTCCGTTGGTATAAAGTGCTAAAAACATTTTTTTTTTAACAAAAGGAAAAAGAAAAAAAAGATAAAACAGACCAACGGAGACTTTATTTTCTCCGTTGCTTCCATTTCAAAGCATTGATGTACTGGGTATGCGTGGGATGCAAGTCCCATACGCATGCTCAGTACATCAAAACAAGGAAGCAGTGTACCCCAACCAGGGAAAGAACAGTAATGTGCCGTTATACAAAGACATTATTTAAGAAAAGTAAGTAATTTTTTCCTTAAATAATGTCATTGTGTAATAGCAAAAACTGACTCCTTGGTTGTGGTATACTGAAATTTACCCATGGTTGGCTTTATTTAATCACTCGGGCGATTAAACCACACCAACCATGGGTAAATCTTAAATATACCACACCATGTTGCCGGTTATTGCTTAAATATGCTACATACAGGCAAAAGCTTCATTTAATTATTCCAGTTGCTGTATGCCTGAACTTATTCCTGTTTGTCTTATGTTTGACTCTTCAGAGGTTACATCATGAAGGCTAGGAGGGGCATAGTAATTAGGTTAGGTTCATAGGTTCATACTAGGCTATCTGCCCTAGGGCATTTACAAGCCTAGCCAGAGTGTGTTTGGCTGTTGCTACCCTTTGAATTGAGTTTACTGTGCCCTTTTTTTGGGTTGCTACCCTTTGAATTGAGTTTACTGTGCCCTTTTTGGGGGTTAGTTTACTGTGCCTCTGTCTAGTAGTGACACAGAAGTAATCCCCAGGGTAAACCTACGATCTCCCATCCACTCGTCAAGATTCCTCCTGAAGAGAGTCAGTGAGGGACTCTGCCTAACATGGACTGGGATTCTATTCCAGAGCGAAGGGATCTGGGTTATGAATCTGTCCCTCCAGCATGTCCTATTTATTTCTGTGCTGAGGTTCAAGTCCCCCGAGCGCGTAGCTCTAAAGGATTTGGATTTTCTGAGGTGGAGCATGTCCATTAAGTCCTGGTTTGACATAGCTTTATACGTCAGGCATAGATCACCTCTAAGTAGGCAGTATGCTACTGAGTAGAGCTGGAGTTTCTTTAACAGAGCAGCATATGACATCTGTTTATGTCCCTTGATCCTCTTTGTGAGGTACTTTTGGGGTCTTTCTAGTTGCTGCAAGTGTTGGGTAAGGTACATCCCAAATGGGGCACTGTATTCTATTATGGGCCTGATGAGGGATGAATAAAGGGGCACTATGATCTCCCTTGATCTAGATGTGAATCCTTTCATGATAAGGTTGGCTATATAGAAGGTCTTTCTAACCACTTTGGCAATGTGGCTGCCAAAGGAGAGATTACTATCAACTTGGGTCCCCAAGTCCCTAATTACTTCTTCCGTGCTTAATGGATTACCACCTATGTGGTAATTTGTGGGCACTTTGTTTTTGCCAAAGGGTATGACTATACACTTTTTGGCGTTTAGCTGTAGGCCATGGCTCTGGCACCAGTTATCCGTCTCTGTGAGACCCTTTTGGAGGATGCTTGTGTCAGCTGGAGAGTCAATTATGGCGTCCAGTTTGCAGTCGTCTGCGAACTTAGTCAGCCACAGTCCTCCCGTGTTAGCCTGTACCTCAGAAAAATATATACTGAACAAGACAGGTCCCAGGACTTAGCCTTGTGAGATGCCACTTGTAACTGGTTTCGAGTCTAGGTCTTTAAGTTAGGTCACTTATTCCAACTAAAGCACCATTAAGAAAACAATGTTTGTTAAACATTGGCATTTAAATGAGCCTCATCAGTCAAACTGCCAGCATCACACCTCAGATAAATACTGTGGCCTGGCTACAGTTAGAGGAGTCTGAACAGCAAGGCTTTAAAGATCAGTTTCAGATTCAAATAAACAAGAAAATTTCACTTGCACTTTAGTTGTTTTTTTTTTCCTCATTACAAATTAGTAATCTTTCCTTTTAGTCAAACTCCAATAGTGCCACACAGAAAGAAAATATGTTCATCTTACTCTCCTGATTTTGCATCAATATTTGATTTTGCATTTTTTTCTACACTATTTTCTGTGAACGTGCACATTTTCTTCTGGTGCTTTGTTACAATATTTTTGCACTGTATACAGTGTTTGGTTGAGACAAGTCAGTGAGTTGTGGAGGGGAGATTTATCTATGTGTTTACTGACCAAGAAAGGCCAACTGGGCAGAAAAAGAAGTTATGTCTTACCATAACGTTCCATCTGTGTTGTAGATCTTTCTTCACTCATTACTGTTAGGACTTCAGTTCCGTCCCCTGAATCAACATGGCTGTTACCAACCTCGCACCAGCCAAAAACTCTCAGCTAAGACCTAACCACAATGCCCCTCTCATAGTCTCTTCAGATAGAGTTTGCCTGCCATTATAGTATAGAAGTAATAAAAGTGATAGGAGGCTCTATCAGAGCAGATACCTTAACTAATAAGGAAATCCTAAAGTTACAAGGAGTCCAGGCAGAGGGAAGGAGGGCAGGAAGTAATGAATGAATAAAGATCTACAACACAGATGGAATGTTATGGTAAGATATAACTTCTTTATCTGATGATGTAAATCTTTATTCATTCCTTACTGTTAGGACAGAGTCCCCAGCTACTTGAGTCCTGGGTGGCCCTAAGAAAGGACATTCCTGAGCACCATAGAACCAAAAGATGCTTGTCCCCTGGAGGCCTGATCCAATTTGTAATGATTGATAAAGGTATGAGGTCTTGTGGCTGCTGTGCAGATATCATCCATAGAGGCTCTGGAATGAAAGGCCACTGAGGTAGCCATCGATCTAGTAGAGTGAGCCTTGATTTTGGAAGGTGAGGGCACTTTGTTTCGATGGTAGATGAAAGTAATGGCATTTCTGAGTCAAGAAGATAAAGTCATTTTGTTAACAGGCTTACCCAATCTGGGTCCTGCAAAGGCCACACACAATTGATCCATTTTTTGAAGGATTTAGTTTTGTCCAAGTAGAAATGAAGTTGCCTATGAACATCGAGGGTATGCAGAAGGTATTCCCCTCTATTTGAATGGTGGGGAAAGAAAACTGGTAGGTCATCAGATTGATTAATGGAAAACCAGAAATAACCTTAGGCAAAAAGGAGGGGTCAGTACGCAGGGACACTCTTTCTCTATGAAAAATCAAGTAAGGTCTCTTGAGACTCAAGGCCTGCAACTCAGATACTTTTCTCGCTGAGGTAAGGGCTACAAGGAGTAGAGTTTACGAAGACAAAAATGTTATACCACAGGAGTTAAGAGGGCTCGAAGGGAGGACTTGTTTACGACTTGAAGCACCAAAGACAAGTCCCATGGCTCTATAGGAGGCTTTACCGGAGGTTTAATATGTAATACTCTCTTCATGAAGGATTTGCACAGTCGGTGTGTGACGTAACAGATGAATTGTCAATTCCATTGTGAAAATTTGCAACAGCTGCTAAATGCGCTGTAATTGTTGATTCTGAAGCTCCTGCATGTAATAGGGTAGCCAGGTATTGAAAGATCTTCTGAATAGGGGTCTATGTTACGTTCTTTAGCCCATCTAGAGAACCTAATCCACTTACTAGAATAAATTTTCCTGGTGGAAGGTTTGTGTGAAGCCAGAAATATCTCACGAACAGGGGATGAGATATCATATAGCCTGACAATCATCTGACGTGGAGAAACCAAGCTGTGAGCTTGAGGCTGTGGAGATTGGGGTGAATCAGTCCCGGAGGATGAGACAGCAGACCGTGGGACTGATCCAGGATCCACGGGCTGTGAATCGGATGAGGCCATATGAAAGGGAACCAGACTTGACGAGACCAATAAGGGGCAATGAGGATCACTCTGCTTCTCAACCTTTGAGCTTTCTAGAGGAATTTCGGGATGAGGGGAAACAGGGGAAAGGCATACAGCATACCCAGGGACCAATCGTGCATCAGACCATCCCTCGGTGACTCCCCATGAGGGGGGGATCAGGGCAAAATAGCTTCTGCATTTGCTGTTTAGGGGAGCAAACAGGTTGCAGCAAGGCCTGCCCCAAGATCAGCATTGAGAAAGGAAGATTTGAAGGGATCCGCGAAGGTGGAAGATCTGTTCTGCTATTATAGGACTGAGGGACCACTCATGAGGCATCAAAATGTTCCTGTTCAGATGGTTTTCAATAAGACTGGAACTGCCGGGAATGTGCGTTGCTATGAGAAAGCGGTTGGAAGCCATCACCCAGTGCCAAATTCTCATGGCCTCCCGAATAAGGGGGTAAGACCTGGTTCCGCCTGGTTTGTTGATTTACTGGATGACTGACATGTCTGACTGAATTGTAATGGTCACAGAAGAAAGGGATGTGTGGATAGCTTGCAACGCTAAGAGAACTGCCCTCAATTCCAGGACATTTATGTGCAAATTGGCCTCCATGGGGGAACAGGTGCCTTGAACTGTCTTTCCCTGGAAATGCCAACCCCCCCCCCCCCCGTAACAGGGAAGCGTCCATGGTCACTGTGGTGTTGACCATTCTGCCTTCCCCAGCCCAGGGCCAAAGATTTGTTTCTGGCTTCATCCACCAAAGCATTTCTTTCTTGCAAAGGTTTGCAAGGCGTATCATGTGGTCGAGTGGGTGGGCTAAGATAGACCATTGTAATTGAATGGGATACGATAGCCTCTGGATATTATTCTCTGCACCCACGCATCTGTTGTTATGAGTTGCCAGGCCTGTAGGTGCAGGGAAAAATCGACCCCTGTCTACTTCCAGAGGAAAGCAATCGGGCTGCTGATCAAGAGTGCTGGAAGGGTCGATGAAGGAATCTCTAGCTCCCTGGTTGCGCGGACCCCCTCTGCCCCAAAAGGGGAGTCTTCCAGATGGGTTGCCCCCTCTGCCCCAGGGGGATTGCTCATCACGAGTGTCATGAAAAGATGTTTGGGACTTCTTGAACCACAATTTTCCTCCCCTTTGACTCCTGGAGTAGGATCTCTGGGGGATAGAAAAACATATGCCCACAGCAGACAAGGTCTTTCCATCCTTCTCACTACGTGATAGTGTGCCTCTTACTTTGGGACCAAAAAGGGAAGATTCGGCAACAGGCGCATTGACAAAGGAAGATTTAAAGGGGTCCGTGAAAACTCACAAACGCATGCTGTCTCATGACTAAGCCTGATGTGGCTGCTCGAGCTGCCCCCTCAGTAGTGTGAGAGATCAGGTGCATCAAGGAGTTCCAGATTGATTCCAGGATAGCTAGCTGAGAGGCAACAGTATCACGCACCTCCTCAGGCAGTACCCCCACCAAAGAGGCAGACATCGCTGAGATTAGGTCTCTTTAGAGGCGAGTAAAGTGTGCCAGATAATTCAGCGACCGAATGGCAAAGGTCACTGAAGTGTAGGCCCGCTTCCCCAGTATGTCCATAGCCCAAGACACCCTGTTCGGGGGGATGAACAGTGGAACTATCTTCTGCCAGTTCCCTCTTGGTGGCCGCTGCCACAACCATGCAATCAACTACCAGTTGTTTGGACCAATTGGGTTGGTCTTCAGGAGTGGATACATTTTTATCTGGCCTCAGGGGGACAGGTTCTATGTTGTCCGGGGCCTTCCATGCACGCTGCTCAATAAGTCTAATAAGCTCCTCCACAGGTGGGGTCACCAAGGAAGTAAATGGCCGAGCACGGAAAACTTACAAGAACACTGATTCCTCCGAAGAAGGGTTGGAAGGCTTGCAGTCTCCCCTCTGTTTGAGGAACTCAAGAATTTCTCCAAATGAGACATCTTCCGGGAGAGACCGTGGGGATCCTTCTCTCTCATTGCAATGGGAGTCTTCGGTGATGGATTCCTCAGGGGAATCAAGATGCGTCCTCTTGCAAAGTTTCTTCTGGGGTGGCTCCCCAGTGGGATCGTCTGAGGAGGACTCCAGAGAGAGGGTTTCCTTCAAGGGAAGGTCTTGCGGCTCCCTTGCTCGGGATCCCAGAGTAGGGGGTTGGGACAGCTGCATGCTAGAGGGGGCTTCTGGTGTCAATGCCAATGGTGCCAACTGCAAGCCTGTTGAAGCAAGGGCCCCTCTCCATCACCTGGAAAGCAGGCCCGCTAGAGGAGGGATGGGAGCCCTGAACAGAGAAGGACAATCATGGAACCGGGGTCACACCCCGTCTTGAGGAGCCGGTAGCTGCTGGGAGAGCCGTGGCAATAGACGGCGCCACAAAAAAAATAGGTGGCAAACTAGGTGCCACTATGCCAACAGCCCAATCACTGCTCCGTGAGTGCGCCAGTTCCAAAAGAGCCATTGCACCAAGAGTAATCGGTGCCGACAGGGAAGCATCCTCTATCGGAGCCAAGACAGAAAGCACTGGGATGGCCATCGGTACCGAAGTCTCCAAGACTTGGGAGGAGGCCAGAGAAGGTTATACAGGTGAATATGCCATGAGAGCATCCGTTCCAAGAGGGAGGGAAAACCTAGCCGGGGTGGGTAATCCTCTAGCTGCCAAAAGCTGGTCCACAATCCTCACTACATCTTGTTCCAAAAGACTTCTGGTGGATCTGAAGGAAGCTGCTGAAGCAGATTCTGGTCTCTCAAGAAATGGACTAAATTGTTGTCTGAAAAAGGGGTCACATGAGGGAGAATACCTGGTTCTGGGAAGGTGCTCTACCTTCTGAATCGATGGTGTTAGTGTCAGTGAAGCCGTATAAGACCTTCTGAACCGATGGTGTTAGTATCAGTTGGGGCTGTATAAGACATCGGTACCATGGCCGGGGATGGTGCCGATGCAGGTACAGTAGAAGGAGCCTGTGTCAAAAACAAGGTTGCCACCAAGGGGGAAGGTGCTGAAGCTGGTACAGTGGTTGGAGTCTGAGTCAGAATTAAGGGCAGCACCGAAGGAGAAGACAGGGATCCTGGTGCCAAAGCTGTCTGCACCGAAGGCACGGGAGAAGCCCGGTGTCGACTCGGTTCTGAGGAGGATAGGGATGTTGGAACCGAAGAACTCCATTTCTCCTTATGCTTTTTAACATCTTTATGCTTAGGAGGTGGTGAGACCTCCATCCCAGAAACAGCCTCCGTGAAGGGTGATTTCAACATACCCTTAAGAATAAGTTTGTTCTTACATTCAGCCAGAGTACTGTTGGTGAAGCTAGAACAAATGTCACAAGAAACATTAATGTGGTCAACGCCGAAACAATAAACACACCGACAGTAACCATCAGAGTTGGACATTTTACGTCAACACTTATCACACTGCTTGAACCCAAGCTTGGCCTTATCTGACATTATAACACGCTAATACTACCACACAATAAACTAAACAACCAAACAAAAAGATAAAGGGATAGTTAAGAAATTGTTTTTTGTTTTTTTATACAGAAGGCTAGGAAAAAGTACCAATAATGGTACTATGAAATACCAGAAAGGTAAGAGAAGGGCCTACTAGGTAGGGAAGACGGAGTTATACCAACGATGGTAAGAAAGAACTACCAAGGTAGTGGGTAGGGTTTAGTCAGAAAATAAGAAAGGTAGAGACGAGAGATAACCTTAGACTAGAACGAACTGGCTAATAAACACTAAGAGCTAGAAAAACCACAAAAAGCTAGACTTAGCTGGAGAGAGAAGGCTTGGCACGTCTGATGAGGAACACGGCAAACGAGATCTATGAGAGGGGCACTGTGGGTAGGTCTTATGCCGAGAGCTTTTGGCTGGTGCGAGCTTGGTAATGGCCGTGTCAGTTCCGAGGACAGAACCAAAGTCCTAACAGTAAGGAATGAATCAAGATTTACAACATCAGATCAGATTTTCAGCATAGACATACAAGGGAGGAATGAGGCCTAAAAGGCAGCAGGATTTAAGTGAGCTATGTAATGACCGAGTGAGAAAGAATGGGTAAATTATAAGTGATGTATAATGTTTGCAACTGGGGCTGCGTCAGTATAATTTGTGATGTAAAATGCTTGCAACTAGGATTGTGTTGTGCTGGTGTGGTTTATTTTCATTTATATACATGTATTATTGCCCATCTAGTAAGTGATAGTTTAATGAAAATATTTTTTGTTTAAAAAAAGCAATAATTGAATAATTTATGTAATATTGCTTAAGTTATATAACACTACATGTGAAGTATAATGTTTATGTTAATATAGTTTGATTACTTTTATACGAATGTAAATTTGCTTACGTCACAAGTGATAATTCAATAAAGGAATTAGGGAAAACAAGAGAGAGGTAAATATAATAAAGTATTTGTGTCAATAAGTACAGATCTATACACTTCTGGTAGCTCTAAATTCTTGCAGGAAGTAAATGGATTTATACTGTAAAAGGGAAAATGTTATTGTGAAGAAGTTTAGTGCTCTTACATTTCAGTACAGAAAGGTATATAAATAGTTTAAAGAGATGTAATAATGAGCACAGACAAAAAGGAAAATAAATTCTGTAAGGAAGGGAAATAGTATTGTAGAGAAGGATAGTGGAAATAGCTTTTGAGTTAAGACAGCATGGTATAGGATTAGTTCTGTCTAGGCCACCTGTTCCAAATGGTAATTGGAAGGTTTAGAACTTGGGTATATAGAGTATGCATGAAAGGGGCAGAGCAATGGATGGGACAGTTAGAAAAAGAAAGATAAGTAGTGTTTATGAGGATTGAGAAGGCGGATGTACTAATTCAAGTACAGAAAGGAATGTTGTTAGGGGTGTACTGATTCAAGCACAGGAGGGAAGAAGAGTTAGTGATAGGTAATACGTTTGTGCTTTCACTAAAGGTCTCAACTTGGTAATGATAATGAGCATAACTATGACTGAGGTACTGTTTGAGCTGGATTTTATACTTTGAGAATTTGACAGTCATTTTTACTTGAGTAATTGTAGTATTCCAGAGTTTTGAGATGCAACAGGAGTATGGTGAATCCCCTGGTGAATTATTTGCTTTACTGAGGCTTAGTAGAAACTTATCACTAGAACAGGTGGTTTCTTTGTAGGGGTGTAGGGCAATAGAATACTTTTTTGATGCAGGGCATTCTTCTGGATAATATCAGTTTGCATGCCATAACAAGCTGAGTACATTAGGTAGCTGCTGAACTCTAGCCAAATTAGCTGTTCTAAAGCTTGGCTGTGCTGGGTTCAGTGTGCAGTGTTGGTAGCAAATCTAGCTACTTTGTTGTAACAGGAGGCTTAGTCTGGATTTTAGTTTACAGCTTAGCTTGGTAAGGATAGGTGAGGTGTATGAGAGGATTGGAAGCCAACAGGATGAGGGTTGAGTTTTTCTTGCTGGTTCTGTAAATTACTGTTTGGCCCTATAAAGTGAGTCAAGTTTCTGGGGGGTCTTTTTTAATTGTTTGAAGAACATGTAAATTTTGTTTGAAGAATATATAGATTAAATTTAAAGACGGTTATCTATTAGAATACCCAGTAATTTGGTACTTGATACCTCAATTTTAGTGTTATTCGCAGATGTAACCAAGAAAGACCATTTGAGATAATGTTTTGGGATGAAGTGCATCAGTTTTGTTTTACTGGGATTGAAGAGTAGATTTGAATTTTTCAGCCAGGTTTCGATTGAAGAGTAAGAAGTTTGAGTGATTTCTTGGAGTCTGGATATTGTGGGGATTATACACATTAAAGGTGAATCATCTATGCATTTCACTATACTTGTTTGATCTAATGCAGTATAAAGCTTGTTTACAAAAATACTGAAGAGACAGGGTTGCTGAGAAGCATCTATGGTAATTGGGAGAGGAAGGAGAGGTCTTATTGCCATTTGACTGCTTGTTGTCTTCCAGATAGGTAACTAAGGAACCATGTAAGAGAGGACTAAGAGAGACCTACAGGAGACAGTTCAGTGAAGAGCTGTTTAAATGATAGTATCAAAGGCTTTGGATAAATTTAGGAACATGGTTGACACTTACTACCAATGTTATGCCTGTCTATAGTGCTGAAGTGAAGGAGGGCAGTGGTCGTATTATTGTGGGGTCTGTAACCATGTTTGTCAGACAGAAATTATTTGAAAGTAGGTGATGTAGAAGCTGGACACTAACATTTTTTAATGCAATTTTCATAGGGGAGAGAGAGAGAGAGAGAGAGAGAGGACTGCACTCTGTAGATGTGCCACCTTTGTGTATAGGTATAAAGGATTTTTTTTCCATTTGGAATTAACATTTTTTTATATAAATCTACTTATCAATATAGAGACCAGAAATGTAATTGCATCTGCAGCCACTTTTAGTCTGAGGGGAGCTGGTGAGAAGGTACAGTAGTTTTTTTCAGTTTTTGTAAGTTTCTTTTTAATGGCGGAGGTAGGCACCGGGTTGAAGTCAATTAGCTGAGGATATTTTGCACAGATTGCAGGTACTGAAATGGGTAGTGAAGGTATTAAAGTTTGTGAGGGACATTTTTGCTGTATAAAATAGTTGTTAAACTGTGTGGGAACTGAGTCAGCAGTATTGTTTGATGTAGAGGTAGGGGTGGAAGTTTGGTCTGGATATAAAAGTTTGTTTATGGATGTCCAGAAGAGTTTTGGGTTGCTCTGACACTTATTTTGGAGGATGGTATGATAGGTTTGCTCATCACATTGTATTAGCTCTTTTGTACTATTCCTTAGGTGCCTGAAAAGTTGAAACGTATTTTATGTTATTTTTCTGCCATTCTTTCTAGACTTTGACACACTGCAGCATTAATTTCTTACCATCCTGCGTTAGCCATGGTGCAGGATTGGATTTGATCCTTTTAGTAAATACTGGGGGAAAGCTGATTGAGAATCTCGAGAAATATTTGAAGTGTGTGATAGAGTCCAAGGGCATAGATTTAACTTCCAGTTATATTCTATTAAAGAAATGATAAAATTATCTAAGTTTGTTAAGTTATGAACTTGGTTGTAAATTATATATTTATCTTGGATACTGTAACTTCTGACTATGTAAGCAGATGGTCACTTACGCTGTTCGGAAAGCTACTAGCTGTCCTAATTTTGGTGGGATAAAGAATCCAGTCCAAGGTTGATTGCCAATCAGTGCTTTTGTGGACGTTAGTAACTGATATAATTAACTAAATAAGCTCCACAGGTTTATGGAATTGATGGGGTGTTGCTATTGAGAAGCTGCCAGTCTATTTAGGTCTCCTAGTATTTGTATTTCATGTTGGCTATGGTGGGATAGCCAGTACGGAATATTTTTCCACAGTTGTAATGCTTTTACCTGCTGGGATACAAACAGCTGATACAGTGTTTTCCTATTACTTATTGATTTTGAGGTCTGATACAAGTAGCTCTCCATTATTAAATTGTGGTATCTCCTGTGCATTTATGTGGTTATGACTGTTTACGAAATTCTTGCTGATGATGGCAATTCTACCTACCCAATTATTTGTCCTGCCAAGCCTAATTATACTGAAACCAGATGAGGTAATTTCATTGTCTCTTATCTGTTTTGTTTTTTTTTGAGCAGCTATGACTATGTCTCAGGAATATTTTTGAGAAACTATGACTATGTCTCAAGAAGATGTAGCAATGTAAGAATGTAGGGCTTGGATTTTGCTGCACAAGCTTTTAAGACTGACATTTAAAAAAAGGATGGAACTGGGTTACGGGAGAGGAAGAGAGAATGGTACATTTAATACTGTGCTTCTAGAATATATTTTTTGCTGTTGTGTGGGGCTGGGGGGCTTGGGTGAAATGTCTCCACTGAATTTTTGGGTGGAAATTTTAAACAGGAAAGTATGCCACCAAATCCATGTGTTTTACGTTGATTGGATTCTGTATCCTAACATACTTGGATTTAAGATACCCAATCAAAAAAAAGTGTAAGGAAGTTTGTTGATTTAGTGTGGCTTTGGCATAATAGTCAAGGTCTTAATCTCAAACATAAGGTACAGAGTTCGATTCTGACCTCTGGTCAGTGGTTAGGCTCAAAATGGCCCTTCAGGGCAGTTAGCCTAGTATTCACTAATGGACCTAATCATTAAACTACAAGAGCCATGCTGGGATTTGTATTCAAACAGCATACAACGAAGTACTAATTAATGTCTATATGAAGTTTCAGAAATTCAAAAAACAAAATGTGCATTTCAACAGCCTGGGACAGCTCACTGGACATGTGTCCTTTTTCAGGAGCACCCCAGGAGTACTACCTGGTGAAGTACAAAAAATGTTCACAACCTAGCATAAAGAACACACAAAAAAAAAAAAAAAAAAAAAAAAACACAAGGGAATAGAGGGAGGGAGCAGCTACTGCACCAGAGAGGCAACAACTACTGCACCAGTGATCTTTTGAACATCTACGATTATGTTAAGTTCAACTTACACAACTGTACAATGTTCATCATATCAATCACTGCTGCAGTAGCCTTAGCTATATAAGTTGATTACCACAGTTAACTACCATTTGGGAGGTGGAAGGAGAAGAGTCCAGCAGCCGCAAGAAAAAGTTCCTAGCAAAGCTTGAAGTGGACCTAGAGAAGGAATCAAGCTTGTACTGCTCTATAAAAGTATGTAGAGATGGCCAACTAGCAGCTTCTAGAATACTTATAGAATCCATCCCTTTCCAAAAAGCCACAAATGATGCAAAGGTCCTGGTACAGTGGGCCTTGACACTGTCTGGAATAGTTTTGCTATGGTGAGTATAACAACAGGCAATAGCCTTAGACAATTTGGAAATGGTCTGTTTTGACACAGGTTGTCCCTTCTTACCTTCACAAAAAATGAACAATTGATATGAAGATCTGAAAGATTTAAAGTCAAGATAATACTAAGGTGTCTGCAGACATCCAAGGTATAGAATACACTTTCGTCCACATAGGTTCAGGAAAGGAAACAGGGATATGACATAAGGTACAGAGTTTGATTCTGACCTCTGGTCAGTGGTTAGGCTCAAAATGGCCCTTCAGTTTGACAAAAAGTAAACGTGGATATCACTTTAGGCATAAAAGAAGGCTTAGTCCTCAAATAAAACCCTATCCCTATGGAAAATGAGGTAAGGTTGACTAACCGTAAGGTCTTGCAACTCCAATACCCTTCCCGCAGAAGTCCAAGCAATCAGTAAAACTGTTTTCCATGTTAAGAACCTCAAGTCGGGTATATTAGCTGGTTCAAATGGAGCAAGTATTATCTTCTCTAACACAAAATTAAGATCCCAAGGAGGGGCCACAGGTTTTCTTGGAGGCCTGTTATGCAAGATTGCTTTTGAGAACATTTTCATATGACACTGCATTAAGAGGAGGAGGAGGAGGATCCATGGGAAAATGTGCTTAAACGGCCGATAAATGAACCTCGATAGTGGTATAAGAAAGGCCATAGGACAGTAACTCGTATAAATACTGAAGAACCAGGGAATACTTAGCCCTGAATGGGTGTTGGATATGTTGTTGGCACCAACTAGAAATCCTTTTCCATTTGCTAGTATATAATTTTAGGGACCAGGCACTTTAGAATTTCTACAGCAACAGAAGAATTCACAAAGGACAACAAAGTAAACTAATAGTGTAAGCCCCAGGCAAAGAATCTTAAATATTTTCTACAACTCTTGTGGAAGGGAATGAGTAAGAAAGCATATTTTAAGTTCACAATAACACAGCACGAGTACAGGACAACAAGAAGAGTTTGAAGGGTTTAAAGGGTGAGCAATTTGAAGCAAAGGACCCTCAAAAAGGTGCAGAGTCTGGATAGACCTAGAAATGACCACAAGTCTTCTTATTTTCAGGTAGCTAGAAATAGTCTTGAACCCAATCCATTCTTCCAGAGGCTCTTCTATAATTTCTAGTAAAAGGAGACGTATGATTTTTCTGATCTTTGGGAACATAACTAATGCCTAATATGGTTGGCTAGAATTCCACTAGTCTGTAGCCTCTTCTTATACTGCTTAACACCTAGTAATCTGAAGTGACCGCATGCTACAAAGGGAGGCAATGACAGACTAACAGCAAATCTGGGAGAAAGGGATAATTGGCTGAGATGGAGAGAAAGGAAGAAAAGGGAAAGGCGTGGAAAGGATTAGATGAGGCCTGAATTTAATTATTACTGGAGCCCTGGAACACAGTCTGACTGGTCTTAAAATCCTCTTGCCAAAACTGACCTTTGCCTGATTTTGTTGTTTAAATTTGGATTGCTTTCTGATGAAAGGGCCATTTTTTGAAGTATAACTTCTGTCATATCTGGGTACCAGAAAAAGGAAGATTTTTTTACCTCTTGTATCACTGTACTCCACTCTTGCAAATTTTTGAAGACTTCAGCTGTGAGACTCAAAACAGCAACTTTTAATCCAGACTAACATTCAGTATTTTGGTAAAGGCTGAAGCCTTAACCATGCAGGCCTACGGATGGCATAGCCAGCAGCATCACATTCACATTTACTGGAAAATGTAACAGCTTGAGAGGTGGAATGTTGAAGATTTGAGCTCAACTCTGTTAGGAATTTCAGAAAACATCTGACCCATATTGCTTGAATCCTCTAGAGAGCAGAGGAATGAAGGTCAGCAGGGCTAAGACAGAATATATGTGTGTAAATGAGAGGGAGGGTAGACGAATGGTAAGGATGCAGGGAGTAGAGTTGGTAAAGGTGGATGAGTTTAAGTACTTGGGATCAACAGTTCAGAGTAATGGTGAATGTGGAAGAGAGGTGAAGAAGAGAGTACAGGCGGGGTGGAATGGGTGGAGAAGAGTGTCAGGAGTGATTTGCGACAGACGGGTACCAGTAAGAGTGAAAGGGAAGGTCTACAAGACAGTAGTGAGACCAGCTATGTTATATGGGTTGGAGACAGTGGCATTGACAAAAAGGCAGGAGTCAGAGCTGGATGTGGCAGAGTTAAAGATGTTAAGATTTGCACTCAGTGCGACTAGAATGGATAGGATTAGGAATCAGTATATTAGAGTCAGCTCATGTTGGACAGTTTGGAGACAAAGCAAGAGAGATGAGATTGTATTGGTTTGGACATGTGCTGAGGAGGGATGATGGTTATATTGGGAAAAAGATGTTAAGGATGGAGCTGCCAGGTAAGAGGAAAAGAGGAAGGCCTAAGATAAAGTTTATGGACGTGGTGAGAGGACATGCAGGCGACTGGTGTGACAGAGCAAGATGCAGAGGATAGGAAGAAATGGAAAGAGATTATCCACTGTGGCGACCCCTAACGGGAAAAGCCAGATTGATGATGATGAAGATGAAGATGAAGATGAAGATGAAGATGAAGATGAAGATGATGATGAAGATGAAGATGAAGATGATGATGATGATGATGATGATGATGATGATGATGATGATGATGATGAACTAAAAGGAATTAAATCATATGAGCTTGCCAATTTATATTCCTAAAATATAGGGTTGCAGATGTATAGACTTTTTTGCCAAACCCATCAAGGGCTCTGATCTCTTTATTAAGGAGAGAAATAGGAGCTGGAACGAATTAAGCTCCCTTCCCAAATCCAGATAGAACAGCAGGGTCAGTAACAGGGTTCTTATAAAAATATCTGTGTGAATCTTGAACTCTCTAATAAAACTGTCTGGCCTTTTTGGAGCTGCATCTTGAGAATCTACTAAACAGGCATGATATACGGCTCCAAACATTGACAAATAGCCACAGGTTTACCAACATCCATATGGGGAAGGTTGAAATCGATCCAGTGTGTCAAATATTTTTCTCACTTCCAACCTGAAACATTGTTTCACTTTATAGCTTCAAATGAAATTTCCTCATTAGGACATTCGGGGGAAGAGCATCTTCCATATCTGACTCATTCAGAAAGAGAAGGGATCTGAGAGAGATCATCTCAGCCTATGTCAGTGTGACCCACTTCATCTGTGGAATCCCTTTTTCTTCTAGCAGGAATTGGAGTACTATTTGTCCTGGCTATAAGGCTTGAATAGCCTTTAACAGCCCTTGAACTACACCAAACAAATCACCTTGAGAAGTTTTGAGAATACATTTCTCAGAAGAAATTTTCCTAGGAATAGACAGAGGTGACAGATGTTGCTTTCTATTGTCTTTTAAATGGGACATCCTTCTGAGGTTTAAGTGCTAAGGGTAGACCTCAATTCCACACACTGCAGTCTCTTCTTTTATGAGAACCTGGTGAACACTCCCTTCACATTGTATTATGATAACTTATGTTCAAGGGAACTAGACATTGGAAGGTTGAGAAAAAGAAGAGACAGCAGCATTGTCATAAGCAGTGGATGTGCCCTTATCCCAGAACATAATAGCCTCCATAGGGGCAATGCTAAAGGGCCTGCAGGATGCCAATGGATGGTCCAGGGGCTGTGTAAACACCTCACTTGGTTATCCCCATCTCAAAACTAGAGAAAGAAGTAGAACACCATTCACAGTCATCCACATCTTTAGATGCCTTTTCTACTTGCTTCTTTTTTGCTGGGGGAAGGAGAGGTGAAGGGGTAAGGCAGAGAAGGAGAAAGAGTTGCACATGCCAAAAACAACTGGTTGTTTTTCAAATAATGGCCACGGGTCCAAAGGTGACGTCTTGCCGGTTTCAGGAGTAAAAACCCAAACATTTCAGGACTTCCAAAGAAAAAAAAAATTTAAATTAGTGTGGTAGTTACAAGTAAGGGATTTATCTACCACAGTTGCATTTTTTTCTATAATAAATGAAAAAACTTCTAATGGGGTACTTCTGTCTAAGCTTCAAAGTCTGTAACTCACGGTACTGAAAAAAAATCAGTTTTCTGACACTGACAAATGTTTGTACATACAAATGTTATGAAACTGACATGGACACATGCTGATCTGACTCCAGCACACTGGCACACATTTAAGGCAGATGTATGTCTTGGCAGAGAAAGGATCCAAAACTAAAGCTTTACAGAGTTGGCTGGATAGAAAGGACCTTTGCAGGGAAACTCCTAGATGTTTTCAATGGATCACTGTTGCAGTGTTATTAAGATTTGCTCCATAAAAATTTGTTCTAGGAACAAAGTAGCTAGAATTGGGGTGTTTCCATGCTGCATAAGATCTCTGTACTCTTCCTTTGGGGCACTTGAAAGTGCAGTTGTGTCTACACTTACAATAACTGTCAATATTTGAGTAGATCAGTGTTACAGTACTGTTTCTTTGGTCTCCTGCCCTGTAGAAACCAGCCCGAGTAACAGTCTTTTCACCATCCCCCAGCAATTGGAGGTCCATGCAGCCAGACGTCCAGATGTCAGGGTATAAAATGGGCATCAGAAAGCACCTTCTTTTTTGTCAAGACGACAAAGTCCAAATGCTCTTGTGTAATAGCACAAATAGCACAACCTTCCCAACTGCCCAAGGAAAAACTGTAAGAAACCTGATTTAAAAATGGATGAGGAAGAAGGAAGGGGGTGATGATGATGGGGATGAGTCCATCCCAACCCAAAGAAAGGATACAAGAAGTTACACAGGGGACAGAGGGTGAGGAAAGGATACTGTAACACCATACCTCTCAACCTGGAAACGTCAAAAATCTGGGCAAGGCCCATGAAAAATAGGTACAAATCTGTATGCTGATTAACATAAAATTTGCATACATGATTACATAACCCCGCCCACTCAGATGGAATTGTGGAATACCAACTTTCAAACACAAACTGAAGAACAACCAAAATATGGCACCAGAGTTCCCCTGCAGCCATTACCTGGTTATTCCGCCCCATTTACCATAAACACTAATGTGTGTATATGCATACTTCTTTACTTCTACAATGATTATTTGAATTTTATTTTTACATTTTATAGTACAATGCACAAGCACTAATAGAGGTCTGCTAAACAAAGCAATATTGTCTCACAATGAAAACAGAAAGTTAGCATTAAAACTTCTCTGCCCTTGAAACTCACATTCATTGAAACAGCACTGAAACCCAAACAACATCCAAAGAAAATGCATCTGGCCAGTATTGGATAAATATTACCTTTGGGCTGTTTTCAAATCATAGGCCCCTTGCACACAAAACAAGATACATGTATGTGTTCTTTGATACACCTTCCTGACTTTATTAAATTATATTCCTTGTATAATACAACACACTTGCTAGACTTGGAGCGCATTTTAAATTTATTGTTTGAACATTTTTCCAGTAGACAATGAAACAAAATGCATGAACCAGTAAATGACAAAACTGCCCAATTCAGAACATTTCCATCATAAATGTCTACTTACACACACAGATATATATATATATATATATATATATATATATATATATATATATATATATATATATATATATATAAATAGAATGACATGGGCATCTTACATAGCTCCTCTCACTTATTTTCAATTTCATTCTTTTGGGGGGGGGGGCGCCAAAAGGACAGGGATACATTTTAAACATTGCTTGTATAATTTTGGAAAGTTGCTAGAATAAAATGCGTTACCGCCATGCATTTTACTGCCAAGTCTTGAACACAGGGCCCTGTGCACTACAGTCAGAGCAACATAGCATTATGCCAAATCAGCAGTTTCCTAAAAGATTCTCAACGTCTTAGCACAAAAAAAATGGACAAAGCCAATAATGGGGAATACAGCCCCAAAAGAGGGACACATTTCAAATACAGATCTTATAAACTTAAGAAGATTGCTAAAATAAAAGGTTTTGTGTTATTTATTTTCTGAAGAACATGAAGTCTGAAATTCAAATGCATGTCATTATTTAGTGAATTCAATCCTTCAGTGATTTGCCACGAAAATCCTGAAAACCACAGATTTTATGAGGAAAATAACAAAAATATTAAGAATAGAACAAATATATGAGGCAAAAACTCAAGTGGTGGTGGGTAGATTTGAGCCTCAGCAAGTCTAGCCACCAGGTATATTCACCTGGGGTATTTTACACACACACACACACACACACACACACACACACACACACACACACACACACACAGGTAATGGACAGTGCTGTGTACATGCAAACAAGACATGCAGTGCTACAATCCAGGCACTGAAGATTACACTATGCTCATAATACAGCCTAAACTAATGCCCACACTGTGCCAATAAAATTGACAGAAACATGATACCTTGCACGTATAGTGCTCTGCCTTAAACTACAGATCTTGTTTCTCTAGCTCTACACAGAACCAACATTTAATTTCCTGGTGACACAAAGCACCCAACCTATCCTAGTCTCCAAAAGTCAGGCTTAATATTGTGTACTACTTGGCATCTTGTATTCATAACAATCACAGATTTTAATTTAGAAATGACAGTTTAGTTCAGTGGCCAGATGGTTTAAAACTGGTTTCAGTAATCCATTAGTTCCTATTTATTTTGTATCACTGATGGTGATATGACTCTCTCCCTTGTTACAACTCCAGACAGATGCCAAAGGTCCACTGTAAGGGTCTGCACACACATACACACCTGCGCTGAAACAAGCAGTCCGTTCAGCAGTTTCAAGTTTAAAGTACCTGTGCTGACCAAAATAAATCAATTCTGAGTTTAATTAAAAATACACACACACACCTGCGCTGAAGCAAGCAGTCCATTCAGCAGTTTAAATAAAATACCCCACTGCGCTGACCTCCAAGTTTAAATAAAAATACCTTCAGCAGTTTAAGTAAAAAAAAAAACCTGTGCTGACCAAAATAAATCAATTCCATTCAGGCAACAGTTTAAATAAAATACCTTCAGCAGTCTAAATAAAATACCTTTCATTCCCATTCAGGCAACCGTTCAGCTGAAGCAACCAAAATAAATCAATTCTGTTAAGGCAACCGTTCAGCAGCTTAAATAAAATATCTCTGCTGAAGCAAGAAGCAAGCTGACCGTTCAGCAGTTTAAAATAAAATACCTCAACAACAATTCCATTCAGGAGAAGAGAAGCAAACAGTTTAAAATAAAAAAAGAGAAGCAAGCAGCTTAAAATACCTGCGCTGAAGCAAGCAATCCATTCAGCAGTTTCAATTCCATTCAGGAGAGTTCAGGATAAGATCACACACTGAAGCATTCCATTCAGTTTAAAATCAAATACCTCAGCACACATTAAATACCTCACCTCAACAATTCTGTTCGCTCACAGCACACAAGCAGAAGCTGTCCGTTCATTTTAAAATAAAATACCTCAACAAGAATGCTAAAAACAGAACATTACCACACACTGTAGTTCTGCAAATACCTCAACATATGCAGCTCCTGAATGCGCTGAAGCAAGCAGTCTACTCTGTTCAGTTCTACCACGCTTGCAGATCCAGTTCAAGCAGCAGTCCTTCCCGCTCAAGCTCTGCAGTATCGAGAAGATAAATAATTCCTTCCCGCTCGCTGATCAAACAGCCAGCCAACTGGAAATGTGTGCACGTGAGCCCTTGAGCTCAATTACGACAGGCTGGTAGGCAGACGGAGCTGATGTCATCGCACACGTGATGATGTCAGCTCAAAAAGCAAAAAAATTAAAAAAGGGAAAAATAAATCGGAAATTAAGGGGTGCCCCTGAGGGTAACATGGCACCGCATTACTTGGACCCCAAAACTCAGTAAAAACAGAGCAATCTGGTACAGTTGAGAGGTATGTACAACACTGATTTACTTGAACATCCACAATTATAACAAGTGTAGACACAAGTGTACTATGTTCATCATAGTCGATGTTGCACTACTGAGGGGGACTTCCAAGATGGCAGCACACTAACAGCTTAACTCTAGTTCTCCTAGTGTGAAAACAGAAACTCAGAGAAAGCCAGTAGACTTTTGTGTTTATGGGTAAATTTCAGTAACTGGCTAGTAAGTGTACTGCCTGGATGCCAGGAAAAAAAAATCCGCTACAAAAAGTCAGGAAGAAACACTGACTGGGAAAAGTTCTGCAGCTGTTCAGCAAAAAGCAAGGCAACCTCCAGAAACCTACAGGAAGATACAAGACAAATGCACACAGACCTGGTTAAAATAAGTGAAACACTGATGGAGTATATCTACACAAATAAAAAAAAACATGAAAAAGTGGAAGAAGCTTTAAACAGATGTCCAGATGAGGTGATAAAGCTGCAAAAATCAGAGAATGAAATGAAGAAAAGGCTGGCTGAATATGAGACTGTTCAGGAAGAGATGTTCTAAAAAATAATACAGTTAGAGGACATAGGGAAAACCCGAGACTTTCAGCTACACCAGAGAAGTTGGAAGAAACAGACTACATTAATTTTATGAAAGCGCAAATAAGCAACTGGACTGGTATTCCACAGTAGTTGTTAGTTGAAAGGGCACATTGTGTATGCTCCAAACCTGGCTACAAGAAAGCAACCTCGACCTTTAATAGCAAAGATGCAATTCTACCAGCAGAAGGAGTTGATTCTAACAAAACAGTGGTAGAAGAACAAAATACTAAAAGTAGGAGACAGCAGAGTGTTTGAGGAGAATGATTACTCATTGTACCCAGGCAGATGAGGAGCAAATTCATTCCACTATTCAGGGAATGTCGAGACACAGATGTGAGATTCAAACTGCTGTACCCAGTTGTCTTCAAGTTATTCTTCCCTGGAGGGACCAAATCACTCATTGATAAAAGTACATACTAAGGAGGAAATACAAAAGTCTGTCCAACAAAATGTGAGCTACGAAACAGAAGACAAGTCTGCTTCTTGTTCTTCTGGAAATAAAGACCACAGAGAGAGACTGTACTTGTGAAACCTTTTCCAATGTTTCAATGGAAAATGTTGGAGAGAATGAAGGGAGCATGAGAGTTGACTAGAAAAAGTGAAAGTATGTTGGAAATGAAGAACAGACAGGATTTGGGAGGCGTAGCTGAACAGTAATAAAACCAGTAGCGGTGTGGGATTACAATGCAATAATTATATTAATGAAATATGACAGAATGATAAAATCTGGAAATATTGGACTTTTTCAGAATTTGTTGGAATTGTGGGGGGACAAGTATATGCCCTACTTCATGTCATTAATATTAGGAAAACTGCTTTGGAAGGGGAAGAGAGGGGAGAAAGTTAACTATAAGTAAATAATTTTATTGTAAGCACTACTTTTTGTGATGTATAGTTTTCTTTGCATGCTATAATTTTTTCTTGGTTATTTTAAGTGTAATGGGGACTGTAAATAGGTGTCTGCTGTTTTTTTTTCCTTTCTCACTTTTCTCTTTCTTCTTGTTCAGTTTTAAGAAATGTGGGGACTGCAGTATAAAAAAAGGCTTGTTAAAAAGAGCATGACAAAAGAAAAATGAATGTGCTTTTTCTCACTCTTGCGTGGGCGAATGACTGGATTAAGGACCTTAGATTGATTTAGTAACAAGAAAGTAAGTAAATGAAAATATATTGAATATTATGAGGCTTATTTCTAGCAAATTAATGTATGCTTAGTAGAAATTCTATATCTGGCCCTCATGTCTCCATGAAAACAATATGATAAAGGAAATTAACAATCTGGTTCTCATATCTCCATAGAGACAATCTGATAAAGAGAAATTGGTTCCACTCTGGTATGGAGTGGTTGGCTGGGAGAAAAAAGAAAAGAGTAACTGGCTAGGAGATGATGTTCTGTGAAAGCATTCAGACGAAACCAGTTAGCAGTTAGGAGTAGCACAGGCTGCACCTTTATTTTAGGTTAACTAAAGTCCAAGTGTGTGGCTGTCAGTTCTGGGGCATTTGTTCCTACTAGGAGAGTAAAACTTCAATATTTGAAGATGTCCATAGTTCCATGTGTTAATATTAAATTGATATGTTTTGGGGGTATTGGGGTTTGTTTGTCTGAGGGCTTCAATAAAATAAAAAAATTGCAAAATGTGATATAGGTTCATATGGATATGACAAGAAACAACTATATAATGAAGTTCAACCTGCCAAATGGTGTAGTAACACAAAAGCTGGAACTATACATTTAACAAAACGGTGTTGTATATAAAAGGTGAGAATAATAGCTTTTTAATATAATGATGCATTATTTAATGCCTTTAAATGTCAATGGTCTCACAGATAAATACAAAAAAGAAAGAATAGTGAACTATATTAAAAATGTAGAGTGCAAATAGCTATGTTATAGGTGACACATTTGGAAAGAACTGAACATGTGGATTTGATAAAGAAATGTTTTCAGGATGGTTATTCAGCGGAACACCTGGAACAAAGGAAAAGAAGAGTACTTACATTAATGCCAAGAGGAGCTCCAATAGTGATAGAAGAGGATAAATAAGATAATGGCAGATTTGTAATGCTAAGAGGTTACTGGAAAGGGATGAGGATTATACTGGCATGCATTCCTACTCCACCTAAAACTGCTATAATGCATCTTTAGAAAATTCTCGGAGAAATAATAAGTTTTCAGCCAGGAATATTACCTAAAGGTGAGGACCAGAATTTGATTTGTACTAGTGATGATGTGTCTGGGGTCCCAGAAGGGGAAGTATAACACTGGAGAGATTTTTTAAGAAATTTATAAAAATATTTGGCATGGAAGATTTGAATTCAGTAATAGTAGTTTGAAGATATAAAAACTGGGCTAGGTTAGAATTTACATTTCACAGGAACATTTGCATTTAACTGAATGTCTTGATATACACCCAGTAACTATTTCAGTTCATGCACCAATAACAACTAAAATAACATAGGGCAATAAAATAAAAATGAGACACTGCAGCTTTCCCATCTATCTGTTGAAAAGAGAGGAATTTAAGGAATGGGTAGTAGGGACTGTTCAGGAGCTATTCAAGAGGATAGAAAATTACTTCTGAAAACGTACTAGGGAGTGGGATAAAATTAACGTAGAGTTTAGAAATATGGTGGAAATAAAAGAAAGGAAGGAAGCTATGGTTAAGCAGTAACAAGAATTATTTAGAGAGACTGACAAATGTTAAAGTATTGTGGAATAGGGAAAATCTCATAGAACAACTGCAGACTGCCAAGCAGAAAATTAAGGGATTATCTTACCTCAATAATATACACAAGTTTAGAGAGATTGCTTGTTAAGCAACTGGTTTTGATAACACTGAAGCACAACAACTTTTAGCCCAATGGCTCAGGCAACAGAAAGTAGAAAGGGTTGTCCCCAAGCTTAGGGAGCCTATAACACAGAAGCTAACAAGAGATCCTGTACAGGTATTAGAAATATTTTGGAAATTATTTGAAAGTCTGTATTAAGTAGAGAAATATGGAAAATCAAGAAAGGATACAAATGGAAATGTTTATGGAAGAATTAAATATGCCAAGGTTAGAGGTAGATGAGGCTCAATTACTAACAGGATAGGAGGAAATGAGATAAAAACTGTGATGTATATCCAATCTACAGGAAAGACCCCAGGAAAAGATAGCTTCCAAACTTTCACAGGAATACTATGAGGGGAAAAACCTAACCAAGATCTGGAAGGTCTTGTTTAACAGTATTTTAAGAGGAGTACCAACATCCTGGAAGAAAGCAGTTGTACCTGTAATACCTAAAAGGGGTAAAAATTCATCAGATTCAGCATCACACACCCATTTTAACACTAAATCATGATTAAAAAGTGTTTATGTCTGCATGGCTAAAATAATGGCAAAAGTAATTCCAAAATTGACACATATGGACCAATGTGGCTTTGTGGAGGGGAGGCAAACAACTGATAACATTAACAGAACACCGAGGATCCAGAGGGAAGCAAAATGCAAGAAAATACCATTGTTGTAACAAAAAATGAATACAATCAGCACTCATTTTGAAACAGTTTGTTTTGTCACGTTTCCTTTGCTTACCCTTAGCAAAAGCTACTAACAGTTCTGATCTTTTGGAGAAACTGGTCCTGTGCAGGTAATACCTCAGCTGCCTGTGAATGTCCAAAGAATATAGAATCCTTTGTTTTGTGAATCTGGGAAGAATACATGGAGATGGATAGCTTGATTCAAAGTCAATTCTGAAACCACCTTAGGTATACATGAGGAATTTGTTTTAAGGGCAATCCTGCCCCTGTTGAAGATAAAAATGATTCCTTGAACATTGGAGCTTGAAGCTCAAATACATGCCTGGCAGCCAGAGGTAAAAGTGAGAAGCAGCGTGATTTTTCATGTTAAAAGCCTGAGTGAGCCGACACTGCTGGTTCAAATGGTACAACAAGGAGTTTTTAAAGTCCAAATTTCAAGTTCCAGGGAAGGACAGGTTCCCTTCTAGGCGGTCTGAGGTAAATAATCCCTTTAAAAAAAACAGCTTCAAGTGTGGGTGAGAGTAAATTGGGGGCAGACATGGGAGGCAGGCTAAAATAGCAGAAGCATGAACCATGAAGCTGGAGTAGGATAAGCCTTTTTTGAATAGGTATGAGAGATACTACAAGTATTTGAGATGTGGCTGCTTGTGAAGATGGAATATCTTTTGCAGGCACCAGAAAAAAAAATTACATTTAGCTAAATGAGACTTCCTAGTGTTTGGTTTTCTGTCCTCTTTCAGAATGGATATAACACCTGGTGCATAATGCAGAGAGGCCTATGTCCAAAATCCAGTCCTCCAAGCTGTGAGCTTGTGGGTTGTCGGGTTTGGGCAACTTATAGACCCTTTATTCTGGGTAAGAACGTCCATGATTAGTGACAGAGTTTTGGTCTTCCTCCTACTGAGTGACAGGATGAGGAGGAAGAACAAGTGTTGCCTTGGCCAGAAAAGGTAATTAGGATATTTATTTGGGCCTGTCTGACCCCACTTTTAGACTTACCATGGGGATAAGGGGTATCAGTGAAAAGGCATACATTAAGAGGTCTGTCCATTTGAAGGAAAAACTGCCTGCTCTCCATAGTGCTGTTTACCTGGTTTTGGAGCTGTTTATTCTCTGAAGAAAAAGATGTTCATGTCCAGAATCCCCCAACGGTGAAGGAAATTCAGAAAGATCTCCCTTTTAAAGCATCCACTCATTAGGGTCTACGGGAGTACGGCTCAAAGAATCTAAGGAGACTGTCCTCCTCCAAGAAGTAGGATGCTTTTGTTGTCACCATGATTTGCTGTGCCAATATACAACTATTTACAGCCAGTCTGAATAGGGATAAAACTGTGTGCCCTCCTTATGTACCACATAATTGTGGCACTGTCTGTACAAACAGATTCCCAGAGTCAGCCTATCCCCCAAGGCCTTCACAGAAAAAAAAAACTGCCAGCATGTCTTTATAATTTATAAGCTGTTTTGCCTGCTACCTGTACCACATTCATTGGCCTCTAAGGCTATTCTAAGTGCACCTCCCAGGCTCTGTTTGAGCTGTTTGTAGTTAGAGTGTAAGCTGTCTCTAGAAAAGAGCTCCTGGGATGGCACTCTCACTCTCCCACCACAAGAGGTCCTTTTTAGGCATGGTAATAGATAGAACACGGTTTCTACAGGCTAAAAGTGCTGCACCCAAATGTTATTTAGAAACAACTGCAGTTACCCCATGTAAAGCTTTGCCTTGCTGAAACATTGTGTCTGAACTGAAGGTCTCTGAGGAATTTTGACAGAAACGCTACTTCTCCTGAAAATTGAACCCTTTCTGGTGCACAGAATCTATGACTGCCCCCAGGACGATAATTGTTGTGCTAGGTTATAGTTGTGACTTCTGGAGGTTGAGGGTTAGGTCTACCTTCTGAAAGCAATCCATGACGATTTGCATGGCTGTCTGAAGTTCTAGGCGAGACTTTGCCTGAATCAGACAGTTGTCAAGGTACAGATAAATATGGACATCTACTGTCCTGCAGTAAGCAATGATTGATGCCAGACATTTGGTGAAAACGCGGAGTGGTAGACAAGCCAAATAGTAAGGCACAAAGTTGGTAATTTAACTCCCCCACCTGAAAGTATAGGTACCTCACACAAAGATAGGCATCCTTTAGGCCTAGAGTCACCATCCATGTCATTCGAAAGATAAAGGGGGGTGACTTTTGTCAGGTTAACCTCGAATTTGGAAACATGACGGAATTTACTTGATCTTAAAAGCTCTAGGATAGGCCTCAAAGTTCCTTCTTTTCAACGCATGAGCAAAAAGTCTTGAGCAGAACCCTGGGCTCCCCTTTTTAGGCACACCTTTTCAATAGACCCTGGAGTAGCAGATCCTTTAGAATGTGAGGCAACTTATCTTGAATTTTTGGGGGAGGCAGACTCCGTAGAAAGGGGGGAAGTTTTCCAAAAACTGAATATAGCCAAGCTCAATGCTTCCCACTCCCACTTCTATTTATCTAGCAACTGTATTTCGCCTGCTTGCTGATACATTGTTACTGTTTTTCTGCATTTATTCTGTTTTTGCACTTGTTTCTCAATTTGTTACTTTTAAAATCTGTAACTGTTGCAAATTGTTTGTGTAGGCTGTGATAGCCGATTTATAGCATTTATAAGTGTTTACTGTATCTGTTTCTGCTTGTTTTCTGAAAAAAAAAAAAAAAAAAAATATATCTCTTGTTTTCCCGCCTTACTAAGCTAGAATAGTCCAGTTTCAGAGCTTGCTGATCCCTGGGCTTTGTTTGCAGTTCCTGTTACTGAATCTTTACCTAATTTGGAACAGAGGAAGTTCCCTTGCTTACCAGTGGGAGTGGGAAGCATTGAGCTGCCTGTTGGTCCAGTTTTGTGAGGTTTCAGCCAGCAACTTGTAGTTTATTGGTCGTTTTGGGCCAGTTCCTAGCTTCTTTCAGCCCCCTGATATAAAAAACGCTAAACGCGCGTTTTTGGCTTGTACCTACTCAGCACAGATCCTCGTGGTGGCCAGCAGAGTAATCCAAGCTTCAGAGAGCTAAAAAAGCGACTTTACCTGATTTAAGTATAATTTTTGTGGCTTTCCACTTCTATTTATCTAGCAACTGTATTTCGCCTGCTTGCTGACACATTGTTACTGTTTTTCTGCATTTATTCTGTTTTTGCACTTGTTTCTCAATTTGTTACTTTTAAAATCTGTAACTGTTGCAAATTGTTTGTGTAGGCTGTGATAGCCGATTTATAAGTGTTTACTGTATCTGTTTCTGCTTGTTTTCTGAAAAAAAAAAAAAAAAAAAATATCTCTTGTTTTCCCGCCTTACTAAGCTAGAATAGTCCAATTTCAGAGCTTGCTGATCCCTGGGCTTTGTTTGCAGTTCCTGTTACTGAATCTTTACCTAATTTGGAACAGAGGAAGTTCCCTTGCTTACCAGTGGGAGTGGGAAGCATTGAGCTGCCTGTTGGTTCAGTTTTGTGAGGTTTCAGCCAGCAACTTGTAGTTTATTGGTCGTTTTGGGCCAGTTCCTAGCTTCTTTCAGCCCCCTGATATAAAAAACGCTAAACGCGTTTGCGGTTTAGCCTTGATTATGAGCTGCTACCGTTGCACACTAGGGCAGCGGTTAAGCAGATTTAAACTATTTGGGCTACCTAAATTCCACTCTTCAAATTTTCCCTTAAAGCTACCTTCCTCGAACTATACTACTGATCTAATCAGCGTATACTATAACTAAAAAGATCATCTCTACTTGACTCCAAGTAGACTATTCTCTATCTGTTAAGCCTAGCACTTGCTCCTACAGTACTTATTACCTTGATACGGTGCTCTTGTCATAGATAGTACCCCAAAAAGGCAAACCCCCATTTCTCGGTCATCCACGTCCCCCGGAATCTTCTTTAAAGTTTTTTTTTTTGTCTATTCCTTCTAGCATGTCGAGGGATCAGTTGCTAGTGTCCTCTCCTGCTCAGCTGGTGAACCTGGGAATATTGAGGCAATGTTACAATTGCCTCATGTACACAGACAACCCTCTCCTCCTCCCACAAAACACAAATACATGCGAGAGATGCAACTATACAGCCAAACTGGAGGCTGAGCTCTCAACATAGGACTGGCAAGACCAGTCAGGAGGAGAAGGTTACCACACACACTATAGACCCAGTCTCACATAGTACCATCACAACCTCAAATCATACACATAAACACACAAAGACATACTCGGAGGCTCTGATCAAAAATCTACCAAAACAGCAGAGGCCACCAAAGCAGACACCCAAACAACCACCACCTCAGAACACATCACCTGCAACACATAGACCTCACAGTCAGAGTGTCAAACAGTCACAGCCCTTAAGGCCAAACAAAATGCCAGACACACTAGTCATTGGTGACTCCATAGTCAGACACACTGGCGTCCCGCTCACCAGACTGAGTAAGGAGAAGGTCACAGTAAGCTGCCTGTCGGGCGCTAGAATCCGTCACATAACGCAAGCACTCAGGTCTCTCAACAGCAGGTACAAATACGACTCAGTCATTGTCCACGCTGGTGTAAACGACCTGAGACGTACCTCCTTGGACTACATGAAAAGAGACATCGAGGAGCTCTCTGATTATGTAGCCCAGGCAGGTATGACCCTGACCTTGAGCAGTATCCTACCTTCACCAAGAATGATGCCACAATACAGAGATAAGATGATCAGCTTTAACAATTGGCTTAAACACTGGTGTCATTCAAAGGGGATCCAGTGTCTGTCTGCCTGGGATGACATGCTGGACAAGCCACGCTGCCGCAAGGGGCGGCTTGCACCTGTCACCCTGGGATTCCGGATATTGGCAAAGGCTCTTGCCACCCCATAGTGCCTTTTTAGGCAAGGCTCAAATTCTAAACCTACCACCCTAGAACAGAAAAAGGAAATAAACTAAGGGTAATGCTGCTCAATGCCAGAAGTCTGAATCTCAAAATGCACGCACTCGAGGCCCTTCTCAGTATGGAGAACATCGATGTCTGTGCTGTGACAGAAACCTGGTTCAAGGCTCCTGAGAGCACCCCAGCACTATCAGGTTTTACCTCATATCATGCGTTCCGGCCCCAAAATCCGGACAATACCAAGAAAGGAGGGGTGTATCCATATTCATCAAGGACTCCCACACCTCAAGACTGGTTGCGCACGATGCATCGGAGACCATCCAGGTGCAATTAACCATAGGCAAGACTGCTCTGCAAATTGTAGCATGTTACAGGCCACCCTCACAAACTCAGGAACCTCACATGGCCTTCCTGAAAACACTAGAGGGATAAATGTATCACCAAACACCATCATACTAGGTGACTTCAACTACCCTAATATAGACTGGGAACACTACTCAAGCCCAAACACCCTAGCCCAAAAGTTCCTGGAATTCATAAACTCAAATGCCATGGAACAACTAGTTACCATCCCCACAAGAGGAGATAACATACTTGACCTCATCATCACGAACATGGGAGCACAATGTTCAACACCGGAAGTATACCCCTCACTGGTGAGATCAGATCACAAACTAATCGCGCTGGAGGTCCTCATCCCACCCCCACCTGAAATAAAAAAGACCACAGTAAAGAACTTCTCGAAAGCCGACTATACACTTCTAAAGACTAGTGTGGTCTCCTTTAAGGCCCCCGAGCAGGCGGAAAACAGTACACATGCCGCTGAATCACTTACAAATGCCTTCTACCAGCACCTGCAGGACTGCATGGATAAGGCAATCCCAAGCAAAACAAAGACTCTCTGTACCAAAGGCAAGCGTCCAGTCTGGTGGACCCCAGCCATAAACAAACTCTACAACAAAAGGAGGAAGCTACTACAAGATAGAGCAAAATCCTTAAAAGGTAAGACACCCTTGATCACTATAAGTAAAAAACTAAGAGCTCTCATAAAATCATCCAAAGCAAATTTTGAGAGAAAAATAGCTAAAGACTCAAAAGACAATCATAAGGCCTTCTTTAGCTATGTTAGAAACCTGGGAGGAAACTCCCAGATATGCTCAGAACTAGTTCAAAATGATGTGAAGATTACTGATCCTACGGACATTGCCAACATACTGGCTGACAGGTTCAGTGCAAACTTCTCCCCCACTCCCCCCCAAAAGGAGAGATATCTATACCAAATGATTGCAGCCCCCTAAACATCTCCAAAGCCCAAGTGAGAACTGCTCTCTCCAAAGCAAAAAACACAGCATCCATGGGACCTGATGGTGTCCCCGGCTGTGTGCTCCACGAACTCAATGAGGAATTAAACCCACAGCTAGGACAGCTGTTTAATCAGAGCCTTACCTCTGGATACGTGCCAGGAGTGGCGCACTGCAACTGTGGTCCCACTTCACAAAGGCGGTGCCTCCACCGACCCTGGAAATTACCGGCGCATTAGCTTGACAAGCCTTATCTGCAAAGCCATGGAGAGGATCATAATGGACCTCATAAATAAAGACATAGGGAATTTGCAGACTTTGGATCCAACCCAGTTTGGCTTTGTCAAAGGCAGATCATGCCTTCTAAACTTGGTTGACTTTTGAAACAGTCACCAAAGCCATTGATGAGGGAAAGGCAGTCCATACAGCCTACCTCGATCTGGCGAAGGCCTTCGATACAATACCCCACTCGGGTATCATTGAAAAACTCATCAGCTTAAATATTAACCCATACATCACAAGATGGGTTGCAAACTGGCTGAGTGACAGAACCCACAGGGTCAGAGTTGCTGGCGCCATGTCAGACTCAAAGCCTGTCACAAGTGGTGTCCCACAGGGCTCAGTCCTAGGCCCACTCTTGTTTGGCATCTACTTCTCAGTACAAGCAAACACAGGAGGGTTATGGCTGACAAAGTTTGCAGATGACTGCAAACTGGGCCATAGTAGAAAACACATCTGACACAGATATCCTTCAGAAGGGTCTCACAGAAGCGGATAACTGGTGCCAGAGCCATGGCCTAAAGTTAAATGCCAAAAATGCATAGTCATACCCTTGGGAAAAACAAGGTTACCCCTAGCTACCAAATAGGTGGCAATCCACTGAGCACAGAAGAAGTTATCAGGGACCTGGGGACCCAGGTTGATAGTAGTCTGTCATTCGACACCCATGTAGCTAAAGTAGTTAGGAAGACCTTCTACATTGCCCACCTTATCATGAAGGGATTCTCATCTAGATCAAGGGAGGTCATTGTCTCCCTCTACTCATCACTCATCAGACCAATGATTGAGTACAATGCCCCATTCGAATGTATCTGACCCGACACTTGCAGCAGCTGGAGAGGCCACAAAAGTTCCTCACCAAAAGGATAAAGGGTCTCAAAAATCTGTCCTATGCTGCCCGACTGAAAGAACTCCAGCTCTATTCAGTCGCTACCACTTGCTCAGAGGTGACCTTTGCCTAACATACAAGGCCATGTCAAACCCAGATTTGATGAATATGCTTCACCTCAAAAATCTAGATCCGTCAGAGCCACAAGGGCGGGAGACTTAAACCTCGACATGGCTATTAATAGGGCGTGCTGGAGGGATAGATTCATCACCCAAAGACTCCCTATGCTGTGGAACAAAATCCCGGTATATGTGAGGCAGAGCACCTCGCTGGCCTTGTTCAAGAGAAATCTTGACCAATGGATGGGAGATCGCAGATATACCCCAGGGATTACCTCAGTGTCACTGCTCGACAGAGGCACAGCAAAATAATGGGTATAGTTCCCCATACTAAAGGGGTGGCGTAAGCCACAAAACTATGGGCTAGGCTTGTAAATGCCCTTGGGCAGATAGCCTAGTATGAACCTATGAACCTATGAACCTAATAGATATTTCTCCTGAGACAAGTGGTAGATAGCAGATAGTTGCCCTGCTTGGGGGGTGGATTGGGTTGGTATTTGGGGGAAGGGGTGAGGTACTGAATATACTCCCAGCTGCTCCATGGATGGGGCAAGATCCTTAGATTCCACAGGTTTTGAACATTGTTCTGTTTGCCACCTTCACTCCAGCCTTGGTCCTTCCTCTTTAGTCTGTCTAGTCCTGTCATGTTTACACAGAACAGGCCAAAATTTAGAGGGCCAACTCCTGTTATATCTAGGAATGGGAGATGTGTAGAATTCTTTGACCGGTTTCATTTTTTTTTCCCTTTCTTATTCTGTTTATCAAATACCTTCTCAAACGAAGGTCCAAAGCAGCATCAAAATGTTCGGATCTGACCTGGTCAGAGAGAGAGACAGAGAGAGAGAGAATGGGTTCGCAGTCAGGCATGTCTCCAAGTAACAGACACCATAGCAGCCACCCTGCATGATGCATCAAGAGCATCACAGTCACATTTCAGTGCGTGTTTGGACATTTGGAGGGGGATATTACATAGGTCCTGGATGTTCCTCTGAAGGCTCTTTTCTTGCATATCCTCTGCCTAGGACATAATTTGTTCCTGTAATGAAACAAGGTATTTCAGCATATAAAACTATTGAAAGACCTCATGGCCAGGGTGGCTGGAGCACAAGTATTTTTACTGCAATGTTGCAGCAATCTCTTTTTCCTGGTATTTGGTAGGAGATTCTTGGATGCACACCCAGAAGCTTCTTTAGGAGATTCTGTAGCTCTGCCACTAGGTTTTTATAAAGGTGATTACTTATATAAAGGTGCCAGAATCTTAAACAGCCTTCTTAGCAGGAGAGGGGTGGGGTGCTGTAGTCAGAGTGCAGAGTATGTCCTGAAATGCATTATCCAAGAGTACATGAATTGGAGGAACTGTCAAATGCCGAGGAGTGGGAAGTTTCAAAATCTCTCTAAAGGAAGTCTGGCATTAACAGAATTCCCTATACTCCTGTGAAGGATGTCCAGAAGGATAAATCCTCAGGAGCTGAAGCTGAAGACATTGAGTCATAAGACTCAAAAATCTTAAAAGGTCTGTGGGGGAAGATGTTCAACGTATGTCAATTCCTACTCACCTTCCAATTCCAAGGAATCAGAATCTCCTGGGGGGGGGGGGGGGGGTTGTCCCCTTCCCTTTTCCCAGGAAAAGTTTCTGGCACAGGATCCTTTTGTAGGGTAGGAAGTTTCTGACACATGATCCTTTTGCAGTGTAGGCTGCCTGATTTTTAAGAAATCCATGAAGTCTTGAGTCAGCCTAAGTCCTGTAAAGAGACCTGAGAAGAGGCAGTAGACTGAGGCAGCAGTGACTGGGGCAAACCTGAAGGCTTTTTAGCTTTGGTAGCCCAGGGTGTAGGGGAAGTGAAGGCCTCAATGTCATGGACAGGAGGTCACAACCTCAATCTAGTTCCTTGGGATTTCAACCCCAACAACCACCAAAAGGTATACTGCCCTCACCCTCTGTCACTAGAATGCAGCTTCAGACCCAACAGACATCAGCCTAGTGTCAAACTGCAAATAAGGGGCCTTAGTTGTGGCAGCCACTGCAAGAGTCACACCAGAAGACCCCAAACTAGAAGTCAGACCAGAGAGATGTAAATGCACCTCACACGCCTCAGCAACATCACTTTGGGTCAACTGCCTGAACAAAACTTTCTCCAAATAACCCGACATCCATGTACATTTATTCTTACACCTCTTTAGAAGGACAGCATGGGAATCAGTGGATGTAGAGGCATGCAATGGGTCTGCCTTACTAAAATCCTTGTGTAGCTGAAGGAAAGTACAGTTTTGTACCTACCATAAATGTAGATGTTCGAGTGCTAATACAGCTGCAGTAATCACAGATGGGTTCTCTGCCATCAGGCAGTCCCTCGGTCGGCCGAATTCCAAAGTCTTGGTCCGGCGTCGGTTGTTGTCACTTTCTCTTCTGATGTCAGTGAGGCCAGAATATATAAGACACAGCCGACGTCATGTTCTTCAGTCTTTCTTGCCCCAGATGTCAGGTGCCCCCAGAAGGAAGGCAATACATAAACTATGCTTATATGAATACATACAAGTAATGCAATATAATCCAAAATAAGTGGTTGCAAGCAAATAAACCAAAGAAGGATAACCCAGTCAGGTTGTATGAAGGGGTTGTTGGGCCCTATGCCTTTACCAAGTGGGGAAGGAGGGAGGGAAACCTGTACTGCAGCTGTATTAGCACTCGAACATCTACATTTATGGTAGGTACAAAACTGTACTATGTTCATCGTGCATACAGCTGCAGTAATCACAGATGGGTAGAGACCCAAAGCTACGCACAGGGTGGTAGGTACTAGGAGGAACTGGGTTGAGCCAGAATGCCCTGCAAAACAGCAGTGGCAAAGCCTGCTCTTGTTCTGGAATATAAAGGCAGGTGGTAGTGTTTTGTGAAGGTATGTACAGAACTCCAAGTGGCTGCCTCCAAAATATCTTTGGTAGGAACTCCTCTGAGGAAGGCTGTAGAGGTAGCTGTGGCCCTGGTGGAGTGAGATCTGATACCTGTAGGAACAGATTTCCCATGACAGGAATAACAAAAACGTATGCAGTGGCCTATCGACTTTGAAATAGTCTGCTTGGAAACTGGCTTCCCTTGAGCCCCTACAGCATAGGACACAAAGAGTTGTTCTGTTTTCCTGAAGGACTTTGTTCTGTCCAAATAGTAACGTAGCTGCCTATGGATGTCTAAAAAATGTAGTAGCCTTTCCCCTTTGTTTTGAGGATTGGGGTAAAAGGTAGGAAGGTGTATGGCTTGATTTAAAGCTACCCTGGATACCACTTTAGGCATAAATGATGGGTTGGTACGAAGGGCAACCCTGTCCTGATGGAAAATGAGGAAGGGCTGCACCGCCATGAGGGCCTGTAGTTCCGAAACTCTACGAGCTGAAGTGATAGCCAGAAGGAAGGCAGTTTTCCAGGACAAATATTGCAAATCTGTTGAGGCAGCTGGTTCAAAAGGAGGCAATGTTAACTTTTCTAGTATGTAATTAAGATCCCAGGCTGGTATTGGTTGTCTCCTTGGTGGTCTTATATTCTTAGCCCCTCTGAGGAACTGTCGTAAGAGTGGATGAGAAAATAAAGGAGGATCCGTGTTGAATTCTGCAGAAATGGCTGAGGCATGGATTTTTATGGAAGAAAATGAAAGTCCACTGTTCAGCAGCTCGAATAGATACTGTAATACCTGAGGCAAGTTCAGTTTTGTAGGGTCCTGGCCTTTTTTCTCATTCCAAGAACAAAACCGCTTCCATTTTGCGGAGTAAGCTTTTCTAGCAGATGGCCTTCTGGCCTCCAAAATGACATCCTGCACCTCCTTGGAGAGTAGGGTCTGTTGTGGTGTTAAGGGATTTTCCATGCAGCGAGATTGAGTGTTTTCAGCTGACTGTGAAGAGTTTTGTAGCTGTGCTGAGTCAGCAGGAGAGGCATTAGAGGCAGTGACCAGGGGGGAGTATGTGTTAGGCTCCTCAGCAGTGGGTACCAGTGTTGCCTTGGCCAATCTGGAGCAATCAGTATCATCTTCGGTCTGTCTGCTCTTGCTTTCAAAAGCACCTTGGGCAGAAGAGGCAGAGGTGGAAATGCGTAAACTGTCCATGCTGTCCAACTGAATGAAAGGGCGTCCACTCTCCAGGCCTTTGGATGGAAGGTCCTCGTGCAAACATTTTTCCAATTGATGATTCCTGTGGGAGGCAAAAAGATCTATGTCTGGCCTCCCCCACGCTTGGATTATTTCTGTAAACACCTGAGGATGCAACTTCCATTCGTGTGGATCTGTCATATTTCTGCTTAAATTGTCTGCCAGCGTGTTTTCCAATCCTGGCAGGTACTGTGCTTGAAGTTCGATTTGCCATTCCAGAGCCAACTGCTTAAATTGTCTGCCAGCGTGTTTTCCAATCCTGGCAGGTACTGTGCTTGAAGTTCGATTTGCCATTCCAGAGCCAAGTTCCAAAGAGTCATGGCTAGTCTGCACAAGGGGTATGAATGTGTTCCTCCTTGTTTATGTACCACATTACTGTGGTGTTGTCTGTTCTTATTAGTAATTGTCCTGGATGCAGGAAGTCCTTGAAAGCTGTAATTGCATTTATTACTGCTAGCATTTCTTTTTGATTGATGTGAAGGTGCTTTTCCTTTTGGGACCATTTGCCTGGATGCACCTGTCCGTCATGTGCGCCCCCCATGCGTAATCCGAGGCGTCTGTTGTGATAACTTGCTTTGCTTGAGGCTTGCAGAATGGGAGGCCTGTGTTTGCTTGACATGCTTGGGCCCACCATAGAAATTCCTTTTGCAAACATGGGATTATTGGTATTATTGTTTCCAAACTGTGACTGTGCTGAGACCATAGGTTTTTTAGGTATCATTGAAGTTTCCTCATATGCAGCTTTGCACATGGGATTAAAAGAATGCAAGATGCCATGAATCTCAGAGCCTGCAGGATTTTCCTTGCAGTAAGCCTGGTACTTTTTTCTAGTATTTTGAAGTACTGAGATAGTTGCCCCTGTATTTCTGGCGTAAGGTAGGCCATCTGGGTGTTTGTGTCCAAGTTGGCACCCAGGAAAATTATTTTCTGAGATGGTGTTAGCCTTAATTTCTCTTGGTTGATTGTGTATCCCAGAGCATGCATTAACCGTGTCACATATGCCAGATGTTCCAGAAGTATGTTCTTGCTGTCCGCTTGGATCAGGCAGTCGTCCAAATAAGGGTAAATTTGTATCCTTTGAAGTCTGCAGTAGGCAATCACTGATGCCAGGCACTTTGTAAATACTCTGGGCGCAGTAGATAAGCCAAAGGGCAATGCAGAGAATTGATAGTGGATTGAACCTGCAAGAAATCTGAGGTATCTTCTGCAGCTTTGTCTGATTGGGACATGCAGGTATGCCTCCTTGAGGTCCAATGTTACCAGCCAAAACCCCTTGCCCAGCATGGGAAGAAGTTGCTGTAATGTGAGCATCTTGAATTTTGGTGCAGTAGAAATGTGTTTAGGATGGATAAGTCCAAAATGGGTCTCCAGTCGGTTCCTTTCCTTGGTACCAGAAAAAGTCTTGAATAGAAACCTTGACCTTGTTCGTGAGTAGGTACCTCTTGAATAGCTCTCATGCGTATGAGCTTTGAAATTTGTAGTTGTGCCTCTGCCCTTTGATTCAGTGGCAGGTTTGGCATGCCTCTCATTTTTGGAAGAGTGTGAAATTGAAATTTGTAGCCTCTGTTTATAATGTCCAGGATCCATTTGTCTGTTGTGACAATATGCCAATTGCCTGCAAATAATGCTAGCTTTCCTCCCAAAGGTGCTCTCAGCTGAGACATGCTTGGCATGGAAATGAGGGAGTCATTGGGTTTGCTTCCTGTATTGTTGTGCACTGTCCTCGCCACCTCTTGGTGCTGGAGTTTGCCATTGTCGGCCTCTGTATGATCCTTGTGATTGCCCTCTGCCCCTTGTGCGCCTTTATCTACCTCTTTGGGGCTTGTCAGTGGCTGGAAAGGACCAGTTTTTTGGAGGCCAATTTCTGCTAAAACGTGGAGGTTGGACCTGTAAAAAGGCTTTGACAGTTTGCATAGATTTGGCTTTTTCCTCCATTTTCCGTAGTATCTCCTCAGCATTAGTACCAAACAGCACATCCTTTTGTAAAGGAGCATCTAGAAGTTTAGCTTTCACATGATCAGGCAAGTTTTGTTCTCTAAGCCAGGCATGTCTGCGAATGACTGATCCTGTAGCAGCCGCTCTACTTGAGGCCTCTAGGGCATCATAACCACATTGTAAAGTATGTTTACCCACTTGCTCTGCACTATGCATCATATCCTGTAACTCCCTCAAATCTGGTTGTTCAGGTTGAGACATTTTACTCCTTAATTATGATAACAGGAACTGTTGATATTTAAGCATATGAAACTGACAATTTACGGCCCTCATGGCTAGGGTGGCCGAGGTATATACCTTTTTTCCCCACCTTTCTAAAGATCTTGACTCTCTTTCTGCAGGAAGAGGGTTCTTGGCAGTGGAGGCCTTCAATCCCTTGGGGCCTTGTGAAATGGTTTCAGGGTCAGCATTATGGCTTTTGAAGAGAAATTGGTGAGAGTTAGGTACTCTGTAGTACCTATCAGGTTTGACTGGTGCAGGAGGCAGAGAATCCGGGTTAAGGCAAGCCTCCGAATAAACATCATCAAGTATGTCCAAAACAGGGGGTATCGCCAGAGGTCTGTGTTGAGGTAACAAAAGAAATTCCCTAAGTCTTTTCTTAGAATCTGAAAAGTCTTGGCCTTCCCAATGGAAGTGTTCCCTCAGGGTGTGCAAGGTTTCCCCAAAGGAAAAATCCTCAGGAGGGGATACAGAAGGGATGGACTGCTCTGCATCCGAATCCTCAAAAGGGGAGTAAGAGTGTTCCTCTACATCAGCATGTTCTGATAAAATGGATCCCTGATCAGAAGAGGAGAATCTTCCTCCACTCTGGGCCTCTTGTCTGGAGGGGGTTGAGAACCTCTGATAAGAGTAATTAAATCCTCAGCCATTTTAAGCATCTGTTTTTTAGGCATGGGACCTGGGGATGGGCCCTGTGCAACAGGCCTCTTGGGATGCCTGGCTGCTTTGGATTTAGTAAAGGCCTTAATAGAAAAAGAAGATGAGGGTCTAAAGACACCATGAGTGGAGGTGGACCTGTCCACATTAGTAGGCTCAACATTAGCAAAGGCTTCGGTGGTTGTAGTCTGGGAAAGGGCCGAGGTCCCAGCGGTCTCGGGTACAGAGGACACCGCCAAAGGAGTGTCGTCGGTAGTCAGGGACTGCAAAGGCGTCTCGCTGAGAACCGGACCACGTGTAGCCTGTTTTAGGGTGGTGTCGGCGGGGACCGCGGGCCTCGCATGTCGGTCCTTCTCCTTGCGTTTTTTGGACAAAACGGTAGTCGGAGTGTCCGACGACATCTTATAATCGAAAGCTTTACCAAAATAGTGTTGGGCGAACTCCACCCGACGCTTAATAGTGAGTTTATTGAAGGTAGCGCAAAAGCGACAGCCCGAGACGTCGTGGTCTGGGCCTAAACAAGGTATGCAGAGGGAATGGAAATCCTTATGTGGTATTTGCTTCCCACAAGAAATACAATTATTAACTTTTTCTGACATCGGTCTGAGGCAAGAAAAGGTTCCCCAACGGGGTACTTAGCTTTAATGAAGGCTTCGGTTTCCAAAATTTTCGTAATTCAGGAGCTGGCCGACCGGCACTTGCGAACTGCTTCTGCTTCGGGCACCGCACGGCAAAAAAGACAGAAGAACATGACGTCGGCTGTGTCTTATATACTCTGGCCTCACTGACGTCAAAAGAGAAAGCGACAACAACCGACGCCGGACCAAGACTTTGGAATTCGGCCGACCGAGGGACCGCCTGACGGCAGAGAACCCATCTGTGATTACAGCTGTATGCACGATGAACATCTTGGCCCTGCCCTTAACGGTCTTTGAAATTAACCTCACACTTTACTGACAATTAGCAATATTGTGCTGAAGGCCTGGACAAAATAAACAATGTGAGCGAAAACGTATATGGGGAATCTGCATCCCACAAGAAAAATTATTAACTTTCCTGAACATTAACAAGAAAAAAAAAGTTTTGAACAGGGTCCTTATCTGAAGGCATCTGTAAAGTACAGTTGTGCAAGTCCTACCTACCTGTAACAGTACATGGCCAAATTCCTCAATGCCTAAGTAGCATTTTAGGTTATCTGCCAAGGTAACCCAGTACTGGTCAGCTTTCAAAAAGCTCAGACTCCCTTTCTTCCTATGAGAACTGATTGGAAGAGTAGCCTTCAACTATTGCAGAGAGCGACAGGGTTCAAGGGTTTTTCATTTCCACAAAGGACAGCAAAGTACCTGAAGCCAAAAATATCTACCAAGATTAAATTCACAGCCAATCACACCACCACATAAAAAACAAATCCGACAACAACCACCAAATCAAAGAGGTTGAAACCTACCTAAACAATGGCAATCTGGAGGATGGCAGGTGGTGCTGCCACAGACAGTGTGGAATTCGAACATCTACTGTTACAGGTAAGTAGGACTTACGCAAGTGTAATATGTTCATCATTCCCACTACTTTAGTAGCAGTTTTGAGTAGATTCCCAAATCTTCCCCTACCTAGGAGGTGAAAGGACACGGATCCAGGAGCCTCTGGAGAATGGACCTAGCAAAGGACCCCGTTTGTAGTGCTTTGTGACGGTATGAACAGACAAGCAGGTTGCTACCACTAGAATGCCTCCAGAGTCCACTTCTTTCCAATATACCATTGAAAGGGTTAAGGCCATAGTTGAGTGAGCTTTAACCTTACCTAGAAGAGATTTACCATGGTGGGACTAACAAAAAAACAGCAAAAGATGAACATCATACAAGAGTTTGATCAGTAACAGGTTGACCTTTCTTTACTATCATATAGGTGGCAAGCAGCTGTTCAGCATTCCTGAAGGACTTCATTCTCTTAAGGAAGTACCTAAGCCGCCTGTGCATACCCAATATAAAGCAGAATCTTTTCACCTTTTTTTTTTTTTTTGATCAGGACAGAATACTGGGAGATTGATTGTTGATTCAAGGTAAATTCATAAAAAACTTTTATTATGAATGATGGATTAGTGTGTAACACAATCATGTCCTTGTGAAAAAATCAGATAGGGCTGACCTATCATGAGACCTTGCAGCTCAGAGACTCGCCTTGCAGATGTCAGAGCAAACAGTAAAAACAATCTTCCAAGTAGTGAATTATAAATCAGCATGAAAGGCAGCTTCAAAAGGAAACAAGGTAAATTTTTCAAGAAAACAAGTTGTGATTCCAGACAGAAGGGAAGGAATTTGCTTTAGAGGGGAATTCCCATACAACACAAAAATAGATAAAAGGTGTGCGTGTGTGTGTGTGTGGGGGGGGGGGGGGGTACATGGGAAGACCAACTCAGATGGCAGCAAGACCCAATTTTTAAAAAACATCTCTAGGTAGCTCACACAAATATTTCAAAACCAGATGGGTCAAAACCCTTTAAGGACTACTGTTATTGGCTAGGCACCATCTAAAAAAATTCTCTTGCACTTCTAAACACAAGATTTTCTAGTTGCAGGTATTTTACCTCCTTAAAAACCTGTCACATATCCTCATGAAGCAAGTGTCTAAAAGGTACCAAAAATGAATAATCCAGGCTGTCAGCTGAAATTGCTCTAAGTTAGGGTATACAATTCACCCCTGATGCTGTGTGAGCAGATTAAGTCTGAGGAAGCTTGTGATAAATGTCCTTAACCAATTCCATTACAAGGGAGAACTAACTTTGACTGAGCCAAAAGGGGGTTACCACAATGATCTTTGGTAATTATTTTTGAATCTTTAGAAATACCTTGGGAAACATTGGAAAAAGTGGACAGACATCCAGCAATGGGAATAACAGCATATATCCTCCAAGTATGGCTGTAAGGATGCATTGAACAGTTTTGTTTTTCAGTTGTCTATTTTAAAAGGAGGTGAACAGATCTACTCAAGATATTCCCCACAACTGGATAAAGTGCTGGAAGACATCCACATTGAGTTTCCACTTGTGAGGGGCTACCGAGATCTTTTTTTGTTTACCATCCTGTTTTGCTCTGACAGAAGACGCAAGGTCTGAAGCGTCAGAGAATGCTGTAGAACCAGCTCCCAGGCCATCACTGAGAACCGGCAAAGAAGGTATGACCTTCTATCCCCTTGCTTGCTCAGGTACCAGATCATGGTAGTGTGGTCTATAACCATAAAGAGGACCCAGAGTCCACATGTGAAGACCTTTTAAGGCATGAGTCACTGCCAACATCTCTTTTATGTTTATGTGCTTTGGCAAGACCTGAGGACCCCAAAGGCCTTGCACTACAACTCTTATGGACAATGCGCCTGACGCAAAATCTGAAAAGTCTATTTGGACAGACTGGATTGGGGTCTGAAGAGAGAAAGGAAGTCCTGGGTTCAGAGAGGAGTTGATTTCTCCATCACTGCAGTTTCTGTTTCACAAATCCAAGTACCAGTACCTAGAAATCCAAAGGATGATGGTGCTGGGTCCAACAATTCTTCAAGTACCACTGAATTTTTCTCATGTTTATAGTCTATCTAGTGACACCATGAAGATCATTCATGCCACAAGGCTTAGAATTTTGAGGAACTCTTAATGAGGACACATCTAGAAGAGAGAAATCCAAAAATATGCACCAAGTCAGAACTTTCTCTTCTTACACAATGGCCATTCTTTTTCCTGGGTCTATTCAACACCCCAGGAAAACAATTCATTGAGAGGGTATAAGGAAGAACTTTTGAAGGATCAGTTTGAAGCCCGCATGAGAAAGAAGGGATGCAACCTTGTCCAAAGACTGCAAGCACCTGGATACAAGTCATCTGAATAAGGAAAAAATCTGGGTGTCTAGGGTTCTGCAACAGGCAACCAACACAGGACCAGACACTTTTCAAATGCTCAAGGTGCAATAGATAGCCCAAAAGGTAATGCAAAGAAAAAGAAAAAAAAAGATCATGTACGCCAGACACAGTAAATCTTAAACATTTGAGAGCAATAAGAATAAAAAGGTAAGTGTCCTTGAGATCTAGAGCACGATGAACTTTGTTGTAATTACAAGGTTTTGTCACTAGATGGCAGCCTGAATACACCTAATATCCCCTGCCTTACGAGCAGCTCCTGATCAACTATCCAGTATATTTTCATCATTACTTCTACTGCTTCCCCACCTCTAGTCCTTTCAGCCTATACTCTCCCTCTGTGCACTCAGGCAACTTGCCCTGCTATCCACACAGCTGATTGTTCCCAACTCAATCTGGCCTGAAGCTCACCTTCCTTTGGCTCTACCTGCTCCGTTCGCCTGCAGGCTCACTCCACTCCCCTACCCTGCCCCCAATTCCCACCTGCCCCAACTACTCCTACATTTATACTCACCTAACCACACCCTCTCATTACTCTGCCATCCCCACACATCACAATCAACCAACTACAACACACTCTTTCTTTACACCCAACCCCCACTCCCAACCCACCACTTTCCCACAATTCAATCTCTTGTATCTTCCCATCCAAACTCTCTATCACAATAATATTTAGCCACAATGTCTCCACTAACTCCCACCTTATCACCAAAACCTAGACCACATTACTACCTCATACCCCCACTTGTAATACTTTATCTTCGCACTTCCTATGAATACCACTAACTACCTCTCAGCATCCTACTTCCAGTACCACCACTAGCAACCAACCAACCACACTACCCCACGCCAATACTACCCCACCTCTTCTCTAATTCTACTACTCCAAAACCTCTCCATCCCATACGAGCTACCTATATAAACCCTAGGACTAGCTACTATCACCAACTCCTACTAAAGATCCACAAACTCATAAGGAGGACATTACCTAGCCTCATAGCCGATGGCGACATCCACCCTAACCCAGGCCCAAACTCACCTGGTACCACTAATTCCACAAATGGCACTCTCTCTAACCTACAAAGCTCATATGATGCCCCTAATTCATTACTAGTCGGTCACCTAAATATCAGAAGTATAAATAAGAAAATTCACTATCTGCATGCCCTCCTGGACATGCACTCCCCGACCTACTATGCCTTACAGAAATCTGGCTCAAACCCATTATCTCTGATAATGAAATTATATTCCCCCAACTACAATATAATAAGACTTGACCAGAAAGGTAGGAAAGGTGGCAGAGTAGCCATCCTGTATAAATCCACTCTTGAAGTATCCACCATTAGTACCCCACAAGACCCGACAGCTAGCAATACCGAAACACTCATCACAAAAGTCCACCTTAAACACAAATCTATAAACATAGCATGTATTGTTATTCCCCCAGGTGATACGGTACCCTCCAATGACTACCCACTAACCCACCTCCAAGAAACTATTATTCTCGGGGACTGCAACATCATCTGGAAAACATGTTCATCAAACTACCCCACCACCCATATTAACTTACATGGCTTCTCCCAAATCATTACTTCCCCTACCAGAATCAATAAGCCCAACAATAAGGAAAGTATCCTAGATTGCTTATTAATAAATAAACCCCAGTTATACAAATAAGGCACCCTACCTGAGGATATGAGTAACCACCTCCTAACCTATATAATCAGAAAAAGGGATGACATGCCTCACCAAACCAACTTTAAAACCCTTAGGAATACTAAAAATTTAACCTGACTAATTTCCAGGCCGAACGTAACTCATGCAAATGGTCCAATCTTAAACTACTTTTCCTTGAAGAAGCAGTCTCAAGACTTCAATGCTAGATTCCTTGCCATCTTAGACAAGCATGCTCCCAATCGAACAATCAGAACCAAAAACAAAATCGCGCCGTGGCTAACCAATAGTACTAGACAAAAACTTATTGCAAACAGAGCATGGACCTCCTGGAGATCCACCAAATCCCCACAAGCCCACATTATACACAAACAATTGAGAAATGAGGCAAAAAAGTCCATTGTGCTAGAGAAACAAAACTACTATTTCAATTTACAGCAAAAGTACCAAAAATCAACCACAAAAATTCGGGTCAGGCCTTAATAAACTGCTCCACCCAGATAAATCCTCAACCCCCACCCCTCAACTACCCTACATCTACCCCCTAAATGTGTTGCAAAGACCTTTAATACTTTCTTCACAGAAACAGTGCAGTCACTAGCTAATAATCCATCACCCAACACCTCTAATACTACCACATCCACTCAGGTAAATGTACCTCGCTTCAAATTTAATCCTATCCCCACAGACTATATTAAATCCCTACATAAGAAACTAAAATCCACCACCCTGGCAGCAGACTTGCTTCCTGCAGAATTTCTACAAAAGGCCGCTAATTAAATAGCATACCCTATCTCCATCTTAATCAAGCGTACTACCCACAAATCCTACGTCCCCTCCCATCTGGAAAATTTCCCACATTATTCCACTTCATAAAGGGGGAAACTCCACTGAACTCTAACTACAGACCTATAGCTATCCTATCTCCCTTAGCCAAAATAATGGAAAAATGCATACATAAGCAAATTCTAACTCACCTTATTCAGAATACTCTCCTAGCCCCATCCCAGCATGGATTTAGACCTGCCCATAGTACAACTGGCTTTCTCTCCTTTTCTCACACAATAAATCAAAACCGTAATCACAACAAGCTCTCCTCAGCCCTCTTTCTCAACCTATCCAAAGCATTTGACATGGTGAATCACCACCTACTCCTAGACGCACTAAAATCACTTTCCTTAGACAACCTAGTAATCAACTGGTTCCACTCTTACCTGCATGGCAGACAACAAGCTATACTACAGAAAGACAATCCATCCCCCCTTCTACCTGTCACTCTTGGAGTCCCCCAAGGATCTATATTGGGTCCCCTCCTTTTCTCTATATTCATTAATGACCTACCCAAAGTTATTCCAGATGCTACATGTATTCAGTATGCAGATGACTCCATGCTTATCTGCTCTGCCACCACCCCCACAGAACTACAATCCCTATCCCAAATCACCTTCAACAAAGTAGAGGACTGGCTCAATAGTCGCCGTCTCCTTCTGAACCCAAACAAAACTAAACTACTACTTTTCTCCCCTACCCGTAAGCCAACATCACCAATTACAATCTCATCTAACAATGGCACCATAATCTCTCCAGAACCTTGCAAACTTCTTGGTGTAATAATTGATAATAATCTGAAGTATGATGCTCATATAGACAAAACCATCAAAACAGTTAACAAAAAATAGGCTCCATGTACAGGATTAAACAATTCCTAACCCCATCTGCCAGTACAGGATTAAACAATTCCTAACCCCATCTGCCAGAACTGCCATAGCTCGGACACATCTGCTATCGACCCTTCACTACGCCTCACCCATCTTCGCAAACCTAAGCAAATCAAACCTTAACAAATTTACTAGCTGCTATAACAATATAGCTAGATTCGCCACAGGCTCAGCCTACAGAACCCATCAATGCCAGAATCTTCTCACATTAGGCTGGCTAGAGCTACCCAATCAGCTCCAGTATAACCAACTCATAGTTATTCATAAAATCCTCTACCAACCTAACAGTACACCCATTATGACTAATATTATCACCCCCTACAGCAACCTAGCATCCCTCCGCTCATCCAACAGAATGCAAGTACAATCTGCCAAAGCCAAAAACTCAGCCGGAGAATCATTATTCTCCAACTTTGCTGGAAAACAATGGAACTCACTCCCCACAGAACTAACCACTACATCCTCCTTACCCCAATTCAAAATATCCCTAAAGAAATACATAAACAGTCATTGGCTATGTCCATGTCTAAACCCAGACTAACCCAAAAAAAAAAAATAACAAGAAAAAAAACACAACTCACATAGGAGAAATACCCAATAACCTTCTCTACCCAGACTATACACACTTCTCAACAACCATTAGAATATTATTATCAGGAAGATAACTTGTTGTTTTTCAACCCCTCCACATGTAATTTCCAACAACTTCCCTTCTTAACTAACCCCCCCTTTTCTCGACTGTCACCCTTACATTCAATCTGTGAATACTTTTCTTTCTACACACGCCAAAGCTGTGAAATGATGTCCCTGCGTATTTCATACCATAAACCTACAATGAGGATTGATTTCAATGTAAACTTGACTATATATTGTCAGTTATTTTTAAATTTTTTTAGATTTCAATGTAACCACAACTTAAGAGTCATTTTTTTACATGTGGAGCTTTTCTCCCTGAGCCTCCGCTGAAAATGGACATGTAACCAGTCGGATTCTCCCAGTTAACAAATGTAAAACAAAAATAAAAAATAAATAAATAAATAAAAATGTAACAAGTAGTCTGCAAGCCATGTTAGAACCAACTGCAAGGTGAGAATTTTCAACTTCAGAACTTTTACAAAGTTGTTTAGAAAGGACAAATCAAAGATGGGTCCTCAAGAGTGCTCCTTTTTGGGAACCAAACAAAGTCTGGAGTTAAAACCCTTTGCCTTTGTGTCACAGACATTGATTCTTTGAGCCCTGTTTCTGCTGTGCGATAGAGCACTGGAGGAAACAAATTTGTCTTGTCTGACAGGTGTGGGGAAATTTCCCTGAACAGGGAGGATTTTCTCTCCACTGCCAAGTGTATCCAGTCTGCAGGGTTGAGAAAGCACCTGTGGGAAGGAGAAAGAGAAGGAGGGGTCAGTGGGGATTAGAGCTGCTCTGTAGCTTGGCACAGTCATTCCTTTGCAAGGGGATGATTCTTTTTCAGATAGGAACCCCTCGTTTGGTTTTGAAGAATTCTTCTTGACATTTCATTTTGTATCCCTGACTTTTGTTCAGCTGGGATATTTGCTTGTTCTACCCCTTAAAGAGAGATGCTTTTTTGGGCAGATTTTGGGTATATGAAACAAACTAGACACCCCATTCAACAGCTAACATCTATAATCCCTCTGTTTGACAATCTGTGTAGCAAATGGCCCAATCATCAATTCAGAACTTAAGAGTATTCAAATTTTGACTTTTAAATAATTTGAGATGTTCTGATTATGTAACCAAGCATGCAGTCTTAATACACCAAAGGGTGCAGCACTTTGAGACTGTATCTGCACATTCAAGCACACCTTTCACATGATGTTTCAAAACCAGAGTCAAATAAGAAAAAAAGGTGATGTACTCACCATAACATTCCATCTGAGTTGTTGCTTTTCATTTGTCTTCAACCTTTGGAAATGCGGATCCAGTACGGATCCAACTTGGCCGCATTTTCCAACATCAGCTCTGAGCACCAATCTCTTCCCATTCCTATCATGCCCCGGTCTCCCTCCTCCCCTCAGATCGAGTTTGCTGCCGACAGTAGCACCCGACCTAACCAAGTGCCTAATACTCTGGCATCAGTACCCAGAAAGCAACATAATGAATACAAAGGCTTACCAGAGTAGGGCTATGCCTCTTCCATCCAGTCTACCACACAGCCCACAGAAGGCAGGGGGAAGGACAGAGGGACAGTTGAAGACAAATGAAAAGCAACAACTCAGATGGAACATTATGGTGAGTACATAACTTTTTTTATCTGAAGTTGTTTTTATTTGATCTTCAACCTGTGGGACAGAGTCCCAAGCTACCAAAAGACCCTGGGAGGCCTTCATGAAAGGATCTTCCAGAGCACGGTGGAAGAAAGCCCTGCTTCTGGACAGTAGATCCAACTTATAATGTGAAATAAACATGCGAGATGATGCCCAAGTAGGTGCAGAGAAAATATCATCCAAAGAAACTAAGCCAAAAGGCCACTGAAGTAGTCATAGACCTAGTAGAATGCGCCTTGACATGAACTCATGGAGATAATCCTTTGGCTTTATATGCCAGGGCTATGCACGGAGAGATCCAACAAGCAAGAGTTAACTTGGACACAGGTTTCCTAAGAAAGGCTTAGAGAAGTAAACAAAAAGCTGATCAGACTTTCGAAAAGACTTTGTTCTATGCAAATAAAAACGCAATTGCCTATGAACATCAATAAAATGCAATTTATGCTCTCCTTTATTCTAGAAGTTCAGAAAGAAAGCAAAAAGATTAATGACCTGGTTAATGTTAGATTCTGAAGGCACTGTCGAAAGAAAGAAGGGGTTCGTGCGTAAAGAAACCCTGTCTTTATGAAACTCCATATAAGGGGGTTTGACAGATAAGGCCTGAATCTCAGACACTCTTAGCCAAGGTACTAGCAACCAGAAAAGCTGTCTTCCAAGACAGGAATTGTAAATCTACTGAAGCAGCTGGTTCAAAGAAAGAAGAAACCAAGGCTTGTAAGACTAAAGTAAGATCCCAAGGGGCGTGCGGTCTTGGGTTCTAAGTAAAAAGGTAATTTTCAAAAAGAAAACGAATTGTCTCCTATATAAAAATTGGAGATAGCTGCCAGCTGTACCTTTACAGTAGAAAAACTGGCCCCCTGATGAAAGACCACCTGCCAGAAATTCCAAAATGGTAGGGACTGGGAAAGTGAAGGGATCCAAACCATGTTGGGATACCCATAGAGAAAAACGTTTCCACTTACTGGAATAAACCCTCCTGATGGAAGATTTGTGAGCTGCCACAAAAATCTTTTTAAACCGGAAAAGACAGCCTGGGAGTCATAGCCATCATTGGAACTGGAGCACCCAAGCCGTGAGCTTCAGGCTGACTAAATATGGGTGCAGGATCCCAGAGGGATGTGTGATCAGATCTGGAACTGGATCTAGTGTCCAAGCAGGACACACTGCATGAGACCACAGAGAGGGGAACCACACTTTGTGAGGCCAGAGTGGGGCAATAAGGATCACTAAGTTCCCCAGCCATCAAGCTTTCTGAATGAACCTTGGGGATTAGAGGGAGTGGAGGATAAGCATGCAGAAGACCAAGCATGGACTACAGGGTCTCTGGGGGACTCCAGTGCGAAATACTAGCTGCACTTCGCATTGGAAGGAGAGACAAAGATCGGAGTAAGGCTGACCCCACTTTAAAAAGATCTGTTCTGCTACTGAAGGATTCAGAGGCCTCTTGTAAGGCATCAGAATAGATCTGCTGAGCCTGTCCACCAGGACGTTGGACCTCCACAGAATGTGCGTTGATGTACCAGACTACAGACATGTTGTCTGTCTGGATGCCAATCGTCCCTTGGGGAAGATAGGCATGAAGAGCTTGAAATGGCAACAGCACCGTTGTCATCTCCAGGACGCTGATATGCAGATGGGTCTCCAGGGAAGACCATGTGCCTTTGACTGTCCTTCTTATACAATGCCCCCCCCCAACAGAGTAGGGAGTCATCCGTGGTCACCGGGGCTGGAAAGATAAACGGGCGACCCAGAAGGAGATCTGGGGATTAAAACCACCAGAGAAGCGATTCCCTGCAGGCCTGAGACAAACAACCTGGATGGGATAACGGCAGATCTAGCAAGGACCATTGGACAGCTAAGGTCCATTGGAGAATCCTCATATGTAGGCAAGCCATGGGGATCAGAGTGATCTTGGCCGCCATGGACCCCAACACCCGAAGCACTGACTCTGCAGGAGGAGACAGAGTCTGGATAATGTATACTAGATGATGTTTGACAGATTGCAGTCTGTGCAAAGTTAGAAAAATCTTGCTCTGAATGGTATCCAAGCAAGCCCCAATGAAGTCTAGAACTCGAACTGGAGTCGATAGAGACTTGTTTACATTTATGGTTATGCCCAGCTGGTAGGCGGTCTGGAGAAGGAGATCCCTGGCTTGACAGAGGTGATGTCTGGAGAGATCTCAAAGGAACCAATCATCCAGGTAGGGAAGACCTGGAACCCCTGCAGCCGCAGGTCAGTAGCCACCACTGCCATCACTTTGGTGAACATCCTGGGGGCGGTGATGAGACCAAAGGGTAGCGCTCTGAACTGGTAATGATTGCCCCCCACCCAGAAGCAGAGGAACCTCTGAGAGCACCTGTCCATTTTGATGTCGTAGCACACATCCTAGAGGTCCACCGAGCACATCCAGTCATTTCTCTGCAAGAAAGGCAGAATAGATTGGAGAGTGACCATCCAGAATTTTGTCTTGGCAACTGACAGGTTTAGGGTTGAAAGATCCAGGATGGGTCTTAAGTCTCCTGTCTTCTTTGGCACTAACAAGAACCTGGAATAGATGCCTGATCTGGACTGGTCTGAGGAGACAGGCTGGATGACCCTTTTTCAAGCAGCTTGAAGTTTCCACTGCTGCTTCCTTCTGTTGCGCAGGTGGAACATCCAGGAGGTGTTTGGGTGGAATTGGTGTTTGAAAGAAGGGGACTGAGTATCCTCTGGATATGATTTGCAACACCCAATGATCATCTGTGATAGACTCCCAGGCTATTGGGTGTAGTGAGAGACTTCTCTTGACTGCAACCAGAGTCGAGCAGTCGGGCAACCTTTCAGGGCTGCTGCAAGGGTCTGTCCAGGAAGGAATCCCGAGACCCCTGGTTCCTTGGACCTCCTCTGTTGCAAGGACAGGGTCTGTCATATCCCCCTTTGTCTCTGGGGGAGGGTGAGTCCAGAGCGTTATGGGAATAGCCCTGAGACTTCCTGAACCACATCATCTTCACCTTCTCGCTAATTCCGTAGAAAGGATTGTTGTGGGGCTGAGAAGTGGATCCCGACAGCAGACAAGGTCTTCCAGTCTTTTTTGCTCTGGACTAAAGCGTCTTGAACCGTTTTTCCAAAAAGAGTGGAACCATCATAAGGGGCATTTGTAAAAGACGCCTTCAAGGGCTCCAAGAATGCACAAAACTGGAGCCAGCCATGACACCTGATGGCAATGCCTGTGCCGGCCACCCTAGGTAGCATGTGACAGGAGCCTCATAGGTTCTGGAAATGGAAGTGAGGGTGGCCGTACAGGAGGAGAACACCTTCTCTTCTGCCAACATGGACCCTAGGGCAGACTTAGTGACCTATTTCACTAGGTCCCACTGAAGTCTGATCACATGTGCCATGTAGTTCAGCGCATGCATGGCAAACGTGGCACTGAAGAGTAAACCCTCTTCCCGAAATGGTCCATGGCCTGGGACTCTCGGTCTGGTGGATGTACCGTAGAGCTCTCCTGAGCAAGCTCTTTCTTGGTGGCCACTACAGCAACCAGGGATCCCTTAGACCAATGCCATTTGTCAGAAGGTGCACTTAGAATTTTGTCAGGGCACTTGGGGATTAGCTCCAGTGTGTTGGGTTCCTTCCATGCCAGAGACTAAATCAAATCCACAAGCGGTTCCATGGGTGGTGACACTCAGGTGGGTAGAGGGGCCTCTGCCAAACGCATCCAGGAACAAAAACTCATCTGGGCTGGGTTTTTGGACAGACCACCCCCCATGCTGGCATAGGATTTCCATGATGTCTCCAAAGAAGACATCATCCAGGGGTGACTGGGGGGAATTCTTCAGTTCCTCTAAGTTGGTGTCTTCTGTAAGGGACTCCGGCGGGGAGTCCAAGTGCCTCCTTTTACACGTATGTTTCCGAAGGAACTACCCAGGGGGTGGGGGGCCTCTGATCAGGACACAGAAACTTCTGGCTGTTCCCGGGGGGGGGCTCCCTGGGGCAGAGAGGCAACAGGCTGTCCCAGAGGGGTTAGTATAGTGGAGTCTGGACAAGAAAGAGAGGGAGCCAGGACGGACTCAGAGGACGATACAGTCAAGGATCTCGAGGGAGCCAAGAGAACTCTCTCCACTGCGTCAAAAGCAGAGGGAGAACAAATCCCGGAAGCTGAGACCAAAGCCGGATCTGTAACTCTGAGTCAATGGGGGAGTTGGACCTGAGCCTCCAGGTGCCAAGACTCAGAGTGGAAGGGCGAACTCCGAAAACCTCGAAACCGATGCCATCCCTTTGGATCCTGCACTGAGGCTACAGCTCCAACAGCCGGATTGCTCTGAACTAGTCAGAGCTGAGCCACTCAGGGCAATAGTCGGCGTCGAGGTACCATAGGCGCCGACCCCTCGACGCAGAGAAGCCTTGGACCGAAGGACTCTGAAGCCAGAGATTGGATTGGAGAAGGAGCAATGAGAAGAAAGGTGGACTGCATGCTCCCGGCATCAGATGGGGAGGGGGCAGGCAAGACTCCGATCTGGATCTGGGTCTGGATGAATTTCCACATCATCCCTGTTGACCTCGGCTTCAGAAAGGCTGTGGGTGGACCGGATGGAGGAAGCCACTGATATGGGCCTTGAGAGGCGCTGGGGAGAGACCAATAAAGGCTTCAACGAGAAGCGGGGTGACTGGAGCCAGGGGAGCCCAGGCTGGGATCTGGGCGAGACTTAGCTGGGGGTTCGGCTGAGCAAGTGCAGTCGGAAGACTGCTTCCTGGGCCTATCCCGCTCCATGTCGGTGCTTCTTGGGGGTCTCAGCCAAGGTAACAGACCACACAAACACACTCAAATACACACACACACATATATATATATATATATATATATATATATATATACACACACACACACACACACACACACACACACGGATTATAGGACCGATGCCTGAGCACAAGGAAGGGTAGGGTACAGAACTAGAGGTAAAAAGCTAACAAGGAAGAACAAAAAAATATTAAATTCACTTACCAGGAACTTGGAGCAAACAGACCATGAAGCTGACGTATGTACGTGCGGCAAACGAGATCTGAGGGGAGGAGGGAGACAGGGGCATTATGAGTAGGGGAGGAGCTTGGTGCTCGGAAAATGCAACAGAGACAGATGCGTACCAGATTCATATTTCCACAGGTTGAAAATCAAATGAAAACAACTTCAGATTCTTCATTTTCTTCAAATAAGACTTTTGCTTTGCATAAGGATACAACAAAATCATCCAAACTATATGCACACTGTAAAATAAATTTCCACACATACTCTTAATTTAACTTTCTAAAGGCAACATTTCTAGAAATAGATACCTTTCTGCTCTGAAAATCTAACCATCTTCCCTATTCATCAGAGGGCACTGGATTAGATGAAGCCAATGACTTCTCATTTGAGCAGGCAGCTGGGGAGACAACAGCTTGATCAAACAAATGATGAGACCTGCCATATCACAGACCACCCTATAATTTCTCTTAGCCTTTTAAGGACTGCTGAAGAGACAATGGTGTCCTACAGGCAGCTTTATACACATCAAAGGCCAGTAAGAGAGAAGGGACAGATCTGGGCATCTCGTCCTCTATAAAAGCATACACCTTGCCTAGCTCTGAGGGAGCTTCCGGCTGCTCCCAAGCAAAAACATCACTGAATCTAACAATTATCTGAGGAAAAGTTAACACTTGTTAGGACTTAAGCTCAGGTTCACCTTCCAAAGAACTAAGACAATACAGCTGTGCAAATAAACTTAGCATAACAGTAGATGTTTGAATTATCACTGCTACACTAGCCTTAGCTATATGGGTTATATCTTGACAAGGATACAACAAACAGTCAACTTCCTTGTGTCCAAACTGTCAGGCAGCTCGAGTCAAGATGTCTAAAAGACCAGTTTGGGTGACACAGAGAGGCAGAGGGAGGCTGAGCCCTGAAAAGAAAGTGCTAGGAACACCACCACCCTAGTATAAAAACATACCAAAACAAGAGGGTTGAAGGCAGGGAGCTGCTACTATAGCAGTGATCAACCATCTACTGCTAGGACAAGTTTACTTGCACAACCGTACTTTGTTAATCATATTAGTCACTGTTGTGGTAGCCTTAGCTGTATGACTAGATTACCCTAGCTTACTACAAATGGGAGGTGGAATGAGAAGAGTCAGGGAGCTCCTGGAGAATGGTACTAGCAAGGCCTGACTTGGACCTACGGAAGGAAATCAAGCTTACAGTGCTTTGTAAAAGTGGGAACAGAGGGCCAATTAGCAGCTTATAGAATACTTGTAGAATTAAACTCTTTCCAACGAGCCTAGATGGAGCCATGGCCCTAGCAAAGTGGGCCTGGACTCTGCCTGGAACAGTTTTGTTATGGCAAGTAAAATAAAAGGTAGCCTTAGCCAACCATTTGGAAATGGCCTGTTTTGACAGATCACCCCTTCTTACCTTCACAAAAAATAAAAATTAATTTGAAGATCTGAAACATTTAGTTTGGTCAAGATAGTATCAGAGTTGTCCATCCTTTCTCAGTCATTTTAGGCTCAGGAAAGAAAACGGGGAGATGGACAGTATAGTTTGGCTTAAAGTAAAGTCGGACACTACGTTTGACAAAAAAAGGATTTGCTCTCAAAGAAGCCCTGTCCCTGTGGAAAATAAGATAGGGCTGACTCATCGTAAGATCTTGCAACTCAGATACTCTTCTTGCAGAAGTCAGGGCAATAAGTAGAACTGTTTTCCATGTTATTGACCACAAATCAGCAAAGTTAGCTAGTTGAAATGGAGACGTGTTAGCTTCTCTAACACAAAAGTGAGATTGCAAGGAGGGTCCAGTGGTTTACTTGGCAGCTTCTAGTGCAACAAATAAAAACATTTTGACATGAAACTGCACTGAAAGATACAGATCCATGGGTAGGCATGCTGAAGTGGCCAAGAATGAACCTTGACAGGGAGTAAGAAAGGCCATAGGATAGTAACTCAAACATTGTAAAACCAGAGAACAGAGCCATAAATTGGTGCTAGTTATGTTCTTGGCAACAACTAGAAAACCTTTTCCATTTTGCTAATACATGATTTTCTAATAGCAAGCGTTCTTGCCTCCATTAGTACCTGCTGCATGTCCACAGTAAACAGGTGACTAAAAGAATTAAGACCACATCATCCAGGCAGTCAGCTGAAGTTGACTGATGTTGGGGTGTATCAAACACCCCTGTTCTTGTGTGAGTAAATCAGTCTGTGAGGAAGCTTGTGGTAATTGTCCTTGGCCATTTCCAAAACAAGGGAGAACCATGGCTGCCTGGGCTAGAAAGGAGACATCACAATGACTTTGGAGATTCTTTCAGAATCTTCAGAAGTACCCTGAACATTAGTGGAAGGGGTGGAAAAGCATACAGGAAAAATTCTGTCCAAGAAAAACAAAGGCATCAGTCTTCCACGCCTTCTTGAATGGAGTCCTGCAACAGAATCTTGTCATCTGATTCTTTAGAGCAGAGACAGTTAGGTCTACTTGAGAACACCCCACAGATAGATCAAAATCTTGGAATACCCCTGATCTAGTTTCCATTCATGAAAGACTGCCCTTGTCCTGCTCAGCTTAATTTGCCACACAATTTTGCTCTGATAGAATATGGGACGCCACTGTCAATTGAAATAATTAAATAATAATAGACATTTGAGGTTCATGCTTCACATCCTTCAGAAAATGCATGCTAACACAAAACCTCCTATTCCACCAACTTTCTAAGTTTATAAGAGCAATAAAATCTGTCCCTATTCTTGGACCTTTACATTGTGCTTTGTGTAGGTTTCTTCCATTAACAGCCCACAATGGCAGACAGAAAAAAAAAACAGCAACAAATATTCTTTTCTCTTTTGCTTCTCCTGAACACCACTGATGTCCTGTGCATATGCATGAGCAGTACATTAAACAGAGGAACACTACAGCTCCATTATATAGACATTTAAAGGTATGCAATATTTTTTCTTAAATAATACATTGTATAATAGCAATAACCCATTCCTGGTTGTGGGTATCACAAGATTTACCCATGGTTGGCTTCAATTAATTATTTGGGCTTTGCCCTCGTGATCAAATTAGGTCAACCATGGGTAAATCCTGTAATACCCACACCCATTCGTGGGTAACTGCAAAATGATGGGTCTGATAATGGACAAAAAGTGGCATTTTGACTTTCTTGGACCTATATGCCATATCCTTACTTATATGTTGGGGAACATGTAATGATTTTCTTACTACCTTGGCCACATGTTGGTCAAATGCCAGATTACTGCCCACATGTGTTCCCAGGTCCCTGACTACTTGGTCAACTCATAGGGGTGTTTTATTGATGGAATAATTAGCCAGGGTAGCAGTTTTCTCAAAAGGCACTATAATGTATTTCTTGGCATTGAGTTTTAGTCCATGACTTTGGCACCACTCATTTGTCTGTGTTAGACCCTCTTGTAAGAGGTATGTGTCATGGGGGAATCTATGATAACTCCCAATTTGCAGTCATCTGTGTACTTGTTCAGCCAAAGGCCCTTGACATTAATATTTTACTCCGATGAGTAAATGCCAAATAGGAGCATTCCCAGCACAGAGCCCTGAGGTACCCTGTGGTGATCGGTCTCTTAGTGGAGGTGGTATTATCAATCCTGGACTTCTTGCATCCTGTCTGTGAGACAGCTGGCTATCCAGCAAGTTATGTAGGAGTTTATGCCCAGGTCGCTGAGTTTGTCAATTATACCCATTGCCTTGGCGACCTTCTCAAAGAAGTCTACCTGATTTAGTAGACATGATCTTCCCTTGAAAAAGCTAAACTAGGTTGGGTCCAGTGTCTGAAAGTTGCCTATGTCTTTGCTAATCATTTCCATGACAATTTGTTTCACGGCTTTGCATATTAGAGTAGTCAAACTAATAGGTCTGTTATTTCTTGAGTCAGCTGCTGGTCTGGTCCACCCTTATAAAGTGGGGTAACCACTGCAGTCCTCCATTCTCATGGTACAGAGCCTGTTTTGAGGCTATAACTGAAAAGTGACTCAAGCTGCCCAGATAGGTTATGTTCCCAACTATTTAGGATGCAGCCTAGGATATTATCAGGGCCCAATCAGACTGTCTTTATGGCTTTAGCAAGTGCTGCCAAGACCTTCTTCCTGTTAATAGTGTGTGTGGGGGGGTGCTAGTTGGTATTTCATGGACGGTGGCTGGGAAGGAGTTGGAGGGGAAAGTTTGAGCAGAGTTTGTCAGCCAGCAAAGTGAAGTTTAAGCTGAATTTGTCAGCAAATTCTTTACATTGCTCAGCTCACTAAAGGTGGCACCACTGGCCACTAGTTCGGCACACTGATGTGTGCTGCCTTTCAGGTTTTGGACATACATGTAGAAGGCCTTGTGGTTGCCTTTGGCATGTGAGGCTATCTTGACCTCATAATTAGATAAGGAGTTACAGAAATCCTCAGAGAAACTGGAAAAGGAGGGCTGAAACATCATAAAGATTCTCTGGATCAGCTTTCATGACACTTTTTGATCACTTCTGCAGCAGAGGGGCAAAAAATAAATCTCTATCCAAAGGGGGACTTATAATCTCACTTTTTATACTCATCTCGGAGGTTCTGAGAATTCAGCCATGCAATCCTCATCAAAACTGTACCAGTGGCCATAGCCTAGAGTCATACACACCCTGTAAACAATGCATAGTGTCCTGTGCAGTAGAAGACACTACATTTAAAGGAGATTTTTCATCACAAGAAGAAATTGCAGATAAAACATTCCTCATACTTTCACAATTAGTCAAAACTTCAACAATTTAAAACTCTGAAAATTAAAGTTGCAGAAGTATGCACTTCCCCCCCATACTACTAGATTTTTTATCAGAAAGCATAAGATTGGAAATAGCTAAATACTTAGCAGCAGTGGAATCAAAGCTGTAACTGCTGGGTCAGGTTTGAGAATAGTGCATAAAAACTTAAAAGGCTGAGAAACTTTATACACCCTATCTGCCGTTTAGAGGCAGCTATCAGAAAAACTGAGGCAGTAACACAACACAACTTCTAAAGCAGATGAAATAAGAGGAATAGGTGTAGGTTTTGAAAATTCTTTCTGCAATATTTTGTAGTATTTTCTGAGGGACTAAGAAACCTCAGGGTTCTCAGTCTGAAAACATTGGCGCATTATAGCAAGAGTCTCCAAGAAACAGAAACCTCCACAAGGAGACAGAAAATGAACTCTCCTCCAAGTCTGAATCAGAAATCCAAGGAGAAAACCCTGTATCTATCGGTCTTCCTATTCAGACTCAGAATCTTCAATTTATTCTAGGAAAAGAGGCATCTCTTTCTTTTACCAAAAACTACTTTACAAGAAGGAACATACGCAGTGAACTACTCCTGTCTAAGCAAATTTGAGGAGAAGAGGACACATGCTTAATTTTCAGTTTATTTCTGACAGGAAACAATGGGGCCAAGTGTTACTAATGGCAGCATAAACTTTCCTAGGGATTGCCACAGCATTCTGATCCAACAGGAAAGCCTTCCATGTTCACTCTCCTAAGACTGATATTAGTAGCTCTCCCTTGCCCACTGAGGAGGCCCCAACAGAAGCACAGGATGTGGCTACCCCTCAGTCCATAGGGCTGAATGTGCTACACCAGAGGGATCCATTGTAAAAGATGTCTGGTCTGAGGTACAACAAGTGGCCAGAGCAGACTTGCTTACTTGCAGATGAGGCAAACTGTGGCAAAGTTTGTTTGCTTAATTGTGTCTTTTCGTGGCTGGAAGAAGGACAGGCCATGGGAACAGTAGTTTTTCCACAGTCAAGCCAAAAATGGTGCCTCTTTCCCAGGGAAGAAAAGCAGCTAATGCCAGTAAAAACTACAAGTCTACAAAACTCTTTTTTCAGATTCGTACTAGGCTATCTGCCCTAGGGCATTTATAAGCCTAGCCAAAGTGTGTGTGGCTTTCGCCACCCCTTGGGATGAGAATACTATGCCCATTTAGGGATTAGTTTACTGTGCCTCTGTCTAGTAGTGACAAAGAGATTACCCCTGGGGTAAACCTACGATCTCCCATCCACTCGTAAAGATTTCTCTTGAAGAGAGTTAGTGAGGGGCTCAGCCTAACATGGACTGGGATTCTGTTCCAGAGTGTAGGGAGCCTCTGGGTTATGAATCTGTCCCTCCAGCACATCCTATTTATTTCTGTGTTGAGGTTCAAATCTCTTGCTCTCGTGGCTCTGATGGATTTGGATTTTCTGAGGTGGAGCATGTCCATTAATTCCGGATTGGATATGGCTTTGTACGTCAGGCATAGATCACCTCTAAGTAGGCGGTATGCGACTGAATAGAGCTGGAGTTTCTTCAGCCGGGCAGCATATGACATATGTTTGAGACCCTTTATCCTCTTGGTGAGGAACTTTTGGGGTCTTTCCAACTGCTGCAGGTGTCTGGTAAGATACATTCCAAATGGGGCATTGTACTCAATCATGGGCCTGATAAGAGAAGAGTACAGGGGCACAATGACCTCTCTTGATCTAGATGTGAATCCCTTCATGATAAGGTGGGCAATATAGAAGGTCTTCCTAACCACCTTGGCAATGTGAGTGTCAAATGAGAGGTTACTGTCAACTTGGGTCCCTGATTACCTCTTCCGTACTTAATGGATTACCACCTATGTGGTAATTTGTGGGTATCTTGTTTTTCCCAAAGGGTATGACTATACATTTTTTGGCGTTCAGTTTAAGGCCATGGCTCTGGCACCAATTATCCGTTTCTATGAGGCCTCTCTGAAGGATGCTTGTGTCTGCTGGAGTATCAATTATGGCGCCCAGTTTGCAGTCATCTGCGAACTTTGTCAGCCACAATCCTCCTATGTTTGCTTGCACCTCAGAAAAATAAATGCCGAACAAGAGGGGTCCCAGGACTGAGCCCTGTGGGACACCGCTTGTGACTGGCTTAGAGTCTGACATGGCTCCAGCAATTCTGACCTTGTGGGTTCTGTCCTTGAGCCAGTTTGCAACCCATCTTGTGACATATGGGTTTACATTTAAGCTGGTGAGTTTGTCTATGATGTCTGAGTGGGGTACTGTGTCGAAGGCTTTTGCAAGGTCAAGGTAGGCTGTGTGAACTGCCTTACCCTCATCAATGGCCTTAGTGACCGTTTCAAAAAACTCGACCAAGGTCAAAAGGCAGGATCTGCCCTTGACAAAGCCATATTGGGTAGGATCCAATGTCTGTAAGTCCCCAATGTCTTTGTTTATGAGTTCCATAATGATCCTTTCCATAGCTTTGCAGACCAGGCTCGTCAAGCTTATGGGGTGGTAATTTCCAGGGTCCGTAGAAACACCGCCTTTGTGGAGTGGGACCACTGTTGCTGTACGCCACTCTTTGGGTACGTATCCTGTAGTAAGGCTAAGATCAGCAGCCTTATGTGCGGGTTTAGTTCCTCTTGGAGTTCATGTAGCACGCAGCCCAGGACACCGTCCGGTCCCATTGATGCTGTGTTTTTAGCTTTGGAGAGGGCGGCTCTCACCTGGACATCTGAGATGTTAGGGAAGCTACACTCTGCTGGGATAGATATTTCTCCTTTTGGGGGAGGGGCAGAGAAATTTGCACTGAACCTGTCTGCCAGAATGTTGGCAATGTCTGTGGGTTCAGTGTATTTTGTGTCATTTTGGACCAACTCTGAGCATATCTGGGAGTTTCCACCCAGGTTTCTAACATAGCTAAAGAAGGCCTTGTGATTGTCTTTTGTGTCTTTTGCGATTTTTCTCTCAAAGTTGGCCTTGGATGATTTTATGAGTGATCGTAGTTTTTTGCAAGTACTGATCAGAGATGCCTTCCCTTTTAGGGATTTTGCTCCATCATGTAGTAGCTTCCTCCTCCTGTTGTAAAGTTTGTTAATGGCTGGGGTCCACCAGACAGGGCGCCTGCATTTGGGGGAATGGGTCTTGGTTTTATTAGGGATTGCATGATCCATGCATTCTTGAAGGTGCCCGTAGAAGGCATTTATAAAAGAATCAGCGGTGTGGGTTGTGGTTTCCACTGGCCCAGGGGCCTTGAAGGATACCACTTCAGTCTTAAGAAGTGTGAAGTCGGCTTTTGAGAAGTTCTTCACTGTGGTCTTTTGTGCAGGGTGTGGGGGCGGGATGTGGATTTCCAGTGAGATTAATTTATGGTCTGATCTCACCAATGAGGGGTATACTTCCGGTGTGGAGCATTTTGTCCCCATGTTTGTGATGATCAGGTCTAGTATATTATCTCCTCTTGTGGGAGTGGTGACTAGTTGTTCCATTGCATTTGAGTTTATGAATTCTAGGAACCTTTGGGCTAGGGTGTTGGGGCTTGAGTAATGTTCCCAGTCTATGTTTGGGTAGTTGAAGTCTCCCAATATGATGGTATTTGGAGAGACATTCATATTCTCCAGTGTCTTCAGGAAGGCCGAGTGGGGTTCCTGAATTTGAGAGGGTGGTCTGTAGCATGCTACAACCTGTAAGGCAGTTTTGCCTATGGTTATTTGCACCTGGATGGTCTCCGATGCTTCGTGCGTTGCCACTAACTTGGAGGTGTGGGTATCTTTGATGAATATGGATACTCCCCCTCCTTTTGTGGTTCGGTCCAAGTTTTGGGGCCGGAAAGCATGATATGAGGTAAAACCTGGTAGTGCTGGGGTGCTCTCAGGAGCCTTGAATCAGGTTTCAGTCACTGCACAGACATCGATGTTCTCCATTCTGAGGAGGGCTTCGAAAGAGTGCATCTTGAGGTTTAGACTTCTGGCATTGAGCAGCATTACCCTTAGTTTTTTTTTCACTTGTGTTTTCTAGGGAGGTGGGTTTGTCTTTTGAGCCTTGCCTAAAAAAGGCACTATGGGGGTGGCAAGAGCCTTGGCCAATATCCGAAAGCCCAGGGGTGACAGGTGCAAGCCATCCCTTGCGAAGCAGCGTGGCTTGTCAAGCATGTCATCCCATTTCTCCACAGAAAAAAAAAAAAGTTTTTTTTTAGTTACTTTACATAACTTTTAAACTGATACCCGCGGTGGTGGTGCTGCAGTAGCGTTGTCGCCTCACAGTAAGATGCTGTCCGGTTCGATTCTCAGCTAGAGCGTCTTCTGCGTGGAGACATGCATGAATGGGCGTACCTTCGTTGAAGGTGGTGCGTCAGGCCTGGCAAGCCGGTACGTAAAAATCAACTGCCAATCATTAGCAGACCGGAGTTCCGCTGTGGCAATCCCTAACCGGGAAAAGCCGAAAGACACAAACAAACTTTTAAACTGATAGGAAAACAAACAAAGCACTCCAATTTAAAAGTATGCCTTATGACAGCCCATTAAAACAATACTCCTAGCTTTAAAATAACTTTCCTAAACAGGAAAACTGATAAAACAGCAAAGCAAGTAATAAAAAATATGTTTTTCCCTACATGGAACTTTATCTGCCCAGCAAAGGAACAGTACAAGCTGAACATCAATCTCCAAAAGCTTCAGGTGTACTCTTTGGCAGCAATAAAGCTTTAAAGAGATTCACACCCAAACATGCCTTTTAGTCAGCTCAGCTCGAGCGACCTGACAGTTTGGGCATGTGCAAGGTGCCATATAACTTTGAAAGCTGGACTGCTGTTATATCCTTGGCAAGATATAACCCATACAACTAGGGCAACTGCAGCAATAATCAATATGATGAACGTATTACAAATTAACAGTGGGAGAACATTTGCATGGCTCCTAAGTGTACAACAGAGTCCAGTAGGTTTAGAATTTTTTGAATGGGTGTGTTTGCACAAGTATTTTTATACCCCAAAC